>NC_062557.1:17770980-18070980 GCF_016906955.1 Phacochoerus africanus
TGTCATAGCTCTGATGGCACTTTTCACACTTATTAGTACCATATTCAGACAAGCACTCACATCTGCCAACTCACTTGAACCTCGTAAAAATGCTGCTAGGCTCCCATCATCACCCCTACTTTCCAGCTGGTAAGTGATGGAGCTGGAACCATCTCTGTCCTCCTTCCACCACCCACACTACTATTCGGACACCAAGAAAAGCGGTGCCTCCTGCTGTCTTTCAGGACCCTGTAACCTGAGCTACACAGAGGGGCTTCCCAAACAGGCTGAATCTGCCCTCAGCCGAGCTCTCCCTGGCACGTGAGGTTCCTCCCTGCTGCAAAGAAGCCCACCCCACCCGAGTCCCACCCAGCCGGACGAGCATCACCAGCTCTGAGGCGCCCTGCATGGAACTGTGTCAGTGGGGTGCCCTCCCGGCTACAGCCCCAGGCGGGCAAGTGCCTCAGTGAACCAAGCACTGTCTCCAGTGTCCTTCCCTTTGCTCCTCAGAGGAGGATGACAGAGGAGGAGAAAATAAGTATTATTTGGGTCACATGGTTGGTAGGTGGTGGAAGCTGGACCAGAGCTTGAAATTCTATAGACCAGTCTCAGACAGAGAAAGGGGCGCAAGGGGACACAGGCCTTAGACACCCTCCGAGACCAGGACCACCACACGCCCATCTTGACCTGTCCTGGAGACCCATGGACCCAAGGGCCGGGCAACAGTGTCGCCCACACAGGACAACTCTTGGGAACATAATCCAGCAGCCTTTGATCCCTCGCTTACTCAGCACCGTCACTCTGAACCTGACTCCTTCCTCCTCCCCATCACTGTCCATAAACTCGGTGACAGCGCGCCCCGCTCCACCCAAGCTTCAGATCTGCCGGAATATGGGCTTAGACACCGCTTTCCCCACCCACCTCCTACACCTCGGAGGTGTGGGAGTTACGCCTGTGCAAAAACCTGCCCTCTGAGTTCAAGGTGCATGCAAAAGGACTCTGCCCCAGGGGTACAGGAGACTTTCTGGCCTGCTGGTTCAAATTATTTTACCCCCCTCACTTTACAGTAAGAAACTGGAGGCCCAGAGAAGTGAAAGGACAGGAAGTTAAGAGCAAAGTTGGACCAGAAGTCAGGCACCCCAGCTTCCACCTCCACAGTCCCTCCTCTGGCTTGGCAGATGCGCAACATGGACAGCGAGTGGCCGTGCGAAAAGCTGACCTGGCCTATGATTTACTAACTTACACATGAACTGAAACAACTGCTTGCAGCCTCGCGTGCACACACTTGGTTGCTATCATCTGTGCTTTGTGTAATCCACCAAGCCATAGCCCAAGGACCATTCGCACCGAAGCTTGGGAAATCCTGGCAACCAACCTCGGCTGTGGAAACGTGTGTGTCTTGGCTCACTCCGAAACAGACAGGGTCATCCGGAAAAGGAGGCAGCAACCCCAGTTCCCTGCACCGAGGCCCCCTAACCTCCCTGCCCAGCCGGCCTACCTGGCTCCCTACTTGCAGGTGTGCACATCGTAGATGCGGATACACTCCTGGCAGCTCACGTAGCAGCACCAGTGGAAGATGCAGTGGCATTTCTCCTTCCGCTTCTCCGTCCTTGTGTTGTGGCCACGGCCGCAGCAGAGCAGGTCACAGCCATCGATGCCGTGGGAGGTGACATTGCAAGTCCGGTCCCTGGTGCCAAAGGAGCCCGTCTCCGGGTTGGGCTCACAAAAGTTGGGGGAGTTCTCGTAGTAGACCAGGTCCCTCTCAGTGGGTGGCTTGAAGAGCGCGTACTTGGCGCGGAGGGTCTCCACCCAGCCGCGGGACTCCCGGTGCTTCTCCACCACCATCTCCGAGGCACTGTCATACTTGTCCTTAAGGAAGTCGCCGATGGCACGGAAATCGGGCTGGGCCCACCAGCAGGTCTTGACCTCGCAACTGCCCGACAGCCCATGGCACTTGCACTTGAGGTGCATGTGGTCCAGGATGGTCTGGGAAGAGGAGGCGCAGCTGGTTCCCCAGACTGACCCCCACCTGGGAGCATGCCCAGGCCCTCCCAATGCTGCCTGCACCCACCTCCATCCCTGAAGCCTTCTCTATTCCTACTCTACGCCTGGGTGAAAACCAAAGGGGTGCTGAGGCTCGGACCAGAAGAATGGTGCCCGCTGTCTCCCTCCCCTTCACCCCAAGAACTGGCAGTGGGGACTGACAGAAATTACATCCGTGTCTCCCATGCTTCCCATCTCAGGAAATAAGGATTGTTATTTCCAGCTAACAGGTGGGAAACTGAGGCTGGGAGCTTTAAGTGACTCGCCCAAGGTCTAACCCCCATAGGAAGGTACGGAGGCTGCACTCAAAGCCAGGCCCGTGAGTCTCAGAGCCCTACGGGCAGCTGAAGTGCACAGCATGGGCTGGCTGCCACCCGATCCGTGGGGCCGCCACACTCGTGGACGGATGCATCCCCAGGGCAGAGGTGCAGGTGGGGACCGGGAACAGTCCACCGAGGAAGGAAGGAAGGGGGAAGAGAGGGGGGACCGGGAAAGCACAAGGGCCATGGGCAGAGGCAGGGTGGAGCAGGGACAGAGTCTGGGAAGGAGTCTTGGGCAGGGTTGGGGTGAGGGCGGCCGCAGCTCACCGTGCGGCCAGCCTCGTTGTTGTGCTTGTTCATGGCCGAGCGCGCGTCTGGCCTATTCTCACGTGCGTCCGCGAACTCCCGGGACACAAGCACCCCGAAGTCGGCATCCTCGCTGCAGCCGCCCCACTTCCAGCCCTCGCCGGGCGGCCCCTTATGATGCGAATCACAGCCACAGATGGTGGAGGTGCCCTCCGCACAGGATCGCGTGACAGCAAAGGCCACACCAGCAGAGGCGATGGCGTGCACGAAGGCCGATTCGCGGGTGGCTGTGGGGAGGGCGTGGGGAGGCACTGCTCAGGCCAGGTCCCAGAGCGGGGCCACCCTGCCTTGACTTCTCCCCCAGCTGGGAAGAAGGGCTTGTCAGCCCCGAGGGAAATGAAAGGAACCGAGGTACCTTTCCCTCTTTGGCTGGCCCAGCCCCTAGTGGGTATCCCCACTTTACAGATGAGCAAACTGAGGCTCAGAGCCACTAACCAACTAACCCAGGGCTTTAACAGCTGGCAGAGCACAGCCAGTCAGAAACGGGGGTAGAAAGACAGCTCAGGCAGGTTGCTGCAGAGATGAGGTGGCCCCGATCTGTCGTCCTGGCCCCAGGCCCCTCCACCCTCTGCTTCCCCAAACTGGAGAATCCAGCACTCCTGATCTCTCGGGACCTCAGGATCTCGCAAAGACCTCCCTGGTCTTTGAGGAGGGAGGCCAGGAATCCCTCAGCCTACACCTACCCAAGCCCACCCATTCCCCACCTGGAAGCACTTGGACAGACTCTTTTTCTGAGTCTCAGTTACCCTCTTTGTAAACTGGTACAACTTCCCTCTGCCACCAGAGTTCCCCGAGCAGGAGAGCAGTGTAGGCGTCTCATCCTCCCTCTTATTCTGTCCTCCACCCAGACAAAGCCGAGGTTTTGGAGGGAGGATGGAGGGACAGGAGGCACCTCCCCACTGCTTCCGCCCCAGGGTCCAGCAAAGAAAAAGGTTCTCAGGGTGTCCCCCCAACCTCTTCATAATAACCACCTTGGAGTGCTGGGTCCACACCGGATTCTGCCCTTCGTGAGCTTTATCCCATTTAACCCTCTCACCCCTATGAGGAAGAAAGGCAGGCCCGTATTGCAGATATAGCCATTGATGACCTGGGAGACAAAGGCCTGAAAGACCTATAGACCAACCGTCTCTCTCCTGACAGGTGAGGAACCCAGAGCAGGAAGTGACCTGCCCAAGGCCGCGCAGGTAGCCAAACACCGAGCTGCCGGCCTGGCTGCCTCCTTGCCTGGACTCTGGCTCTGGTCCTGGGCGCTCAGGGAGATGGCAGCCCGGCAGCCTGGTCACCCCTCGTAGCCACCGCCGCCTCTTTAGAGGCCCCAGGGCCCTCATGGACCACCGGCAGAGAGGGTCCGACCCCCTTCCCGGGCAGGCTGGAGGCAAGTGGGAGCGGCCCCGCCAGGACTCTGGACCTGACTGCGATGGGGGCGACGGCCGAGGCCCGAGCCGCTGCGCCCCGGCTCCGACCCCGGCCTGGGCGGCCCCACCCGTGAGCGCCCGGGAGCAGGGGTCGCCCAGGGCGAGGGCCTCACTTCCGGCCGGCCGGCCGCCGGCCTCTCGCGGCGGCGGCGCCCGGGTCCCGGCCGCGCTCGGTTCCCAGCCCCGGGGACGCGGGGGCGGCGGGGGCGGGGCGGGGATTAGCCTGGGAGCGGCGCTGACAGCCCCGCTGTGCCGGTCCCCGTCCGGCGGGGCCCGCTGGGCCGCTCAATCCGCCTTTGTTCGCGCGGTGTCACACCGCATTACCCGCATAATGCGGCCGCCGGGCCCGGGCCGCCGGGCCGGCCGCCACCGCGTAGCAACGGGCGGCTCCCGCGGCCGGGCCGCGCCCCCGGCCCCGGCGCCGGCCCGCGAAATCCCCATTGAAGCGGCGCCCCCCGCCCCCGCGCCGCGCCGAATGGCCAGAGGGCGTGTGAATGGCACGGCGGCCGCAGCGGGCGCGGGCCGGGCTGCGCGGTGGGGGGCGGCGCTCGGGCCCCTTTCAAGCAGTCTAAGCCCCTCCGGGCCGCCCACCCCCACCCCGCCCGGGACCGCGATCCCCAGCGGCCCGCACCCCGCCGCCGTCTCGGCCTCGCGCCTTCCGGCCGCCGACCCCTGTGCCCCCCGCGCCCAGGCTCCGGGCGGCTAAGCCCTTGGGGAGTCGGTCCCCGGGGGCCGCTGAAGATACGCGCCCCGGGACAGACCACCTCCCTGCCACCCGGGGTCTCACAGCCGTGGGCAGAGGTCTACGCCGGTGGCCCGCACAGCGGGGGTGCGGGACTCGCCAAGGGGGGAGCCTAAAGCAGAGTTCACACCTGGCCCCTGGGGCAAGCGGGCAGGCCTTCCTCCCAGAGACCAATTAGCTTCCCTGAATTTCCCAGTGTCTCTGACATCTGACGCCCTCCTTCCCCAACACGAAACTGCCCTCTTGCAATTTCGAGATGAAGGCACGTCCTAGAACCTACAACGGTGATTTAAAACATTAAACACAGACGTGAAGGGATAATAAGCTCGGAGACCCGGTTTGAATTCACAGGCTAACGTCCGGCGGGTCAGAGCAATCAGGTGTCTTGCTTTGGGGAGCGCGTCTAGACGCCAGGCTGTTTGATTAAGCGCTACCTGGCCGGAGGTGGAGCACCGGAAGGCGGTGAGACTGACATGCTGGCAAGATCAGGTTTGAAATGCAAACCACCCCGCCGCTTGGCCCCAATTAGAGGCCAAACCTTTTATGTAAACAGGGAATAATTAGCTTTGGCAATAGAAGCGTAAACAGAATCATCATCCATTGATTTGCTAATTGCCCTACTGTCCCATGACAATAGCCTGTAGGTGCGGCTACCTGAGGCACAGATAAGGGGGACAGCACGCAAAAATGGGGCGTCGGCTTTCCCCAACTCTTTCCTCCACACTCCCTGCCAACCCTTCCCCAGGTCCAGCTGGCTCTCAGATCTTCTTTCCAGCTGTAAATGCAGCTCTTCTGAAAGGAGGGTGGACCAAGCTAATGCCTTTGGGTGCCAAAGCCCTGGCAGTGGCCAGGAGGGTTTGAGTTGCTGCAGAAAACGAATGGTAGCTCCTGGGAGGCCAGCTAAGATCATATTCCTAGACAGTGCAATTGCTCACAGAGTTGCGCTTCTTCAGCCTAGAACTCCCCAGCCCCAAAGTCCACTTCTTGGGAGTAGTCACACATACACCCAAATCCCTCTCTCCTTAGTGCCTTCATATTCAAAGTCAGGTTATGTGAATCCCATTCATTTGAGACAGCCAGTGAGACTCCCATGTTGCAAGATTATCTGGCCAGCACGCCCTCTAGCCCCACCACAATCCATGGGCATATCCAGCTTGCAGAGGCGTGGGAACCAGCAGGAACATCTCACCAAAGCACCTGGAGGTAATGCAATACTACCGGCACTAGACAGCCCCCTCGGCTCCAGAATTTTCTGTATGGGAAGGACCTAGGGGTAGCAAAGTTCTCACCCCACCCCAAAGCTAGATTTGTAGAGCACTTAACACTGGAAAAATATCACAAAAGTCCACATCAAAGCCTGGGGCCACCACTGTGCCAGCAGAAGGGAAGGCTGGTTGCAGCCTCCTAGCCTGCCCCAGGATTTCAGGATCCCAAGGCTCCCTATTCCCCAGCAGCACCTGGTAAGGTGTGGCAACCACGAGACGGCCTGTCAGGACATAGGCCCAGAGTGACATGGCCTACTTCCTGTGAAGGCCACAGGTCATGACCCACTTCATCATCCTCCCCCCTGGGGACCTGGGCTCAGGGCTGAGGCACCCTGATCTGGAAGAGTGACTACATATCCTGATGCTGTCCCCCAACTCAGCCCCTCTTCTACCTCCTGCCCAGTCCAGAGACAGTACCTTTGTCAAGAACGGGCCCGAAGATGGCGAGGCTGTCATCAATGGTGGTGCAGTTCCAGCGGCGGCCCCGGAACTGGTGTTGGCACTCCTGGATGCCCAGCTTCACACCTTCAGCCACACTGGGCATGATTTCAATGTAATTTCGGCAGAAGCGCAGTTGCTTGGGGACCAGGCCTGGGATGGAGCCGCAGAGCAGAGGCTGTGAGCCCAGGGATGTGTACTGCTGGCCCAGGGCCAGGGACCTGTGGGGAGACAGAAGGCAGTGGCACTGCAGGCACAAAGCATCATTTCTTCCCCATAAGCACTCGAGGTAGGTGGAGCCACAGAGCACCTGTGAGCCGTGAGAAACCTGGCACCTGAATGTGTTGCCCTTGACCTTGGGTATACACTGTCTCTTGAAGGGCAGAGCTCTGATGCAGGCAGTCAGCCCTCTGCCCCAGCTTGCAGGGGCATGGGGACCAGCAGAAACCTCTCATGGGAGCCCTTGGGGGTGACCCAACACTATGCAAAGAACCCTGGATGGAAAGAGAGTATTAGGGACCCAGTTCAAGTCCCTCCCAGGCTCTGGGCCCCTTTCCCTGATGGGGAGGGGTCAGCCTGGGAGTTCAGGTTTCTAGGGCCACATGGAGACTTCTGATGATCTACTGGAAGGAAACAAAGTCTACAGAGAGGAAGATGGAGGAAGCTGGCTTGACCCCCATCACATCTCAGAGAAAGCAGCAAGTAGAGAAGCCTCAGTCCCAGCAGGGGGTGTGCACATGCATGTGTGCATGCATTCACACCCACGTGCATACACACACTGTCACCTAGGCAATGCCCCTCAGCCTCTTTCCTGGGACGATACCTGCCCAGCCCAGTGCCTCCCAGGGTCTCTCCAGCTCCTCTCTCCTTTGTTCACCAGGGTCTCCTTGACCATCTCTGCAGAGCCCTAGACAATTCTGGGGCGCCATCTCTTTTCTCCCCTCTTTCTTGGCTTTAAGAAAGTTTAACTCAGGGTCAGGAGGAGTGTACTTCCCCTACACAACACTATGTGAGCTTGGTTGAATCTCATCACACTTCTGTCCCTAATTTTTCAATCAATATTCTATCAACCTCTCAGGTTTTACTAAGTTCCCTGGTGGTCTAGTGGTTAGGATCTGGTGCTTTCAATCACTGGCCTGGGAACTGATACCCCACATCAAACTGCTTCATGCTCCAGCAAAGGAAAAAAAAAAAAAAAAAGAGTCAACAGAGAAAAGATCTTATAGGAGCCAGAGGAGGAGGAGCAAGTGTTTAAAATACTAGAAAACCCGGAGTTCCTATGGTGGCTCAACCATAACAAACCTGACTACCATCCATGAGGATGCAGGTTTGATCCCAGGCCTCAGTGGGTTAAGGATCCGGCGTTGCCATGAGCTGTGGTGTAGGTCGCAGACGAGGCTCGGATCTGATGTTGCTGTGGCTGTGTCATAGGCCAGCAGCTGTAGCTCCAATTCGACCCCTAGTATGGGAACCTCTATATGCCGCAGGAGAGGACCTAAAAAGCAAAAAAAAAAAAAAAAATGAAATACTAGAGAACCATTCTCTCCCCCAGACATGAACAGCAGGACTGACATTTTTACAACAGAAGCTGAGAAAATGATCTGTGAGTCTCCGTAGACTTCAAGGCCAATTGCAATCAGCCCTGTGACCCGGGCCAGAGTGAACTGGAAGGAGGGAGGCATCAGGGCCCAGCTCCTCTCTCTTTATACTGCACTGACCAAGGCTCTGGGCCGACAGTGGTGTCCGCCATGCAAAGTGATGACAAAAGCCCTGGGGAAAAGGGTCCAGAAGACCTCAGGGGCCAACGGGAAAAAAAGCGCACAAAAGTCTTTTGAACGAAACACAGGGAGGATCCAACTATCTGCTATGTGTGGATGACGGGCACGGTGGAGGGCCGTGGTGCCCACCTGGGGCTGTCTCTGGGCCCTGTTGTCAGGGGGAGAGGCGGGCCCTCATCTTCCCACTAGGGAACCAGGTCTAGGAGTTGGGATGGTAACATTTATGAGGCATGTCCAGATCTTGAGCACTGAGCCCTTCTGAAGAGAAAGAAGGGCAACCTGCAGCCCTGCGTAGAGGCATAAAGTGGTCATCATCACGATGATAAATGATCAGCAAATACCTCTCTTTTGCGATGGGCTGGGCCACTTCTGAGACTTCATGTCTCTTCCCTTATGGAAACCTCAGAGCGAGACTGTCGAGTGGGAACTTCAGCATCGCTGTCATCATCCCATTTCATAGAAAAGGAAACTGAGGCCAGGGAGTAAAGGGAACTGCCCAGGTCTGCGGGTCTGCGCAGTGTCAGAGCTGAGCCTCCCCTCCCAGCCCAGGCGGCCGCTCCACATGCTCTTAGCCAGCACCTGCAGCCCTGCCCTGCCCTGCCGTGCGGAGGGCAGCCTGAGCCAGGGCTCCGTGCAGACGACTCAGCACCAGGCCGTCCTGAGGGGAGCGCTGGGGAGCGAGGCCCCTTGGAAGGGGGCCAGGCCTGTGTGAGACCCAAAGCCCCCTATGCAGACAGCTGGGGAGGAGAGCCGGGGCCCGATGGAGGCCGCTGCCACCCCAGGGCCCCACCTGGGTTTGGCCCTGAGTGTGGGGCCATGAGGCCCCCTCTAAAGGAATATGGTGAGTCTTTGCCTCCTTCTCAAACCCTGGCCTGTTCCCTGACTGTCCCAGAGCAGTAGGGGGAGACCCAGCCACCAGTGCCCAGCCGCAGTGTCCCTCCGGTCTCCCCCCTGCAGATGCCTCTGTCCACGTGGCCCCAGAGGTGCAGACTGCAGTGCCCACGCTCCCCTTCGGCCTGGCCTCCTGGCCCCACTGCAAACTCTAACCAGGCAGACCTGTCTCACCGTCACCTCTGGCACCAGGGGGCCCTGTCCCATGTTGTCCTCCATTGACTGGTCTGCTCACCAACCACGCCAGGGCCCCAAAGCTCCAGCCTCCCTCTGCCCAGAGGAATGGAAGTAAGGCCTGAGGGGCACTCAAGGACCCTTCCTTTACCCCCCTCTCCCACCCCCACTCCTCCCCTCCTTCTTCACCTTCTCCCAGCTTTTGCCTGACACCTGTCCACACCTCTGCAGGCCTGGGCACCCTCAAGCTAAGCTGGACCAAACGAGCCTACAAGAGGTGCCTTTAGAGGGCACAAAACCCATTATACAGATGAAAAAGCAGAGGCCCACAATGAGAAGTGGCTTGCCAGCTGGATCGAGAGAACCAGAGAGCCACTGCAGGGAAGGAAGACTGCAGTGTGGGGAAGCCCCACTGCCTCTTCATTTCCACTCAGTGAGGCCACAGCTTGTCCCAGGCCTCCCAGGGGCTCCCTGCTCACTGATTTTAGCAATCCCCCCACCCCAGGGGGTCCCAGGCGGGCCTGCCCAGCCCAGCAGAATGCCCAAGGCCTTGGCATTGGCTGGCAGGGCTCGGCTGCCTGCGAAGGCCAGAGCTGCTCCCAACAGGGAGATGCCATGCTCCCCTGCTCTCCCCTGACGAGCACCAAGCCCTTGATGGTTGAATCCTTCCTCCTGGACGGCTGCAACCTCTCCTCTGACCCAGCAGATTGCTTCTTTCCTCTCCAGTCACATCCAGCACTAGCAATGATGACAACCGTTTACTTAGCACTTAGATGCCAGGCACTCCACAGACATCGTGTCATTTAATCCTGAATGATGGCTCTGGGAGGTGAGTGCTGTTATGCCTCACAGATAAGGAAACTGAGGCAGAGGTACTGGGCAACTTACACAAGGAAGCAGCCAAGCCAGAGTCAAACCATGGGTTTTATCTGACTCCAGAAGCCCCAGCCTCAGA
Source organism: Phacochoerus africanus (assembly GCF_016906955.1). NCBI lineage: Eukaryota > Metazoa > Chordata > Mammalia > Artiodactyla > Suidae > Phacochoerus > Phacochoerus africanus. The sequence goes on from NC_062557.1 coordinate 17,781,287, forward strand.
GATGATGAGTTATTTCTTTTTCCTCCTCCCACCAAGCCCTGCCTCCTTCCTGCTGTTCAGGTCCAACCCTGGACTTGGGGAGCACCCAGGAGCCAGGCTGCCTGCGTTCAAATCCAGCTCTGCTGTTTCCAAGCTGCTGATCTCGAGTAGTTTACTTCACCTCTCATGCCTGTTTCTTCATCTATAAAACACACATGAGGAGTTTCCATTGTGGTGCAGCGGAAGCCAATCTGACTAGGAACCATGAGGTTGCAGGTTTAATCGCTCAGTGCGTTAAGGATCCCACATCGCCATGAGCTGTGTTATAGGTGGCAGGCTTGGCTCTGATCTGGCGTTGCTGTAGCTCCGATTCAACCCCTAGCCTGGGAACCTCCACATGCCGCAGGTGTGGCCCTAAAAAGCAAAAAATAAAAATAAAAAACATGATGGGAGGGATGAAGGATACAAAGCTCCCAGAACATAGGAAGCCCGCAAGTCAAGGTGGTCGTGGTGGTTACGCGTATCTTGGGGCTGTCCCCAGACTTTCTGCCAGGTCATCAGCCTCTTTCCTCAGCCCTCCCATCCCTGACTTGACGAAACACATCAGAATTTCCTGAGCCCCTTCCCATCCATCACTGGAAAGGATGCCCTGGATCAGGGCAAAGCTGGCCCCTTCCCTGGCAGCTCCATCCACAGACATTTGTGACCTGGCCAAGTGTTAAAGGGAAGCCAAAGGCATAGGGACATTTCCAGGATGCTCCATTGGAGGGTTTGGGCTCAGATTCAGACATCCTGATGAGAATCAGCAAGGGCCTCTGGGGAGGCGGGTTTAGGTCTACGGGCTGGTATCAGGGCTAATGAGGCCGTGGCCACGGGTGGATTTCTCCAGGATGGCTGCCCTCCCTAAACATGCCCTGCCACCCTGACCCTGAGCCCCCAGCCACACATGCTCTTGTCAGAAATCCCACCACCACAGATGCGTTAACTTGACTCACAGCTCCTTGTCCCCATTACTGAAGTGCAAGTTCCCCTGGAGGAGGTCACACAGTAAGCCTCATTCTCCTTAATTCTTTGTACCAAAGTGTGAGTGGCCTTGAGTAGATTTGTTCAGCCTGCTGGATGACTAGCAGCCTGGCTGTTTCACATCTCCAGGCTTCTGCACAGGCCGGGCCCTCTCTCAGGGGGCCTTTCCACTGCCCAAGCCCCTGGTAAACATCTTACCCTCCTTCGACCTCTGATACCTGGTCGCCTGCATTCTGAAGACTTTTGTGGGCTCCCAGACTTCTCCCCGGGTTTTTCCTCTACCATATTCAAACCTTATCTCAAAGGGCTGAGCTGACTTGTTTTCTAATTCCATCTGGCCGTCCTAGTGTGAGTTCCCTACACACACACACGGCTTAACAAAGGGCAAGGCTATGACATGTCCTTGCTGATTCTCTAGCGAAGGAATGAGAGAACAACTCCTTCCCTGAAGGGCCAGGCTGATGCCCCCCATCTTACAGCCCCACTCCCCAGGCCTCCAGGCATCCGGAGGTTCCACCTACACACAGGACAAGACTCCTCAGTTCCGCTGAGGAAGTTCCTACGTTTAGGACCTGAGACAATAACTAGGCTCCCAAGGGAGGTAGGGACCCGCCTGGCACCAGCAGCTGGTGAGGGGGAGGGCAGGGGGCACTGCCAGGTCTTCCCAGCTGGGCAGGCACTATTTATAACCAGCTCCTGGCCCTGCCTGGCCCAAGGGCCCTGCCACCCTTCCCTGAGGACAGCTCATCCTCCACCCCAACCACCCACCACCCAGCTGAGCTGAGGACAGACACAGCCAGCCAGACTGATGGGCGGCAGGTGCCAATAAGCAGCAGGCTGCTCACGAGGTCTTGATGTTGACCTCTCAGGATGAAACGCCCTCTCCAAACAAGCAAGGCCTAAATGCTCTGCAGTCTCATCAGACTCCCACCTCCACCAAGCTATTCACTTCTACCTGTGGCACCTTCTGTCTCCAGAGGGCTGGAGGTGGGCCTGCATGACGAGCACAGAGCAGGGATGGAATGGGGTTTTTTTGGCCTCACCTGTGGCACATGGAAGTTCACTGGGCCAGGGATCAAACCCTCAGTACAGTTGCAACCTGTACCACAGCTGCAGCAACCCCAGATCCCTAATCTACTGTGCCACATGGGAACTTTTCTTTTTATGGCTGCAGCTCCTTGTCCCCATTATTGAATGTGGCATAGGGAAGCTCCTAGGCTAGGGGTTGAATCAGAGCTTCACCCGAGGTCCAGACCACAGCCACAGCAACACCGGACCCAAGCTGCATCTGTGACTTACCCTGTAGCTTACAGCAATGCCAGATCCTTAACCCACTGAGGGAGGCCAGGGATCCAACCCACATCCTCACAGAGACCATGCCAGGTTCTTAACTCACTGAGCCACAATGGGAACTCCCACACGGGAACTTCTGTTAGCTATTTTTTTTTTTCCCAAATATACACCCCCCATACATACAACAAATTAACAGAGGGACTGTTCCTCAAAAAGCTAATCAGACTCATCATCATGACCCAGCAACCCCACTGTAGATACAGACTCAAGAGAACAGAAAGCAGAGACTCAACCAGATACTTGTATACCAATGTTCACCGCAGCACCATCCCAAATAGCCAAAAGGTGGAAACGACCCGATGTCCATGAGCAGATGGATGGATAACAAAACGTGGTGAATCCATACAAGGGACTATTACTCAGCCACAAAAGGAATAATGCTCTGATACATGCTACAACATGGCTGCACCTTGACAACATTATGCTAAGTGAAATAAGCCAGACACAGAAAGACAGATCTAGTATAACTCTACTTACATGAGGTACCAAGAATAAGCAAATTCATAGTGACGGGAGTTCCCATTGTGGCTCAGTGGTTCACGAATCCGACTAGGAACCATGAGGTTGTGGGTTCGATCCCTGGCCTCGCTCAGTAGGTTAACGATCCGGCATTGCCGTGAGCTGTGGTGTAGGTCGCAGACGTGGCTCGGATCCTGTGTTGCTGTGGCTGTGGTGAGGCCGGCGGCTACAGCTCCGATTAGACCCCTAGCCTGGGAACTTCCATATGCCATGGGAGCGGCCCAAGAAAATGGCAAAAAGACCAAAAAATAAAATAAAATTCATAGTGATGGAAAGTAGATTAGAGGTAGTAAGGGGCCGGGAGGGGAAGTTATAGCTTAATGAGTATAGTTTCTGTTTGGGAGGATGAAAAGTTCTGGAAACAGTGGTGATGGCTGGACAACACTGCAAATCTACTTGATGCCACTGAACTATACACTTATTAAAAATGGAAAAGTTGGGGGGAAGAAAAGAGGCAAGGTCCTAGAGGCCCGCTTCTCAAGCCTCTTCCTGCCAACTGCACCTATGGCCTCTCTGCCGAAGGCACTATGAGAGCTCTATCTTTCCGTCTCTAATGGGGAGACTGAGGTCTGGAGAGGTTTGTTATTTTCCCAAGTCGCACAGGATGGGGCCGTGGAAGGTGGATCCAAGGGTGCAGCCCAAGGACAAAGCTCCAGGGTCCCACCACCTCCACCCTCCAGTCTCAGGGTGAGCTCTATGGCCAAAACTCCTCCAGGCATGCCTTTCTTTGAGTCACGGTCCCCTTGTCCTCCCCTGCTTCCCTGGTGAGGACTAACCAGCTCTGATAGCCCCAGACTGGGCATCTTAAGAGTCTGACCCAAAGGATCAATGTCTCTTAAACTGGGTTCTGGGAAGAAGGAAGGAGGGAGATGGAAAAGGGAGGAGTCCGAACCACCCTCTTGGCGGTCATGTGCCTCTCTCCTCCAGAGCAACCATCATGTTTTGGAAACCCTGCAATAGCCCAGTGCTGGCTCCTGGACAGGACTAGACAGATGTCCTTCCTGCTCCTGGGTCCAGAGGGAACCAGAAAACTTCCGGAAGATGGAAACTTCCAGAAGGGGAAAGAAAGTCTTAAAAATGGGCAGAAAGTAACGATCCAAGCATTGACCTTGAAACGCAAGGCCACTACCTATTTAGTTTAAGAGGCCACTCAGGCCTGGAGGACATCATGAAGGAAACCTGACAAGTTCAGGGGCACATGTGCCCAATGAGGCAGAGCAGAGGCAGGGGCTGGTGGGCCCTGAAGCACCCAACTCCTGGAACTTCCAAAGAGCTTAAACCCAAGTGGCAAGGGCACCTCACCCCAATGCTCTGGCAGGCAGTCTGTGAGAAAGTAAAAGGAGGAACCCAGGGCGAGCTTCACAAGCTACTGCTTTTCTTCATCTATCTACTCATCCTCCCCAGAGCATGTGTGGGCTCCACGGGTACTGAGCGCAGCTCTATACCCTCCCAACCCTGAACCCATCTCAGTGCAAGCCAAGGGGAGGGAGGTGCTCTGAGTCCGAAAGGCTCACGTGGTCCTGTGGGCCACAGAGTGGGCCTACATGCCCTTCCATCAAGATCTCCCTGGACCTTTCCCATCAGCAGCCACTTCATCCACTCAGTAGGCATGGATGGGTCATCTGGTTCTCGGATGTCTCCAGCAGGGCTAAGGGGCCACCCCTGTTTATCAGAGGAAGGGGAGGGTGAGGATGGAAGGGGTTCGCACTGTTTGAACCCAGAGTCCACAGAGGAATCAGTGAAGAAGCAACTGCAAGAGCTTGTGAGCCTGCAGAGGGGGGGGCTCCTGCAGGATTTCCCATCTTTATTCAGTCCCAGCCTGGGGTCCCATGAGGGCAATAAACATGTGGAGTATATGGAACTGTCTTCCCTTGGTAAACAAATTCATTCCCCACCTATTCACTCAACACACATTTAAATGATGACTGAACTGGGCAGAATGCCAAGCACTGGAAACATGGCGACGAACTGAGCCACACCTACAGGGCTCCTGGACCAGGAGGCATCTGTCATTTACAGACCAACAAGCATTTTTTCATCACCCACTAGGTCTGAGTGCTGTGCGTGCCATGAACAAGACCGAGGGTCCCCAGGCACCTGAGGCTTACCACCCACGTAACCACCATGCCAGGGAGCACGTGGTGAGAGAAAGGTGAACAAGTCCCAGACAGTGGTGACCCAGAAGGCACGATGGAGGAGAGGCCGAGCTATAAAGGATGGCTGGGGCTCCCTTGGGGGGCTGGGGTGGCGGGAATTAGCCCCAAGCAAGAGGTGGGAGAGGGAAGAGCAGCAGGTCCACCGCAGCTGGAACCTTATAAAGGAGCAGAGGAGGGGAAGGGGGCCCTGAGTGCCAAGCTTTACTCTGGCAACCTGTGCAGCCACTGAAGGTTCCTGAACTGGGCTTTGGAATATTAATCTGCAGAATGGGGTCGAAGGGTGGGCACTAGAGCTGGAAAGCTGGGAAAGGAGTCGGGAGGCTGGGGTGACAGTTTATGCTAAGGAAGAGCCTCAGACCTGTCTTCAGGCATTACAACCACCCCCACCTCTGAGACATGGTTAGCAGGTCTGAGGTCAGTCTATTTGCAGCAGGAGCCCAGGCACTTCCCAAGCAGGTTAGCAGGGCCTGTGGCTGTGAATCTCAGGATGGTGGACTTAGAAGCAGAGGGGAAGGAGTGGGTAAGGATGGGTCACATGGAACAACAGGAAGGAGGAAAGGATGACAGAGGTTTTAAGCTGGAATGATCAGAAAGATGGAGATCCTGTCAACCAAGAAAGGGAACATTAAGAGAAGCAGTTTGGGGAGTTCCTGTTGTGGCGCAGTGGTTAACAAATCCAACCGGGAACCATGAGGTTGTGGGTTTGATCCCTGGCCTCACTCAGTGGGTTGGGGACCTGGTGCTGCTGTGAGCTGTGGCGTAGGCCAGCTGCTACAGCTCTGATTTGACTCCTAGCCTGGGAACCTCTATATGCCGCGGGTGTGGCCCTGGAAAAGACAAAAAGCCAAAAAAAAAAAAAAAGGAAGCAGTTTTGGAAAAAAAGAGGAAATTTGTGGGGTGGTGAGACCTGCAGGCACCCAGGTCCAGACAATGCTGGAGGTGCAGAGCTGGATCCCAAGAAAAAGGATCCAACTTTTGGGGATCTGTCCCGACCTAAAAGATGAATGATACGTGAGCTCTTCCCCCAGGGGTCACTGGGGAAAAGCCTGAGACAAGTGAGGAGCCACGTGGTGTGGGCATTAGATGCCATGTGCGAAGGGAAGGGGGGGGGGCAGGAGGATGGGGGTGGGGACCTCACATAAGGGGGGCAAGACTTCAGGCCAAGAGGAGGGCTTTCCCGACACCCTGCAGGCGACACATTGGTTAGGCCTGGCTCAGCCAACACTGGCACGGCTCGCCCAGGTCTGTCTTGCTTTCCGATATTCCTGATCAGGTCCCAGTGGAGGTGCACAGCCAACAGAGTGAGCCACCACGCCCTTCCTTTCTCGGCTCTTTCCCTCTTCCACTTCCAGCCCCACCTCCTCCTGGGGCCAGCGCTCTGCGAGCATCCTAAACCTTCAGTCTGAGGAGGCATCCTCTGGTGGGCGTAAGGGGGCCCTCTCTGTGCTCACGGTGGGATCACTCTCGCCCTGGGATCCAAGGTCTGGGCCCCTCCCTCGGATTGTCTCAGCTAAAACCTGGGCTTTGGTCAGCTCTTTCTTCTCTGCCACCCTGTACTGTGTGACCAAGGTCCCCATGAGTGTGGCAGGAACAAGATGGGGCCCTGCTGTGAATGTTGGGAGGGAAAGTAGGTATTTCATGCCAGCGGTCCTCACTGCCATGGGTGACAAAACCCACACATCCCCCCAAAAATGGAACCCAAGTAAAAAGTATCCCTCTCATGGGCAGCAGCCCCTGAGGACTAACCATGGGAGCCCATTTGGGGGGAGGGGGGTGTCTCTCTATCCTCCTCTTCCTCCCTAAACCCTCCATCACAACTCAGGGCCCCACCAGCCGTGGCCACTTCTACATTCTGTGAGTGGCTCTGACAACTGCCCTCTGCTCCCCAGTTTCAGAAACCACCTTGCAAGACCAGGTGGGCACCTGAGAGCCGAGAGGGGGCACAGCTCTGGGCAGCTGCGGGAGGGAGAGGCGGCTGTGAGGGGCCACTCAAAGCAAGGGGCATGTGGAGTAGCCAGGGAGAGGGAGGGCCGAGGCGCGGGCCACGCTCACCTGGGAGCCCCGTGGGAGAAGCGGGAGGGGAGGGGGGAGCGGGAGGGGAGGGCGGAGGGCGGGGCGGCCTGGCTGGAATGTTACAGCCTCTGTTCTCCAAAGCAGCTCCCTGAGCGCCTGGCCTGAGGCTCCTGGCTGATCTGATAAGATGTGACAAGGCGGCCTGAAAAATGTTGAAACCTGTAAAATGTTTAAACCTGTTTTTTGTTGTGTTGTGAGCATGAGGGTTTTTTTTCCCCCCCTCAATTCATAGGAAAGTGATCAGAGTGGAGAAGGGGAGGGGGCGGGAGACAAGGATTGTCCCCTTCAGCCAAATTGGGAGTGAGTGGGGCCCAGAGCAGGATGGTCAGACCTGGGGAGGAGAAGAGAACTGGGAGGAAGCAAGCAGGGGAGACAAGAGGCTTTCAAGAAGTTGGGGTGGGAGGAGGGGGGGGAGGCAGGGGAAGGGAGGGAGAGAGGGGTTTCCTGCCTCTCTGGCCTGTCAGCAGCTCCAGCTTGGGTCCCCAGGGCTGTGTCCTCCCTTGGCACTGAGAGGACACAGGTGAGCCCTGGGCATCTTCCTTCAGGCAGGTATTAGGCCAGGAAGACCAGGCCTGAGCCCAGGTGGGTGTCCAGAGAGAAGTAAAAGGGAACCAGGCCTAAGTCCTCACACCTCAGGCCCCCAAACAAAGGGTCCCCTAAGGGGCAGCAAGACCCCAAGTGGACAGATGTTTCCAGGTGGTGGGGGTGGGGGTGGGGGGATGCTCCCAGGGACACTTGCTTTGCTGAGCAGTTCGGAGCTCACAGCTAAGACAGACCACGTCACACTCGTTCAGTCCTGACCCTTCAGGCCCAGCGGCTGCTTCCAGACACACAGAGGGCTGTTATGCTCTGTTTCACAGATGAGGCAACTGGGGCCTGGCTTCAGATTCACAAGGCTCCTGTCAATGTGTTCCCTCCAAGAATCTTATCAACTCGAGAGATGCTGAGCGTTCTAGGAATCACAGTGGGACCGTGTCTCTGGGATGTTCGCTGGGTACCAGGTAGATGCTTAAAATAAAAGCCTGGGGAATGAAAGTGTCAGCCTGAGAAGGTTCCCCTGCTGGTCTCTTGCTAGCTGGAGGAGGCAGGGTGGGGATGGGGTATGGAAGCCCTAGAAAGGCTTTAGAGGCATTCTGTGAACGGCACAGGCATTCGTTATTCCATCACAGCATCAGGTCCCTATGTCCTAGTCGGTGGGCCCCTGGGCATTATCTAGTCCAGCTCCCACTGAAGCCCAGGGAAGCAACAGGACTTGCCCAGGGCACCTCCATGGTTGGAGGCAGCACAGGGAGTACAGCCCAGGCCTTGTGACCCCCAGAGCCCCGTCTCCCTTTCACCACAGTTCCTTCTCCAAGGCTCCACTTCAAGGGCTAGGGCTTCGTTCAGTACACATGTTTCCCGCATGCCTGGTGTGTGTAAACACAGCCTCCACCCCCCTCGGAGGCGCCCACTCTAGTGATGGACAGACACTCCCACAGGTGAGCACAGTCAGTGGCAGAGTCTGAGAAATCCCGCGGGGGTGGCTGTCACAAGGAGTGGGAGGGCTGAGGGCAGGGACACTGAAAAAAGCAGGGATACATTTTCAAAGAGGTGACCTTCCAGCTCGGGCAGCTTTTACGCCTGGATCTCTGCCATTTCTCTTCACCTCCTACTCCACCAATCAGAATTCTAATGTCAATTTTTCCTAAGCCATGTTTGCATCTTTACTTCATTTTAGTTTTATAACACTTCTCCCCCTCCCAACCCCTCCAGCCCCTAAGTTATATAAGGTAGGGGTTAGTTTCCCATTTTATAGATGGAAAAACAAAGGCCCTTCAGGGTTAGGTTGCTTGTTCTGAGAAGCCGAGTCTGCTGATTCCCAGGCTAGGATTTTTCTGGGTTCCTAAAGTGCTTTACCTTTCAAGCCAGTTCTGATAAAAGTCAAGACACAGCCTGCCCAGTCCTCTTACTCGCTTTGGGCTCCTATTCATCCATCAAGGTCCCATTTTAAAACCCCCTCTTACTGTGTCCAGTTTAAACTGTTCTCTCTGGGTATTTCCCAGCTCTTACACACGCATACCTTAGGGGGAACTGGAAACACATCCATTGGCTTGTCCAGTGGCTACCTGTTTTTCCACTGAGACTGAGTTTGTTGAGAGGGGGAATCATTTCTCTCATCTTTGTGTGCTGGGCAGAGTGCCTGGTTCACCTTCAGGCCCAGCACACCTGCTCCCCATGCCACCCTGAGCAGCTCCCTCTGACTACCCCAACCTTCTCCTCACCTCCCCCAGAGCCCACAGGCTGCCAGCAGGACAAGCTGAGGGCAGGTGATGGCCCCACTGGTTTTCTGGGCCTTATCACACAGCTGCTGGTTCCACAGTCTGGAAATCCTTGATATGAATCTTAGGAAGAAGCCCAGGAGGGAACACGGAAAGCAGAGCTGGGCTGGGATTCACCCTTACTGTGGTTCCTAGGGCTCTTCTGAAAGCCCTGTGTGCCTTCAAGTCAACAAACATTTATGGTAGACCGAGCCCTGTGCTAAGCACTGGGAGCACAAAGAGGTGTGTGGGGCCCCCCTGGTGTCACACAAACTTCCAGCTGAGCCTGGGAATTGTCCCCAGGTAGCCCATGCTCTTCCCCGACTGGGGCTGGGATGCCCAGCCACCCCGCTCACCCCCAGAGAGCACTGATTCCCTGCCTGGGTGAGGGCTGGGCCCCAAGGGCTTCCCCAGCCTCGACCATCTCACCCACTCCCTTATACCATGGCTTTCGGAGGACCAAGAACATGCTTTTACCAGCTGGCCGCTATTCGGGGATGCAGGCCATGGTACTTCAGCATTCAGATCACTTGGCGTGGTTCTGAAAAATACAGACAGCTGGGCTCCAAAGCCAGCCCTGCTGAATCAGACTCTTTGGGGAGGAGTCCATGAAACTAGATCATTAAAAACCTCCCCCAGAGCGTGACAACAGCACAGTATGAGATGATGCAATAGGAAATACCCAGCAAACCCTAGAAAGTTCTCTGGCCAAAGATGATGTTTATCCTGAATCTCTGCAAGCCTTTAGAAGTAACTTCCAGCTGTCAGGAAGCATGAGGGATAGAGGAACAAACCAAATAACACTACAGAGAAGCAATTAGACAAGTTAACAAGGCTACAGGCCTGAACTCTCCAAAAGGCCAAGGACGCTTTAAAAGTGTGTGTGTGTGTGTGTGTGTTGGGGGAAGAAGGGCAGGGATTTTTAGATTAAAACAAACTTATGAGGAGTTCCCACTATGGCACAGTGGATTAAGATCTAGTGTTCTCTGTGGTGGTACAGGCTCAATCCCTGGCCCAGTGCAGTGGGTTAAGGACCTAGCATTGCTGCAGCTGTGGCTTGGATTCGATCCCTGGCCCAGGAACCTCCATATGCCACAGGTGCAGCCAATAAATAAACTTACAAGACATAATAATCAAATAATCGGAGCCTGGTTTGAAAATCCTAGCCATGGAGGCATTTGAAGATGACTGGGGAAATCTGAATGGTTAGGAATCATTAATAATTTTGTTAAGTGTGATAACGGTATGTGGTCACAGGGGTCATCATTACACTTGGAAATGCAAGGGTGAAGAGTCATGAAGACTGTGAATTACTTTAAAATGATTTGGCAAACCAAACACTGCTGGGGCAGGGAGGGAGCAAAGAGAGGGCAGGGGGGGCAATTATGGCAAAATGAAAAACAGTTGAACTAAGAGGTGTGCATATGCGTGTGCCTTGAATTTTTTTTTTGTTTTTGTTTTTGTTTTTGTTTTCCTGATTAACAACTTCCTGAACACAGCTCAGAAGGAACATAACACTCCAACCAACCCTGGGGACTTCTGGACACAACCCGTACAGGCCTGGCACCGGCAGAGGGAGGGAGCAAGAGCTGGGGTGGAGGGCAGCCAGGCAATCAGCATCAGCAAGGCAATGGCAGGGCAAGGCAACTGCAGGGCGCTGTCTGCTCCCGCCTTTCACAGCGGGTATTTCCACCGCACTCCCCGGAGCTCTTCCTTGCACCCGTCCCCCAAGGCGCTGAGCACGCGCAGGTGTAAACAGCCCTGCCAGGCACCTGGACTCCCCCCTCCCCTGCTCTGTTTAGGGAGGCTCCACACAAGTTCAAAGCAGTGGCTGCCCCTCCCTCCCAGGCCCAGCCCCATCCCCATCCGCAGGCGAGGCAGCCTGAGCGAGCCTCAACATCTTCCTTCGCGCCCCTCCAAACTCATCAGTCCCGGAGTCCTGCCACCAATTCCTCTGCAGGCTCACTGCATTCACTCCTTGTCCTTTCTTCTCAAGGGCCTTCTAGCCACAGGCGCCTGGGTTTTGCAAACCATCTACTCAGCACCTATTAGGAGCCCTATTCAGGTCCACCTGCAGACCCACACAGGCCCTCTAAACGTTCTGGTACTCAGAAGGGTGGGTCGCTGGTTCTCAACCCCGGCTGTCATATGGCCCCAGGGGAGTATAAAACTACTGATGCTGGGACCATATCCCCCCGCCCCATTTAATTGGTCTGGGTGCCCCCTCCTCTCTGTGGTAGCCTCCCCTCCTCCATTATAAGAGGTGGCAAGATGGAGAGACACTGTCCTCCGTCACAGACAAGGCTCAGAACCTGCCCATGGTCACGGGGGGCCGGGGGGGGGGGGTGCTGCGCACAGCTGGGCCTCCTCAGCCCTCTGCCGTCCATCCCCAGAGGCTTCCTCTGGCTCTGGGCACCAGCCCATCACTCACAACCATGGTTTTGTCCACTTCCTCTCATGAAGTTAATCCTCCCTAATGGTCTCTCCCGGGGCTTCTCAACAAATCTCCATCTTTAGGGCAACGGAAGCAAAATTTTTTGATCCAGCAACACATCAGTAAAAAGTGTTTGGGCATGCCCCTCCATTCACATACACTTAGGTGGCAATCACACGCCAGCCAGCCTGTGTGTCACATTGTAGGTGCATTACAAGACACAGGTTAACATGCACTGGAAAAAGACAAGATAGAAAGTGTATTTCAAAAGAAATCATTTCCTCCTACAGCCTAATCTGGTGATCCCCTGCCCAAGCCTTCAATCTCCTGTCCCCTGGTTCTTCCTGCCCCCATTTCCCCCTGTTCCTGATTTCCGACTTACTTTTCCTTTCGTCTTCTTTTTTTGTCTTTTTAGGGCTATGCCCAAGTCATATGGTTAAGGGTCGAATCGGAACTGTAGCTGCCAGCCTACGCCACGGCCACAGTAATGCGGGATCTGTGCCGCATCTGCGACCTACACCACAGCTCACGGCAACACCGGACCCTTGACCCACTGAGTGAGGCCAGGGGTTGAACCAGTGCCCTCATGGATGCTAGTCGGGTTTGTTAATGGCTGAGCCATGAAAGGAACTCTCAACTTACTTTTCTTAGCCTTGCAGTTGGGAGGGTGGGGGAGTGGTGGTGGTGATGGTTTATGTTTGTAAGTTAAGTGGAAATTCTCTCTGCAGAAATGCAGGCTGCCCCCAAATGCTCTTGGGGTTCAAGGTACCAAGGCCTTTCTCTTGCTTTCTTCCCCATCTTTCTCGGTTCTTGCCCACAGCTACTTTGCATTTGTCTAGGATTTCAAGTTCCCCACACATCTTCCACTGGAAATGCTTTTCTCTCCACATGTCCACAGTGGAGCCCACCTCCTGTGGGTCTGTCCTCACTTCCCACCCCCTCACATCCACTCACTGCATACACCACTGTCAAAACTAGACCAGGTGCCACAAAGAATTTCTATATTTTTCTTTTCTTTTTTCCCTCTTTTTAGGGCTGCCATGCAGCATACAGAAGTTCCAGGGCTAGGGGTCGAATCAGAGCTGTAGCTGCAGGCCTACACCACAACCACAGCAACGGAGGATCCAAGCCGCATCTGGGACTACACCACAGCTCACGGTAACACCTGGATCCTTAACCCACTGAGAGAGGCCAGGGATCGAACCTGCAACCTCGAGTTTCCTAGTCAGATTCGTTTCCCTTGTGCCATGACGGGAACTCCAAGAATTTCTATTTTTCAATCCTGTGTTCTAGTCCCATTTGTTAAAAAAAGTGGACAGGAATTTCTTCCAGGGGAAACATATTTTGGGCAGAAAAGATAAAATCACACACACACACAGCAAACATTTAAAGCAAAAACATATTACCAATTTCCCTACAAACAATGCATTCAATATGAGGTGCAAAAAATCAAAGCATATTAGCTCCAGTTAAGGTTCCCTCGGGAATGACCTGGCTTAAGAGAAGGCCTTCATGCTAGACAGGAAGAGGTGCCCACAAAACACAGGGAGAGATGAGGTAATGGGGACAGGCAGGGCTGTGAATGAAATAAAGGGCAAAGCTCTTACGGGTACAGACCCAATGGTGCACAAGATAATGTGAGTGTATCTACTTGGGTAGAGAGTGGTTAATGAGGCCATAAGGAAACAATTCACTGAACTGCCTAAGTAAGGTAGGGAGGGGGCCAGTTTACTGGGGCACTCAGAACAGCTGTTATTATTACTAATAACAGCTAACATTTATTGAGCCCTGACTGGTGTCCTTTACTTACAATGTATCTTTTGATTTGCCAAAGAACCTTATGAGATTATGATCCCCATTTGAGAGGTGATGATAGGGGTTCAGAGAGGCTAAGTAACTTGTCTGGGGTCACACAGCTAGCCAAATGTTGGCACTCAGCTGGCCGATAAAGCAAAGAGGTGAGACATTCATTAGGACAGGGTCTGTGTGGAGCGTGTTGAAGGAGGGCTAAAGGAACACTCAGGTCAATCCTGCTGCTCAGGCTGCTCTCTGGATTTACAGCCCTGTAAATTCAAATGCTGGCGCCCCTGCCCATTGACCTTTTTTCTTTTGAATGTTGTCTTGGATCTTCCACACTCAAGGTTTACTTCTCTGTATCTCAGAAAAGGCCAGTCCCACGCTCAAGGGCTCGCTGGGGAGGGGCAGGTAGAGGAGGAGATCTCCATCTGAGGGCTGGAGGGACTTGTGGGCTGACAGGACACATGAATTTAGGACCCCTCCCAAGAGAAGTCCGGGTAGATGACACAGGTTCTAGCACCTTCCAGTTGCAGAGTATCCTCTGAACAGCCCTGGGAGGTAAATACTGTCTCTTTACAAATGAGGAAACTGAGGCTCAGACAGGGGACCATAAGCCAGTAAGGGGCGGTGGGGTTTGACCCCAGTCTGAACCTAAATCCTGTACTCTTGCTATTTTGCTACCTGTCTAGATTTCACTTGCTGGTGATAACCAGCTCATTCAAGCAGAATGCATTTATTCAGCACCCACTCTGTGCTCTGCACAGAACTGGGCACAAGACAGAGTCACGTCCTTAGAGGAGGGTAAACTGAATGGGCAGGCCATGCACACAGGAACAGAGGCCCACCAGACCATCCTGGTGGAGGCGGGGAGACCAAGTGAAGAAGGACATAGGGCAGGATGGGCTCAGATAATCCGCAAGACCTCTAAGGGCTGTGCTCAGAGGTGGATCTTTATGGCCTGAGAGACAAAGAAGAAGAAGGGCACTTTTGGGACACTGACGTGACTCAAAACACTGAAACCCAAGGGGCAAAGAGAGAGGAGGGAAGGGCCTGAGGTCCCAGCTGATGGGTTTGGACCTCACAGGCAGTCCGACAGAGACCCAGGCCCTACACAGGGCTGCCCCCCGGGGGAAGGGAACCCCTCAGAGTTGGAAGGAATGCTGGGGGTCGGCTGGTACAAAAGGAAGGCCCACAGGAGGCTCCAGGCCCCAGTGGGGGAGTTCACTTGGGGTTCCCTGGGGCTGAGAGGTCAGAGAACTAGGCCAACCAAGAGAAGTAGTTCCTCCGAATCTTTTTTTTTTTTTCTTTTTAATTTTTTTAGGGCCGCGCCCAGGGCATATGGAGGTTCCCAGGTTAGGGGTCAAACAGGAGCTGCAGCCGTCAGCCTAAGCCACAGCCACGCCAGATCCAAGCCGTGCCTGTGACCTACACCACAGCTCATGGCAACGCCAGATCCTTAACCCACTGAGCAAGGCCAGGGATGAAACCCGCAGCCTCATGGATACTAGTTGGGTTCTTAAGCCACTGAGCCACAACAAACTCCTTCTCCAAATCTTTATAGAATTCACATTCTCTTTTATTCACAGAGCACATTGTACCATGTGAAGAGAATAAAAATCTTAAAACTGACACCTTACCAGATTCCCAAGCTTTTGCCAGATTCCCGGGAATTCCCTCCTCTTCGGGCGGAAAGAACTCAGCACCCCCTTTCTCTCGCTCCCTCTGCCAAGCTGGCTGGCTGCTTCCAGCCGCCGTGCCTTGGCCTGAGCACACCTGCTGCGGTGTCCTCCCCGCTCACGCCCCGCCAGTCCCCCGCAGCCACCTTGGCCGCCCTGGTGACCTGCTCTCTGGTGCCAAGAAAGCCGCGGCTCACCTGCCGGCACTGAAGCCCCCAACCTGTTCCGCGTCGAGATAAACAGCCTGCGGTGTGTGCCTCTTAAACTATGTTCACATCACCACATTCAACCCCTCGCCCAAGGCCCCCACATCTCACTTCTCTTGTAGAGCCAGAGCGGGGAAGGTGCTAGAATAAGCCCTGGCCGGTATGGAAAGAACAGGTCAACCCCGTGACTTCTGGAGTCAGCCTCCGGGGTCTGCGAAGGCCGACTGACAGACACATGGGGAAAGGATTCCACGTCGTTCATCTCAGAAGTCAGGGATGCGCCCTCCCGACCCCCAAATCCAGATGCTTCTTTCTAACCACCCCTAATCCGTGGCTGCTAACCTCAGGAATCTCTGTCTTGCCCCCTGGATAACCTACCTGGGTAAAAGCGACCACAGGTGAACGTCTGCAAACATTTCCCGGGCTCACACGCGGCCCCGAGTAAGGAGCCAGGGGCAGGAGGACACCAAGCTGAAGTCCAGGCTCTCTCTGCCTCTTCCAAAACACTGTGGACGGACGGGTGACTTCCCTTCTGCTGTGGATTCTCCAAGTCCTGCCTCAGTAGTTTGGTCTTTCTGGATCTACCACAAAGGTGCTGGCAACCGCCTCGCGGGGCCTCTCGGCCAGCTGGTTCTTACCTATGCGCTGCTCCGTTATGCGCATGCGTGCACGCACCCGCCGTTATGCGCCTGCGTCAAAGCGCCCTCTGGTATGCACCTGCGTACACTTAATACCCAACCTGGCCGTGGATTTGCATCTTATTGAAAACGGTAGAGCGTCAGTCAGTTTCTCATTGCGGTAATTATAGATGAAAAGAGATAGAGGAGTTGCCCAGTCCTCCAGCAGCACCGCTTACCATGGACCGAGCTGACTGACCTGAGTCCTGGTCCCATGGCTAACACCACTTTCCTATCCTCTTGGAAGGACTCAGCTTCCTAATTGGAAAAATGTAAACATCATCTACTTTAAAGAGTTCCCGTTGTGGCGCAGTGGGAATGAATCTGACTATTATCCATGAGGATGCGGGTTTGATCCCTGGCCTTGCTAAGAGGGTCAGGGATTCCAGCGTTGCCCTGAGTTGTGGTGTAGGTCGCAGATGTGCTTGGATCCCACGTGGCTCTGGTGTAGGCCGGCAGCTGTAGCTCCAATTCGACCCCTAGCCTGGGAACCTCCATAAGCCACAGGCATGGCCCTAAAAAGCAAAAAAGAAAAAGAAAACAAAAAAAATAGAGGCTGCAGGCAGGAGTCATTGAAAGATTGTATCACAATCCCTGGCACAAAAGATGGTAGTTGCCTTTGCTATAAATGCTAACACAGACCAATGCCATTCTCCATGCCAGGCACTGTTTCATGTGCTTTATACATATTAACTCATTTAATCTTCCCAAAGACCTTGTAAGAAAGGTACTGTTATCATCACCCCCACTGGGGTAGGGAAACTGAAGTGCAGAGATTAACTAAGTTAATTTGCCTGAGTTTATCCAGGTAGTTTGGGGCACAGCCAGTCTTCTTCAGAGCCTGCAGGCTTAACCACAGTCCCGAACCATCTCTCTAAAAGGAGTCAGGAGAGATTCAATATTCAGCAGGTAGGGACCGAGTGAGTGCCTGCTTGTGGGAATACAAAGACATGGTTCCTGCCCTGGAGAGTCTCCCAGACTTAATAGGGAGACCGGTGCCTAAAAAGAAAATTCTAGGAGGCCTACTGCAAGGGAGAGATGCATCCTACCAGGGATGATGGGGACAGGCTTTGTGGAAATGCCGTGGAGAAGGTCTGACACTGGCCAGAGAGACCCATGTCCTCCAGGTAAAAAGACCAGCTGGGCCTGGTTTCTGCAAGCCTCACAGGAGAGGGGATTCAGTTTAATGACCAATTGACTGATTCCTTCATTGCAAAACCCTCTGGGATGGGTCCTCTGGACTGAAGTAGATTACAAGGATGATTTTTGTTTATTTATTTTGCTTTTTATTTTTTGCTTTTTAAGGTAGGGCCAAAACCACAGCATACAGAGGTTCCTAGGCTAGGGGTACAATCGGAGCTACAGCTACCAGCCTACACCACAGGATCCGAGCCACGTCTGTGACCTACACCACAGCTCACGGCAACACCAGATCCTTAACCAATTGAGCTAGGCCAGAGATTGACCCCACAACCTCATGGTTCCTAGTCGGATTCATTTCCTCTGTGCCACAATGGGAACTCCCATAGGATGATTTTTAAAAGTCGGAGGAATCACAGCCTGATTGCTGAGAACAGTTAAGTCCACGAGAACAAATTGACATTTGAAAGGGGCAGGAGAATTTTCTAGATCACGTTTCCAAATAGGTAATTTCCAAATAGGTAATAGTTGTTACCTGAGAGAGTGAATATTCTGTCTTTTCTAGGGCTGCTCCCACAGCACATGGAGATTCCCAGGCTAAGGGTCTAATCAGAGCTGTGGCTGCCAGCCCACACCACAGCCACAGCAAAGTGGGATCCGAGCCACGTCTGCGACCTACACCACAGCTCACTGCAACGCCTGATCCTTAACCCACTGAGTAAGGCCAGGGATCGAAACTGCAACCTCATGGTTCCTAGTCAGATTCGTCGGCCACTAAGCCATGACGGGAACTCTGAGAGAGTAAATAGTTTTGGAAAACACTAAACAAATGAAAACAAGGATCATCCCTGCAGGCCTCTGTGTTGCTCTCACGCTAATAAGATGCTGATATGCTAATGAGCACCATAAACACTAAGAGGCTAGAAGTAGCAGGTGGCACTTCCCAAACGTATTTGACCCCAAAAGCCCTTCTCAGCAGGATTGTGTGGGACTGGTGGAAGAAGTATAGTTTGCGATGTCCTGCTCTGGCCCAAAAGGCATTCAGAAGAGGTGAGAGAGAGGGTAGAAGTTAGGCTGTGAAGATTCCCAGGAAGATGATAGGATTTTGAAATTTTTTGAAAAAAGGAAGGTCAGGTGGAGGACTGATGGAAAAGATTTTTTTTTCCTTTGGTCAGGAAAGGGGTCCAAAGACCCCTTTATCTTTATAGTGGAGGCTCAAGGAAGTAGAGGCTTGCTCCAGGACAGGACAGGACAGGACAGGACAGGAAGGGAGAATAAGTAAGGAGCAAGCAGCGAGGACAGAGATGCCAGCTGGTGATGGCAGCCCATCCCATGAGCCCCCAGAGCCAGGGCACATTTCCCTCCTGGCCCCTCCCTGGGAGGAGTGGCATTATCTCCGGATACCGGGCAGGACAGTCACAACCAGTGAGGGTATGAAGGGGAAGATGGCGAAGTGAAGAGGTGAGCCAGGGAAGAGGGGGCTGGCTGGGTCTCCGTTAGTTACTTTTGCCCCTGTCACCAAATGGTCAGTGGTGCCCTGTGCCCTTGGGCAGACAACACGAGGAGCTGGGTCATGGAGGGTGTCCCGCCGGACACACCAGACCTGGCCACAGGTTCTTCCGAATGCCCATTTGATGTGTCAACATGAACCCTGGGGTCCCAACCCTGCCGCTGCGTCTCCCAGCTCTGGGACCTGAAAGCAGTCCCGTCTCAGCACATGACGACCACAGGCAACATTCTACAGCTGCCAGACCGATAAGAGTGAGGTTACTCAAGTTCAAGGGTCAGTGAAAATGTAGAGCCAAGATGAGAGTGCCGGCGGACACAACCCCTTTGGAAAACAGTTTAGCATCGACTTGCGAAACACAACTTTCCCACATCCCACAGCCCCGACGTTCCACTCCTGAGTAGCTTCTCCCACAAACTACTGTCCCTCACATGCACGTCAAGACCTCGTCCACTGACAGGAGGTGGAACAGACAAAACGCGCTGTATTCCAATGATACGGCTGTGAAAATGAAGCATCTCCAGTCCTACCCCATAACAGCGTTTGAAACCTAGAAACATCATGCAGAGGGGGCGGATGAAATCACAGGAGAGAAGGCATTAGTAAAACACCACTTTTATAAAGTTTAAAAATAAAGTACATAGTTTTGAAAAACTATTTTTTGTTTGTTTTTTCTTTTTAAGGGCTGTTCTTGTAGCATATGGAAGTTTCCAGACTAGGGGTCGAATTGGAGCTGCAGCTACTGGCCACAGCCACAGCAATGCAGGATCTGAGCTGTGTCTGCAACCTATACCAGAGCTCATGGCAATGCGGAATCCTTAACCCACTGAGCAAGACCAGGGATTTGGACTCGCCTCCTCATGGGTACTCGTCGGATTCATTTCCACCGCACCACAACAGGAACTCCCTCTGATTTTTTTTTAAACAACCCAGTGTTCCAGGGCTATTAGGTAGCATTTCTGTGATTCACACCAAGACCAGGGAGCAGGAACCAGCTGAGCCCAGGGAGGAGCCTGGTACATTGGCCAACCAACCCACAGTACTGCCAGCTGTGCTCCTGCAAAATTCCGGATGACATGTGAGGCTTGTTTGAGATAATGAAGACAGATAAAGCAGAGTCCTGCCCTTAAGGGGGCAGACCCTCCAGTTGGGAAGACAAGATAGACACACATGAGGAAGTCACGAATGACAAGTGCCCCAGGGCTTCCAGGGAGGGCCTCACAGAGGCAATGGGAAACTCGCTGGGGCTGCAGGCAAAGCCTGCGACCAGCAGGTAACTCTCAATGGTGCCCATTCATCCTACAGTCCACGTTAAAGGATGCAGTGTGTTCTCTGCACCCTCCTTGTGATGTGGGGACAAAGATGACTGAGACCGGGGTCCCACCTGCTCAGGACTCACAGTCTAATGAATGAAACAGATATGCCCCGAAGGGGCTGGGCTGGGGCCGGGTGTGACAGAAAGTGGTATGGAAAAGGCAGTGCCTAAACTCTGCTTTGAAGAATGGATAGGAGTTCACACAAGTCATTCCAAATAAGGTGGGGCGAGCGCCAAGGTCTGGAGACATGAGGCAGTGTACGAATAACCCAAATGAAGGGCCCACTGGGTTAAGAATCTGACTGCAGCAGCTCAGGTCCCTGCAGAGGCACAGATTTGATCCTTGGCCTGGATCTGGCATTGCTGCAGCTGCCACATAGGTTGCAGCTGCCACTCAGATTCAATTGCTAGCCTGGGAACTTCCACAGCCATGGGTCTGGTCATAAAAAAAAAAAAAAAAAAAGAACCACTCAAATGACAAAGTGAGACTGATGGCTAAGTGTGGACACCAGACACTAAGCTATGTTACATCTTTTTTTTTTTTTTTTCCACTTTTGGCCAGAGTTCCTGAGTCAGAAATCAGATCCAAGCCATGCATCCTTAACCCACTGTGCCAGCTGGGGATCTAACCTGCATCCCAGCACTCCAGAGACGTTGTGCCACAGTGGGAACTCTTCATGCGTTTCAGCTTTAGTCCTCACAGAAAACCTCATTTTATATAAAGAAAGCTGAGGCTCAAAGAGGGGTTCAGGTAACGCAGGGGTTTTTGGGTTTGTTTTTTTCTTTTTTTCTTTTCAGGGTTACACCTGCAGCATACGGAGGTTCCCAGGCTAGGGGTCAAATCGGAGCTAAGGCTATACAGCTACCAGCCTACCTCATAGCCACAGAAACTCAGGATTCTAGCCTCTTCGACCTATGCCACAGCTCACGGCAACGCCAGATCCTTAACCCACTGAGCAAGGCCAGGGATCGAACACATGACCTCATGGTTACTAGCTGGATTGTTTCCACTGCACCACAATGGGAACTCCGTCACCCAGATATTAAAGGCAGAACCATCTAGAGCCCAGGACTGCCATCCCCCGAAGTCCACACTCTTACATGTGCAAGTGGAAGTAGGTCATAGGGTGAGAATGTGGGGGTGGGAGGTGAGTGAGGGTGGAGTCAGGTCCAGGGTTTCCTGGGCCATGCTAAAGAGGGTGGGACATCACAGCCAGAGCTGCCGGCTGAATGCTCTTCTGTTGGGCCATTTCAAAATGACAAAACCGGGAGTTCCCGTCGTGGCTCAGTGGTTAACGAACCCGACTAGGAACCATGAGGTTACGGGTTCGATCCCTGGCCTTGCTCAGTGGGTTAACGATCCGGCATTGCCGTGAGCTGTGGTGTAGGTTGCAGATGCGGCTCGGATCCCGCGTTGCTGTGGCTCTGGCGCAGGCCGGTGGCTGCGGCTCCGATTAGACCCCTAGCCTGGGAACCTCCATATGCCGAGGGAGTGGCCCAAGAAATAGCAAAAAGATTTTAAAAAAAAGAAAAAGAAAAAGTCAAAAAGACAAGAATAAAAGAAAAAGAAAAAAAAAGTCAAAAAGACAAGAGAAAAAAAAATGACAAAACCGACCAGCCAAATAGGTAGGAACATCCTTTGAGGCCAAGAATGGGTAAGAAAAGGTCCCAGTTTAACAAAAGAGCCTTGAAGCTAAGAAGTGACCACAGGAGTTCCCATCCTGGCGCAGCGGAAACGAACCCGACGAGGAACCATGAGGTTGCAGGGGGTTGATGCCTGGCCTCGCTCAGTGGGTTAAGGATCGGGCATTGCTGTGAGCTGTGGTGTGAGTCACAGATGCGGCTCAGATCCTGAGTTGCTGTGGCTGTGGTATAGGGTGGCAGCTACAACTCTGATTCGACCCCTAGCCTGGGAACCTCCATAGCCTGTGGGTGCAGGAAAAAAAAAAGTGACCACAGACTGCAAGGAAGCTCTAAGTGTTGCCAGTGTAGAAGGAAGCTACCGAGACCGGGAGGCAAGAGGAAGCAAAGATGGAGAAAGCAAGGCTTCTTCCAGATTGGATGCCAGTCAGGCCCCGGAGAAGCCCATTTTCCATCCACAGCCCAGGCCTGGCTGGTTCCCTTCTAGGGCCCGGGGTTAGTGTGAAATGAGGCTCCTCCACCATGTGCCCCAATATATAAAAGTTCATGTCAGGTCAACAAACTGGTAAATAAAATATATTCTCTCCAACTCAGTGAGCTGTACACTTAGAATTTATGTACCTTCCTGTAGGTATACTGCAATAATATGTTTAAAAACCATCCTGTCTGTAGGCCCCTGGTTGCTCAGGGGATTAAGGATCCAGCATTGTCACCGCCATGGCTCTGGTTACAGCTGTGGTGTGGGCTCCATCCCTGGCCCAGGCATGTTCGCATGCCATGGGCATGACCCCTTCCCCCCAAAAAAATCATTCTATCACCTTATCTTGGTAAAATAGCTCATTCACCACCTGGAAAGCCAGGTTCTCCAGGGCGTTCTGAGCCAGTAAAGCAACATGGAGAGAGCCAGCCCCCAGCCCAGAGGCTTGCAGCCCACTCGCCCCCACTCCACCCCACACTGAACACCCTGACCGGACCTCCTGGTGCCAGCCACAGGCCCTGCAACTGGCCTCCCTTTGACCACTCTCATCCCTAGGGGCACGCACACCAGCAGCATGGGCCTGTGCTGATGGGATGAACCCCAGGCAGAGGTCTGCCCAGCCCAGAAGCAGACACACAACCACAGGAGCCAGGCACTTCTGCCTGCCTTGGGTAGACTCCTGAGGACCCAGAGCACAGGAGGCTGGGGTGGGGGTGAGGTGTTATGGGCGTGACCCCTTGGACCCCAGATTCCTTGTGCTACCGGGAGGGTAGAGCCTTAAGACACCAGAGTAAGACCCTCTAAATTGAAGGGCCTGGCAGGAGCCCTCTGTCCTGGTCTTTGCCTGTGGGTCATAGCACATGCAAAAAGATGTGGAGAAGCCAGAGAGAGACCAGGAGAGGGAGGACAAGGTGGTTAAAGGTGTGCTGGGTCATCTGGGAGGGATTGTTCTGGAAAAGGGAAGATTCAGTGAGGAACATGCCCTGGTCCTTTCTTTCTTTCTTCCTTTCTTTTTTTTTTTTTTTTCTGTCTTCTGTCATTTTAGGGCTGCACTTGTAGCATATGGAGGTTCCCAGGCTAGGGGTCGAATCGGAGCTACAGCTGCCAGCCTACGCCACAGCCACAGCAACGGGGAATCTGAGCTGTGTCTACGATCTACACCACAGCTCACGGCAATGCCGGATCCTTAAGCATTGGGCGGGGACAGGGATTGAACCCGCATTCTCATGGATACTAGTTGGGTTCATTAACCACCGAGCCACGCCGGGAACTCCCACACCCTAGTCCTTGAATGCAAGCTGAAAATCTACTTGATGCTCCTGACTACAAGAGACCAAATGAGAGCGTCTGGGCTTGGACTAAGTTAGGAAAGACTGCAGTCAGACCCAAGGAGGAACTTCCTGGCTGTCGAGATGTGGTGTCACTGCAAAGGGCTGTGATGCCTGGCAGGCCTGGATTCAGGCAGTTGGTGGTGTGGTTCAAGCTCTGGGGTTTGGCAGCTGTGGAGCCTGGGGCAATGGAATGGCTTCCTCCTGGCCTCAGTTTCCTCATCTGGAGGATGGGGGCAACAAGAGTATCTGCGTCCTAAGGCCACTGGGAGGATGCGTTAATGTGTGTGCTGTTTTATCAGCACACACCATACATGACGAATTCTTAGCTGGCTGTTAAATCCTGCCTCCCCCTTTCGCTTCCCGGCTCCTTGCTTGGGCTCTGAGAGCCTCGATTTTCTCACAGATAAAACAGGGATGAAGATGTCAATCCCATGTGGCTATTTTAGGTCCAAGGACAGTGCCAAGGTCATGGACTCCATCTTAACCGATAGCTCCTAGCTGATATCCTGACCCATAGCTCCTAGCTGAGGAAAGCTCCAGAATCTCTCCTGCAAAAGCTTCAGTGAAGTTGGAGGACCACTGGACCTGGGGTAGGCGTTCCCACTTCTGAAATCTAAGGGCTGAAGAGGGCGGGGTCCCTCTAGGATTTTGGGAAGGACCTGGCTGGCAGCGAGGGACCCTCATGCTCATCGCATGTGACGTTCAGCCCGGCCTTCTTCTTCCATCCCACCTGTGTCCACAGTGACGGCCGTTCTCATGATGCCTGGGTGGGGGCTGGGAGCAGCCCGGCTGGAGAGACAGGGCAGAGGCTAGTAGGGCATTCTGCCACCTGCAGAATGGCCACAGCAGCCCTGGCTGGCTTCCAGGGGAAGGGGAGGTGGGAGGAACCAGGTATGAAGGGAGCCAGGGAAAGAGGAAAGCTCAATCACTGGCCGGAAACAAGAGTGTTCCAAGAGGAAAATTAGGTACCAACTTCAAGTTTAAAATGAGGCAGATCATAGAGACTTTGGTGGGTTCCCCAAAGTCAAGGTTTTATAGACCTGTGGGGAAAATCTGATGATAAAAGAACAGAAAGAGGGAGTTCCCATTGTGGCTCAGTGGGTTAAGAATCCAACTAGTATCCATGAGGATGTGGGTTCGATTCCTGGCCTTGATTAGTGGCTTAAGGATCCAGTGTTGCTGTGGCTGTGGTACAGGCCAGCAGCTGCAGCTCTGATTGGACCCCTAGCCTTGGAACCTCCATATGTGGCAGGTATGGCCTAAAAGGCAAAAAAAGAAAGAAAGAAAGAGAGAAAGAAGGAGAGAGAAAGAAAGAAAGAAAGAAGAAAAACAAAGTAATTAAAAGGAAAAAAAAATTTTTTGGCCGTGTCCCTGGTATGGGGAAGTTCCTGGGCCAGGGATCAAACCCTCCATAGCAGTGACCAGAGCCACAATGGTGACAATGCCAGATCCTTAACCCGCTGTGCCACTAAGGGAACTCCTGAACAGAATTCTTGCAACCCAAATCTATCTGGTCAGGACCAATGCCTCTATACAGCAAAAGGCTTTTTTTTTCTTTTAATTTTAATTTGTGTATGCCTTGTCTCTTTCCAGAAAGAATTTGAAATGGCTGATAGCAAATATTCATTCCAAAGACAACAAACATTTATTGAGCATCTACTGTGTATGTGCCAGGCAGAGAAGACAGTGGTGTGGGAGACAGTTGCCTGCCCTCAAGGAACTTATAACACAAAACACATGGGGTTAAGTAACAAAATGAAAATAGAAAGTTAGGATCAAGGTGAAGAAGACAACCATGCCAAGTCAAGGTCAATACAGGTGCAAGGCTCTGAGCTCATGTTTGACTGAGTTTTCTAACAGCCAGGACTTAAAGGAAACATACTTTAACAGCAAGGAGAAATCATGCTAGCTCCTCAGGGAGAAATCAAGGTGAAGATTTTATTGTAAAGGTCAGGCCAAAAACCATCTGTATCAGAGATACCAAAGCAAGAATTGGTTTGAGTGAGAAAGAAGATTCCAGGCGTTCCTGTCATGGCTCAGCAGTAACGAACCCAACTAGCAACCATGAGGACTCAGCTTCAATCCCTGGCCTCGCTCAGTGAGTTAAGGACCCAGCATTGCCGTGAGCTGTAGTGTAGGTTGCAGACGCAGCTTGGATCTGGTGTGGCTGTGGCTGAGGAATAGGCTGGCAGCTACAGCTCCAATTCAAGCCCTAGCCTGGGAACCTCCATATGCCATGGGGGTGGCCCTAAAAAGATAAGAAAGAGAAAGAAAGAAAAAAAGAAAGGAAGGGAGGAAGAGGATTCCAGGGAGTTCCCTGGTGGCTCAGTGGGTTAAGGATCTGGTGTTGTCACTGCTGTGGCACAACAGATTTGATCCCTGACTGCGGAACTTCTGCATGCTGTAGTTTGCCCCCCACCTCGCACCCCCCCCAAAAAAAAACAGAAAAAGAAAGAGGATTCTGTCCCATTGTTTTCTTGCATGTGTAGGGTGGGGCTGGATGCAAAGGAGCATAAAGGATTAAGTAGAACGAAAAACCTTAAAGCTGGAGGTAACATGAAAGGTCATGCGTCTACCTCTTCCTATTTCACAGGAGAGAAAATAAAGGCCCTGGAAACAGTGATTTGCCCGAGGCCACTCTCCCTCCACCCCCACCCAGGCAACGAAATGCTCACAGGGCCACTACTGCCAGCTTCATATATGTGGAAAGCTTGCACATATGAGACCTTCCAGAGGTTCAGAACTGGTATCATCATCCTCAACAACAAAAGAAATAGTATCAACAAACCCAAAGCAGAAGCTTTCAAGTTGAAATTCAAATACAACCTTGACACAAAGCCACACTATGTGAACCGAGGTAGAAAACGATTAAGTGAATTTTGTTCCATGTGGAAAGTCCACTTTTGAGTCTGAAGGGTGCTAGAAGGAAAAGGCTTTGGGCTCAACGGGACATGGGTTCAAAGCACAGCCTGAGCCTGACCTGAGTCCACATCTGTAAGATGGGCAGAGTTTTGTTCTAAATCATGGTATGTGTATAGGAACCGGCTCTACACACCATCAGCAAATGTAGTGACCTGTTGCTGAATGGGGAAACAAGTCCTGCCAACTGTGATTTTTATTTTATTTTATTTTGCTTTTTTATTTTTATTTTTATTTTGGGGGCTGCACCTGTGGCGTATGGGAGTTCCAGGTCGAATTGGAGCTGCAGCTGCCAGCCTATCCACAGCGACTGCAAAGCAGGTTATGAGCCGCGTCTGTGACCTACACTGCAGCTCATGGCAATGCCAGATCCTTAACCCACTGAGTAAGGCCAGGGATCGAATCCGAGTCCTCATGGATGCTAGTCGGACTCGTTTCCACCGCGCCACAATGGGAACTCCCCAAATGTGATTTTTAAACTAAAAAACTTGGACACCTAAGGATAGCGTGCACTATGGATATAGGGGGTGGGGGGTGGGGAGAAATAGGACACTGATAGGAAATATTTGCAAATGGAGTTGGGATGGAAAAAATAATTCCAGGGGAATTGAGATCATGGAAGCAAAGCACACCTCAGCTTCTGGGAAGGCAGCCTATTCACATCAGGGTCGCATCCTCTTGGGTGCCCTCTGAAGCTCAGGGCGGTTAGCCACGTGAGCTGAGAAACGGGAAGCAAGTTCAGCAGCCTTTCAAAGTCAGCAGAAGCAATGTGCTCTGAGCCCCGGGTCTCACCCAGGGATGAGATTTTAATTCATTCCGCTCCTTCAGTCTGTTCACGACACTGTCCACACTCTTAGGACCCTCTTTGGACCCTCTTTTGTCCATGTGCCTTTACAGCGTATATTACAAGCAGCACCAAGCTGTCTTTTTGTTTACTGACCCTCTACCATATGATGGGCAGTGGGAGATAGAAGCACGAGGTGACGAAAACGCATCTGCCGTCTAGTAGAGGAGCAGAAGTCACCCACAGCCTGGGGGAGAGGATGGTGGGAATAGATGGCATGGCTGGGGATGGAGAAGGAGGGATGACATATGCCCGACGTGGAGGGCAGTGGTTCGGGAATCTAGGAGGGCTTCCCGAAGGAAGAGGCTTTCAATCTGGATCTTGAAGGCAGAATGAAATTTCAGCAGTTGAGGGTGGGGAGGGGAGACAGGAGGTGGGGAAGTATGTCCATTTACAGGCACGGAGGTCAGCCTTCCAGTATTTTAATGAACAGGCATGGAGAGGTGTTGGGGGGGGTTATGAAAAGTATAACTGATGCCAACCCTAGGGCGGCCAACCCTGGGGAGCCTGGGTGCCAGACAAGAAGTGGAGAGCCATGGGAAGCTTGGGAGCAGGGAAGAGACACCCTCATGAAAGCCAGGTCAGGAGCATAAGCGGCGAGGAGTGGGGCAGGATGCAGGAGGCCGGCTTACTCCCACTCCCACAGCTCCTATTTGCATTCTTAATGGGCCCTGCGAGGAGAGATTGGTTTTCCTCGGTGGACCAGCTGGCTCTGGCAGATAAGTGGGACTCTGTGCCCAGGGGCAGGGCGCTTGGTCCTGTTGCTCCCATCCCCCTCACCACCCCTGACTCTCTCTCTCTCTCACACACACACACACACACACACACACACACACACACACACACACACACTCCTTCCTGTTTTTCCAGCCTAGCTTGAGTGAACGGTCTCTGAGCTCCTGGTCCCCTCCAGGTGACTAGGATTTCCTGAGGGCCACAGACTCCTGGCCCTTCACCCTCAACCTTCCTCACCTCTGCTCACATCTCCCACCATCGTGTCCTGCTTAGAAACCAGATGCTATGAGCCCAGGTCAGGCCTGTGACCTCTCACTTGCTGGGGTCACCCTAGGCAGGCCCTGCAGCCACCTGACCACCAACCTCTGCCCCCTCCCCTCCGTGCTCCCCAGGGAACCTCCAGACCCCCACAGGAAGGAGCTGAGACCCCTGTCCACGTCCCATTCCTTCCTCCTCTGCTGGGAATAACCAAACCCTCAAGCTCAGAGGCTCAGGGGGTCCTGCCGGGCCCATCCTTAGCACCTTTGACCAGGGCCTGATTCCTACCCCCCTTTCCGGTAGGACTAGCAGTGATAGTCCTCTCTGGAAAGAGCCTGATGCTTCTCAAGGGCTTTCATAAGGATCCTTCCTTCTGGAGTTCCTGGCATGTCTCAGTGTAATGAACCCAACTAGTATCCATGAGGATGTGGGTTCAATCCCTGGCCCCACTCAGTGGGTTAAGGATCCGGCATTTCTGTGAGCTGTAGTGTAGGTCATAGACGCGGCTCCGATCCTGCATTGCTGTGGCTGTGGTGTAGGCCGCTGCAGCTCCGATTCGACCTGTAGCCTGGGAACTTCCAGGTGCCGCAGGTGTGGCCCTAAAAAAAAAAAAGAAAAAATAGGAAAAAAAAAAGGATCCTTGCTTCTGAAGCTCCTAGCAGCCCTGCAGGTAGGAAGGGCAAGTGGCTTTGTTATCATTGGCCATTTTGCAGATGAGAAAACTGAGGCCTGACGAGGTAAGAGACTCACCCATGATCTCACAGTTATTTGAGTGTAGTTTTGTGCTCGCTCTCCCCACCCTGCCCTGAGGGCATCTCTAAGTGACCACCCACCTTTCACCAGATGCAGATAATCCAAATAGCTGGAAGTCCAAGGCCAGCAGCTTGTCCAACTCCCTATTTACTGAGGCTCAGAACAGCCAAGGGACTTGTCTAATGTCACACGGCAACTAGCGGCAGAGCCAGATCTCGGGTCCCCTAACTCCCTGCCCAGAAACCCCCACCACCCACACTGCCCCCTCTTGTCTCTGAACACACTTCCCCGAGATGTATGGGTGTGCCTGACATTTCTGGAATTCACTCCATGCACAGAATGAGGCCATTTTGAGAAGGCCCGCCTCAGGGGGAACCAGAGAGCTGTCTAGTGTCCCCATCCTGACCCCTGCCAACTCCTCCCGGCTGTACACGCCAAGCTGCAAACAGATAAACAGACTCCATCGGCCTGGGCTCCCCTACCCCTTGCCCCGACACACCTTTCAGGCCTCAAGAACCAGAGGCGGAGGTTTGGAGTTTCAAAGCCACGATGGAGACTGCGTGGGTCAGTGTTCACGGCGGGGATCCACCTGTCGCCACAGCAAGTGACAGACAGAATGGGGGCAGCTTGTCAACAGCGCAGAAGTGATTTTAGCTTTAGTACTTGAATTGTGGTGACTGAGACATTAGTTTAATGTGAGGAGAGGAAACCTTCTCTCCCGCCAATATAAGGCTGACCCTGCCTGGAGAACCTTCTAGATCTAAGGCAGCCACTGGGCCACATACCACGAGTCCCCTGATGCCAAAACACTGGGTTTCAACCTCTAAGCAGAGAGCCAGGTCCCCAGCCCCCAGCCCATGGCCCCCTGAGAACCGAGCAACAGAAGAGGGGGTAAACTTGAGGGAAGGGCCAGCAAGCAGCAGTAGGATAGGGCGCTGGAGGGAAAGAGTGGGGCTGTGCCCTCAGGAAGATTCTAGAAACCCTCTGCCTCAGTGGGTTAGCTACTCAATTGCCCGGGAGCAGGGAGGAGACCAAGCGACTTTCCCCAGGGGGTCCTGTTTCCCGGCCCCCTCTGCATCCCAGACGCCCCTGCAGGAGTCCCAGGAGATGGGACGCTGCCCTCTTCCCTTTTTCTCCACCTGCTCTATTCCCAGAAGCTCTGCCTGCTCCCCAGCCTAGTCTCCCTCTTCCCCACGAGACAGAGGACCCTGCTTGGAGTTGGGGCAGCTCCAGGGACAAGGCCTGGAGGGGGAGGGGGTAGAAGTCGCTCCCCTGCTGCCGCCCCACTCATACCTCCACCCCCCAAAGAATGTAATTAAGCAGCAGGCCTCTGCCAGGAGCCAAGCTTTCTGCCTTCCGTCTATAAATCACCTTCTGAATCATCTCTCAGCTCCTGGAGGAGTAACTTCTGCTCGGGCTGCTCCAGGCGGCCCCAGTGCCACTCCCCCCACCCCTTCCAGTCTGCCTCTCCCACCCCTCCCCGGCCCAGCTTGAGGTGGCTCCAGGTCCCAGATGGAAATGACAGTGGCTACAAGAGTCAAAACTGGGGGATGCGAGTAGGGTTAGGAGAGACTGTGGTGCCTTCTCTGCCCTCCCCACTCCCTTCCTGGGCAGGCGAAGGGCAGGAAGTTAGCCTGGTCTAGCTTCTCAGGTTAAACAGAAAGCTACAGGCTCACGGTCACCAGTACCTAGTAAACTGGGGCAAGGTAGCTCTGAGCATATAGAGAAAACAGAGCCAGGTGGGGCCAACCTGGGAGGACTTCTTAGAAGAGGCAAGTTTAGGTCCAAGACTTAAAAGAGTCAAAATAGCTTACAGACAGAAGGTGAAAATAATATGTTTTATGGTCCTTCTCGTGTACCAGGCATTATTCACGCTTCTAATTTTTTTTTTTTTTTTAGGGCCACACCTGCGACATATGGAAATTCCCAGGCTAGGGGTCGAATCAGAGATGCAGCTTCTAGCCTACACCACAGCCACAGCCACACAGGATCCGAGCCTCGTCTGCGACCTACACCGCAGCTCACCACAATGCTGGATCCTTAACCCACTGAGTGAGGCCAGGGATCAAACCCGCGTCCTCATGGATGCTAGTTGGGTTGGTTACCACTGTGCTATGACAGAACTCCTATTCGCTCATTTACTCTTCAGGCAGAAACAATCACTTTTCTCCTTTTACAGATGGAGAAACTGAGGCTTGGAGAGGTTAACTTGCCCTAGGTTGCCAAGGTAACACAAGAGTATGAGGGTAGACAGCCTGGCTCCAAAGGCACGTGAGTGTTTGCAGAAAATGAGGTTTGGAGGTGCAAGCAGGCGGGGTTGACAGTAGTAGAGCAGCCAGCTTTGGGGTTTAGTTCAGGTCGAGGCCACAGAATGGAAGGCCTGGGCTGCCTAAGGCAGACTCTGGCTGTCTGAGTGGGCCCACGAGGGGTGGGGGAGGAAGGCTCAAGGGGGTGGGGGGGAGGGTAGCCGGGGGTGGGGGGTGTTGGGGGGAGTGGCACTGGAGCCACCTGGAGCTCCTGGCTTTACAGCTGTGAATCAGTCCCTGCCATAGCCCTGCAGACTACAAGTCAGAAGGGATCCCTCAGGCGGGTCAAGAAAAATGAAGCTGAGGGAGACAGGGGCTTCAAGCACAGAAATGGAAAGGGGCTCATCCTAAGTCACACAGCCAAACTCAGACACAGGTCTCTCCACTCAGGCTCTACCACTTCCTGGCACACAGGTAACATGAGTGTGTAGCTCTAAGATCAGGCTGGCCCTCTGAGCAAGGGGTTAGGCTGACCTCCTCCCCTAAGCAGGGGCAGCGGGGAGAGAATGTTCTTTCCCTCCTCGGTGGCTTTAAAAGGATTCTGTGGCTCACGGCAGGGAGGGTGGAAAAGGCTAGAAGACCAGGTCTCCCTCAAGCCCCGGGCTGGCCGTGTTCTGAGCCAGAAAGGGCTTCCTTTTTCCCACTCTCCCTGGAAGGGTCTGTTAAGCTACATTCGTCCCTGAGAAGAGCCGCTTCTCCTGCCCAGACCCAGAAGAGACCCAGTCCCAAAGTCTAGAGAAAACCCCAAGGTCATAGTTCCCCTCCGCCACCTTGTGTCCATAATATCTTCTCAGTCCTGCATCTGCCCAAGTACCATTCAGGTTTACCAGCGTCAAGTTCTAGAGTAGGCAGGATGGGAGATGCTGGCTTGGCTGAGTCTATCCTTTGGGGATTTCTACCTAGAGCCCTCTCTGTCTGCCTCAGTTTCTCCCCCTGTACCAGTGATTGAGCAAAGCACCTGGATGCCAGAAGGTGTGGGTGCTGGCAGGGTCGGGCTGGGTTGGCCAGCGGGGAAAGCCGCAGAGGGGGTGGGGAGAGCGCTCGCTGAAGGACTTGGCACCGCAGTCCAGCTCCTACCTCTTTCGACCTCCTCCAAAAAGTCTTCCCACCAAGCAGCTGTCCAGAACCTTCCTGGACCATAGGTGCTCAGGATACCCGGGGTGAGGAGGATGCTCAGGGCTCAGATGCCACTGTCATCTCTTGGCCCCAGAGCTGTTGATAAAATGCTCTGAGATTCTGGGAGAACGTTCCCTGACCGCAACCCCTTCCCCCCACCTGGCACCACATAGTAAAGCAGGTTCTTTCAAGAACATAACTCAGCTCCAGGCTCTTGGCAGTATAATAACATTTGACCTGCATTTTTTGTTTGTTTGTTTGTTTGTTAAAGCAAAATGTGGCCCCCTCAGAAGAATATAAACAGATCGGCAACCGAATTTGCTCCCTTTGGCCAGCAAGCCCCGCCCACAATAGGGGGAGGGTGGGCAGGAGGGCTGTTAACTCCCTTCCAAGAGACCTGGATTAATTTCTCCACCAAATCCCCCAGGGTAAGGCCTGCCCTGGAAGGGAGACCCCCAGGTTAAAGCCTGGCCATCCGATCTGGTATCCCGATCTGGTATGCCCATCGGTCTGTCTGTCTATCTGTCTGCCTGTGGGATCCACAGCCTCCAGCCAGCTCAGCGCCTCGCCAGCCCCAGCCCCAGCCCCAGCCCCAGCCCCAGCCCCAGCTCCAGCCCCAGCCAGCTGTAATTCCGGCCTGTTACAAGTGTTAACACCTGGCCTGGGGCCTTCCTCCCCCGCAGTCCCAGGTGCCTCCCTGGGCCCAGCCCACTGACCCCCGCGGGGTTTGACTGAACATGTTCACAAGCCTGTGAAAGGCGGCGGGTGGAGGTGGGAGTGCAGCAGGGGAGACAGCGGAACCTCTGATGGATGGGGAAACTGAGGCAGGACTTAGGGCAAGGGCTTGAGAGGGGCGATGGCCCCCAGGATGGGGGGAGAGAGGATGCAGATGGTCTTATTTCACAGCTCACTGTCCTCGACTTCTGCTGAGCACTTTCACCCAAGCTGTGAAGCAGGGCGGGCGGGCTGGTGATTCCTGAGCGAAAGGTGAGGAAACAGAGGCCCAGAGGGGTGTGTCACACAGAGGCGACCCCCAACACAGGCCCCTTCCGTCAGGGCCTCCGCCTCTGGAATGCAGCAGGCACTAGGTTGGGCCCTAAGAAGATAGTTCACTTTTCCCACAAGAAGGAGAAGAAAGACAAGTTCCTCCACCAGGCGCTAACTGGGACTGACAAGAAGAATTATAGAAATCAGTGCCGCTGCCACGGCTTCCTGTCCCAGCTCCGCCACTATCTGGTTGCAAGGCCCTGGAGCTCGTCTCTTCCTTCCTTGAATCTCTGTCAGAGGCCCCTTGCAGTTCGGCCTTCTGGTCTACCTTCTCTGAGCGCTGGGGCCTTAGCCATGCAGGACACTGGGGGTGGGGGTGCCCTCCTCAAGGGGTAGCACAGACAGAAGGCCCAGCTAAATGACTTCCCCTTGAAGTTCCTCCTAGGGAACATGTAAGCTGGGGAAGTTTGGCGGGGGGGGGGCAAAGAGGGCAGGCCGTGATGGGCTAAAGGGCTGGAATCTGGCTACCCTAGGGACAGAGTAGGTACAGGAATCTGGGGCCTGTCTACTCCACTGTCCCTGTCCCAGCCCTGGCCTCCTGCCCTGGCCCCAAGAACAGGACTCACTCACCACCCTAACTCCAAGACCAAAGACAAACAGTGTACAATGGGAGGGCTGGTGGCCATAGTCCTTAGCCAGACAGGACGAGCATGTGCCACGCTCTGCCCCCTTACCCCCAACCCATGCTGCTCAGCCGGGGATCCCAGGTCATTGTGTCCCTTCCAGCTTCCTTGTTAGACCCTTGTCTCCTTCCGAACCGTCCCTCCAGGACCATGGATGCCCACCAAGCATCAAGCTTGAGATGTCATTCACACTTACAGGTCATATGTCTGCAAATATATCCATAGCCGTAGGCCCAGCCGCGGTCACTGGCACTGAGGACAGGGTCACAGGTAGACCCAGACACAGCCCTCACACTCATATTTACAAGCACAATCAGGTCATGGCCATGAGCACAGAGAGCCATGCACAAAGACATCTGTGGAGCTTTCCCCTTAGACTGTGATGAAGACATGTGCGCGCACACACACGCACGCACACACATACACACACCACTCACACGCCCAGTCATGAACACAGTCATGCAGTGTCACGAGCACACACAGGTGCTGACCTCTACCTGGGCAGAGATACTGCTAGACTTTGTCTTTCTGTCTCTCTGTCTCTCTCTCTCACACACACACACACACACACACACACACCCCGTAGAATCAGCGTTGCTGACACTTGTATGCAGAGACCCAGCACACCTGGTCACTGGCCATGGATACCCCAGGCACAGCTCACCCAAGTTCACATCCACAGTCCCCCAGTTGCAGGCAGACACTCCCTCATACGGAAGCACACTAGTGTGCAGATGACACTCCTTAGGGTCATAGACCTAAAACACACACACACACACACACACACACACACAAACCTCTTGGCTCAGACAAAGCAGCGTCCCTGTCCCCCTAACCCCCAAACAAGCCATTTGTCCAGCATTACGTTAAGATCAACGTCCAGGTTTTTCCAACATCTTCCTTTTGGGTGGTCCCTGTCTAATGCTCCCCAATGCACCATACACCCCCTCCCCCCCAGCTCTGCCCCAGGAAGCACCCTTGTCCAGTTCAAAGGGTAGGGGAACCCGGTCTTTCCTCTTGGTTCCTACAGCCCATGGGAAGCCTTCTCTTCCCACCCTCCCCGCCCACCCCAAGGTCCCTGTGAAAGCGACGAACAGCATGGCCTTGGCCAGGGGATGGGAAGAAGGTTGGGAAGGGCCAGTGAGGCAGAACTGGTTTCTGCAGCAGCCCTCCCCACAGCCAGCAAAGCCCCCAACCCAGGATCCCTGGCTTCCTCGGGCACCCCATGGACTTCTTTATGTATAGGAGGCCTCAGGCCAGCCCGCCCGCCACAGGAAGGATGGGCTGGGCAGAAGAAAGACTTCCCCTTGGGTGTCCATCCTGGGAGCAACTCTCAGTACCCTCTAAACGGAGACCCTTGGCCGTGCTCTGCTCTCATCTCCATGCCCCCCCCCCCCAACACCCAGACACAAATGCTGCCACCCCCAAACAGCTGGAGGCCGACCTGGGGTGTGGCCCCCAGATCTTCTGGCTCTGCTCCCCCATACCCAGCTGGGCAGGGGGTGAAAAGGCAGGGAAAAGGGACACACGCAGGTGGTACTCCTCCCTGACTTTTGTCGCAGGGCCCCAGACCCTCTGCTTACTAACAGATCCCAAATTCTCCCTCCTCACGCCCCCTCCCTCCCCAAGGACAAGGCTCTCCTACATCCAGGAGGGGAAGATTCTTTAATTAAAGTTTTCCGGAATGCAGGGGGCTGGAGACTAAGGAGAGGCGGGGTGTGATTTAGAGGACTGGTTTCAGTGTGTCTTTCCCCTCTGGCCTCTGGGACCTGCCGGGTGGCGATGAGGCCGCTTGGAAAACAAGGGGACTCCCTGGAACTAGGGCTCCCAAAGGGCTGTTTATTCCAGGCCGGTTCCCCCATAGACGCATCCCCCCCCCAAAAAAAAAACCCACCGCGCCTGGTTTCCCAGCCTTATTTACTAAAAATGTCTTTTGTATCCGCATTTCTCAGGGACGGAATCCTCCTCTCCCTCTCTCTCTTTCTCCTCGGCCCTCGGTTTTCCAAAAGGAACGAA
Source organism: Phacochoerus africanus (assembly GCF_016906955.1). Lineage (NCBI taxonomy): Eukaryota > Metazoa > Chordata > Mammalia > Artiodactyla > Suidae > Phacochoerus > Phacochoerus africanus. Next base: position 17,817,506 of record NC_062557.1, read on the forward strand.
TTTGACATGGAGAATTGGGGTTTTGGTCAAAGAACAAACCCACCCCCTCCCAACCAACTACATTTTCAAGAAGCCCTGCTTTCGCCAGGATGGACAAGCAAGAAATGAATTAAATCCGAATTCAATGGCATCTCCGATCAGCAAATACCATATTCACTTCTGAGGCTCAAGATTAATCTAGAGCAGAGTGGGGAGAATCTGATGAAATCCCACCCCCCACTACCCTGCCCCAGGGATCCCTGAAGCCACTGGGGTCTAAAATATGAAGACACCGGGGGGTTATTGTGGAGAAATCTCTTGATGGAGGCGCCTGCAGAGGTGGGGGTGGAATGCCCATGAAGACCCCAAAATGGAGAAGAGGAGTGGCTGGGCCCCAGGGACATCGCTGGGTTTCCAGAAACCCAACTGCAAGCAAATGGAGGGTCTTCGGGGGGCCCCCCAGATTGGGACGGGTGGAGGCTTAGGATCTAAGAATAAGAGACCTTCTGAGACGGGAAAGTCCTCCAGCCTCCGCAGCGAGTAGCAGGGAAAATGGTGATTATCAGAGAAGCCAGGAGTTGGATTCTGAAGGCGACACCAGCAGAAAATCCAGGGGGGTAAGCGAGTAGGGGGCTGGAGGGAGGTAAGAAGAAAGGAGCCCCAGCCCTGCCGCAGCCCACCCCCAGCTGGCGCCCCCCACCTCCCTGGGCCTCCGCGGAGAAATCGGGCCGAGGTCAGATGAGAGGCGAGTCTTACCACCAAATTGGGTAGCCGGCGAGGACCCTGGTGCCACAGAGCAGGAGGCCGAGGAGCAGCCCGAGCAGGTGGGGCTCCATTAGAAGCAGCGCCGAGGAGGAAGTTTGCCCGCGACCATGAAGAGGGGGAGCGACGCCCCCAATAGTTGGAACAAAGTCCACTTGAGATTGGAAATGACTTTCGGGCTTGTCAGAAGCGCACCTCCACCCGCAGCGGCCCCCCTCCCGAGCCCAGCGCGGAGCAGCCGGGTTTGAGGATGTCAGCGAGCAGCCAATCAGCGCCCGCGGCCTAAGGTAAGAGATGAGTCTGTAGTTCAGCCTGTCAATCACGCGCCCCTCCCGCCCGGCCCACGAGTCGGGCTCCGGGAAGGGCATCGCCCAGCAAACTTGGGCAAAGCCTGCGCCCCTGATACAGCGGGAACTTGGGGGGACCGGGCACGTTGGACCCTTTGCTGGTCCGGCACCGCCGCGCCCCCGGCCAGCCAGGTTCAGAGAGCTGCGGCTTTGCCGGGGGCGTTCACGTGGTGCCGGGCTGGCGTGGGTATTGATGGGTGGCTCCTTTTCTCTCCGGGGGCCCCTGACCTCTTGGGACTCGGACCCGTGAGGGATGGAGAGTAGAAAGCACAGGGATGTTTCCAGAAGCTTCGCTCGGGCAGGACAGGATCGGAGGGTCTCGGAGGGGTTTGGGAAATGCAACCCCCTCCCAACCTCCCGAGCCCGCGAGCCGGCTGGCCCCTCGACCCGGCCGCGGGAGGTCTCTTCCCGGGTGTCTGAGAGGCGCGCAGAAGGGTCCGCGAAGGCTCAAAGGTCTGGCTGCGGGCGGCGCCGGGGGACAGAGCCGAGTGTCATTTGAGTCTTTTGTCAGGGATCAGATCGGTATCGGGACCTCCTGCTGCCTTTGCATTTCCTGCAACTGACACCAGCCGGCCAGTTGCATTTCCTGCGCGCGGAGCGGGGTCACTTTCTCCTCCTCGAGGGGTTCAGGCCCGGCCTCCTGCTCAGGTCAGAAGGACGACCCGCAGGATCTTGTGGATGAACGGTTTGGGGCTCGTGAAACGCGGCGGCTCCAACGGGGAGCAACTGGGGTCCTCTGCGGACTTCACTGCCATCAAGACCCCCTTCCCTGTTTAACTCTCCCTCCTGAGGCCCTAGGCGCCAACCTAGGGTTTGGTGATAAACCCCCTTCCCCTGTGTGGACACCAAATGTATGTCACCCTTTGCCATAGGAAAAAAAGTCCTTCCAAGGCCTCTGTGGGTTCTTTCCTCTCTCCCCAGAGTCAAGGAATGAGGTCTGCCTTGAGTGGTACAAGGTTGAAGCCAGATTTGGGGGGCACTGACCCCTGTCAACTGGGTGCCTGCCCCCCAACCCTGCTTCCAAGCCACTCAAGACCCCCAGAGGCCCTGGAGCATCCTTGGGCCTAGGGCAAAGAAAGCAAGGCCAGTGAGAGGGTTTGAGGGCTGTGGCTCCTGGAACTGCAGCAGAAGGGGCCGCGAATAAGCCCACCCCCAGTGCTTGGAGGCGGGGGAATGGCGGGCTCTCCACCAGGTGGGGGCATAGCTGGAGGAAGTCCGCGCCAGGGGGCCAGACATTCCTGGCCTTTGATCTGGGCCACCCATGCCCATAGCTCGAACCCACTGCTCCTGCCCATCCTGGGAGCTCTCTCTGCAAAAGGCTGCGATGGGCGCAGGGAGCTCGGAAAACTGGCCTGGGGGCATCAAGGGTCGGGAGAGCCGCCTGGGCTTGCCACAGCTTCTGCCGCGTTCCTAGCCCGGTGCTCGACTGGAGGGGGTGGGGGGGTGGAGATGAAAGAGAGGAGGGGAGGGAAGAGGAGAAACGAGAGAGAGAGAGAGAGAGAGAGAGAGAGAGAGAGAGAGAGAGAGAGAGAGAGAGAGAGAGAGAGAGCGCGCACCAGCAAGGGCGAGAGAAAGAGAGATGGAAAGAAAGAAAGAAAGAAAGAAAGAAAGAAAGAGAGAGAGAAAGAGAAAGAGGGAGGGGAGACTAGCTGAAGGAGCCAAGAAGAAAAAAGGGGAAGGAAGAGGAGGGAGAGGCAGAGATGGGAAGAGATGAACAAGGCAAAGAGAAAGCCCCAACCTGCGAGGGACAGTGGACGGGGTGGAGGCTGTGGAGATGGGGACTTTTAGAGATGGCCCTGTGCCGGACTGGTTCTGGGGGCATCTGGAAATGGGTCGATTCACCTGGAAAGAGGGTTGCAGAGGCTTTGCCATTGTCCCCAACCACAGAGCGCCAGGGCCCTGACTCTAGGGGAAGCGGGCCCTCCACTCACACCTTTCACAGCCTGCTAAGTCCTCCCTGGTGTTGTGTCCTTCCCGGGGGCTGCGGGGGTGGGGGGGCTCTCAGCTGGTTTTCTGATCAGATGTGCCTGCTGCCTGACAGTTTGGGGGACTCCGGAGCCCCACAATCATCTTTCTGAGCACACTGAGGAGGGCTACCCTTTCCCGACCACCCAGACACTACTGAGCGGCCAGGAGGCAGGGAATGGACTAGATGACCTCTTTGGGGGCCACTTCTTGGTTCCAAGATTCCATAGGTGCCAGCCCTGGAGGTGGGGGCAAAAGATCCCAGAGGTGGGGTGGGGATTGACTGAGACTCACCCAGACAGGGGCTCTGGGTGCGTAGGCAGGGCTGGCTGTTCCCTGAAGGCTTGTATTCCAATGCCTCCTCCAGGCAGCTCGGGTGCACTTGGAAACCCCAGGCTGGGTTGTGAGCATGGGGCAGGGACTGGAAGAGAGAGACACACAAGTGGGTGGAATCCCGGACTTTTGCTCGCTTCGCAGTCTGAGGTAGTACAGAAGGAGAGAACTAGAGGGGCGGTGTGGGAACCGCTGGTGGCCCTGGCAAGGTGCCCTGGAGAATGGAAGCTGTGCGGGGATTTCCCCCACTTGAAAGCTCCCCAGAGGAGGGGGTTCCTGAGCCCTTTTCTCTCCCCTGCCAGGTGTCCTTCCTTCAACACAGGCTTAATTTCCTTCCTCCTGCGGGCCCAACGATGTCGGCGGGAACAGGGGAATGGTCCCTGCCCGGGAGAGAGAGGCCACCCCCAGCCAATGTCACAAACGAAAGCACCCTCTCCCTACTAGGCACCCAAATCGCACGATGAGTTGCACTCGATGGGAAAAGCGTTAAATTCACTCCAAGGCCAGCCAAGGTGGGTAAGGTGGCTGCAACCCGACGTTGGACCCCAAGCCCTCCGCCTGTGCGGGAGGGTGATCTCTTGAAAGGGGTCTGGGGGCTGAGGGGTGGCACGTGGGAAGCACTCTGTGTAGGGTCTGTGGATGTGGGGGACCTCGGACCTGCCGAGTGACTGCCCTTCCCCAGCCCACCCCAGCCCTCGAGCGGCCCCAGGTTCCTTTTGACATGCGCTTCCCCGGGGCACGCAGTCGGCCGCTGTGTATTCAGCGCGGCTTGACCCGGCCCCCTGCCAAGGCTCCGCGGAGACAAAGGGCCGGGCGGCCGGACCTCCGCCCGCCCGCAGGGGGCTGCCCGTCTGTTGCGGGGAGGGAGGAGGACATTGTCCATCCAGCGCTGGGCATTTCACTTTTGCTTGGAACATGCCCTAAGGCTGCTGGAGCCCAGGAGCCAGGATCCCCAGACCGGCCTGGGGAGGATGAAGGGAGAGGTAAAAGCGGCTGCGGGCGGCTGCAGCAACGAGTGCGGAAGGCCTGCAACCTCGCGACGCCGGCAGGGAACCGCATCAAGGGGGAGCGTGGGGGCGACCGCCACCGTCTCAGAGCCAGAGAGAGGGGCTTTTCACGTTACCCCAAGAGCTACAGGAGTCACAGAACAGGTTGAAGTGAGTTCCTTGGAAGCCACTAGAAAGCTAGACAACCGGAGAGGGCATCCTGGAGGAAGATGGGCCCTAGTATGGGTGGTTGGCGCAGGAATTAAAATTAAAGAAAATTAACCCATCAAGGTTTCTTTAAACTAACCAGTGTAGAGGCAGCGTTCTTGAAGTGCCGGAAGCCTGCACCAGGCAAACACAGAGGTGAGCCGAGCCGCAAATGCCAGCCGAACGCAGAAAGGCGCCCTGGAGCCCGCCGGCCTCTGAGTCGCCCGGCCCCGGCGCGCCCTCTAGCGGTGGTGCTGATAATAAGGCAGGAAGTCTGTAGGCGCTGAAGCGGGCCCCGCCCCGCGCCCACGCCCGCTGGCTGGGAACCGGAGCCTTTGTTGGTGAGCAGCCTGGATCTTTAGGGATCCTGGTTAAGTAGGCATCCTCCAGAGTGAGTGCCTTTAATCTACATCTCAATCCCCGAGCTAAGCTGAGGATAAGGTGTGCGTGGCTTCAGGCTCCCCTCACCTCCCTACCCAGGTGGCTCCCTTGGGAAGGTGGGCAGGGCCCCAGATACGGGACCCTGGTGCCTTTTGTAAGGCGCGGGCTCGCACTCTGGGCATCCGCAGGCAGGGACCCCGCGACTGCCTCAACCTTGTGTCAAGATTTGGGAGGCTGCAAGTGATAGGGTGATGTCACCGTCCTTCGTGGCCCGGCCCACCTGCACCCCAAGATCACAGGCCGTAAGAGGTTTTCCCTGTCACTGTAGTTCCTCCTGTCCTGGTCATCACTAGTTCTCCAAGGGCATTTTGGAAAGTGATTTGGGGCCAAAGTTCTTGAGAAGGGAGAGAGCAACAGAAAAACGAGGTGGAGGCACCACTCACTGGCCAGCTCCCTGTTATCTCTGAGCCTCCCCTATTCCATCCGGGGTGGAGATAATACTTTACATCTCATAGGGAGTTGTCAGCGTTAAATGAGAACCGTGCTGACAGAATGCCAGACCGCGGTTGGTGAATAATAAATATTGGATTTCCTTCTTCTCTTAGGGGCTGAGGAATAAGTAGCTGTCTTGGGTTGCTCCTTCTGCCCCTGACAGCCTCGGCTAAGCTGCTCCTCATGCGCCCAGGAACCTCCTCCAGAAGGATTTATCCAGGAAAATCTTGTCTGACATCCCAACTTGAGACCTACAGCAAAATCTCTCCTTTTTTTTTTTTTTTTTTTTTGACCATGCACGTGGCATGTGGCAGTTCCCAGGACAGAGATCCAGAGATCGAACTGGAGCCACAGCAGCAACCCAAGCCTCTGTAGTGACAACACCAGATCCTTAACCTGCTGTACCACAAGAGAACTCCTGAAAAATCTCCCCTTTAGAGACAGTGCCCCCCCCCATACCACTAGCTGCTCTTGTCTGTCTGGGCCTCTTATTCCACTTTATTTTTCTGCATAGACCTGAACACTGCCCTTCTATTCCATATATTCCATATCAAAAGTGTCTGTTAAGTTGCCCACTTCATGTCTCTTTCCTACTCTAAAATCTAAGTTCTGCTGAAGCTCCAGCACCCAGAGCAGGGTCTGGCACGGAGCAGGCCCATTATAAACACTGCCGAGGGAGGAGGCTGAGGCTGAGGCCTCCGATGGGGAGTGGGGACCACGGTCTGAGTTCCTGATGATCTTTTGGGGCCCCCCTCTTGAGTAGACTTTGGCACCTAGAATTCCCCACCCACCCCAGCCACCCCACTCTGGTTCTGGGCTCCTTCTTCCCTCTCAGACGACCCCTGCGCTGCCTAAGCACGCGCTGATATCAGGGGCTGCAGCCCGCTGAGAAGTTGCTGCTGCACAGGACACTTGGGGCTTGGTGAGCCCAGGGCTGCCAGCCCCCCTCTCTGCTGCTCTTTCCCAACCTCACTTTCCCTTTCTTTCTTCTCTCAGTCTCTTCCCATCCTTCTTTATTCTACCTCTGCCTTGGAGCCCGGATCCCCCACCCACGCATGTCCGAGGCCTTGGTGCTCTAACCCGAGATCACTTCCTGCCCAGGGAAGCGCTCCTTCCCTGGGGAAGGAGAGCCAGCCCTCTATGTGGCCATCTGTGTGTGGCCACCTGTGAGTGGCTGATGGGGTTGCTCTTGGTCAGGACTGTCTCTCCCAGTTTTCCCTCCACTACCTGATGAATGGGACATAGCCAAGTGGGGGACAGAAGAGCCCATCTCTGCTTTCTTCTGGGTTCCAGGGCAGGAAAGCGTTTCTGTTTTTCACATCACTCACCAACATGTGCTTCATGCTTGCCATGGGCAAAGCCTGGGGCTGAGCTCTCGAGGTGAGGTGGAGTGGTCCATCCTCAGGGAGACTCCAGGAGCACAGCAGGTGCACTGTGCATGGGGGAGAGGGGATGGCTCATTCATTTAACCCATTTTCATAGATCGCAGGGTTGGGGGCTGATGACCAAAAACAGTGCAGGTTTTGGCTTTGCCATCTGTGGGGGAGACAGTCACCCAACGGATGATCAAATAGATGTTTCCTTTAAAACCGAGATAAGAGGAGTTCCCGTCGTGGCGCAGTGGTTAACGAATCCGACTAGGAACCACAAGGTGGCGGGTTCGGTCCCTGCCCTTGCTCAGTGGGTTAACGATCCGGCGTTGCCGTGAGCTGTGGTGTAGGTTGCAGACGCGGCTCGGATCCCGCGTTGCTGTGGCTCTGGCGTAGGCCGGTGGCTACAGCTCCGATTCGACCCCCTAGCCTGGGAATCTCCATATGCCGCAGGAGCGGCCCAAAGAAATAGCAAAAAGACAAAAAAAAAAAAAAAAAACGAGATAAGAGCCGTGAAGGTTATTTTTGTCTCCGGGGTCCTGGTGGGGAAGGATTTTGTGGAGGCACATCAGGGAGATGAGATAGAATGAGCCTAATATGATCCTTGGAGATGGTACAGAAATTTCTGGTCAAATCCTGGTTTGCACCCTCCAGAGTTCTGCCAGCTAATTATCTTCCCCACAAATCAGTGCAGCCAGCAGCAGCCCTTGCTGGAAACTCACACAGGCCCAACCATCGGCTCTGGGTGCAGGGAGCCTGGACACGTGGCTGTGGGCCCGGTGGGCTGGCAAGGGGGTCAGAGCTGCCTCACCAGCAGGCCCGGGAGCAGGTGGCTGTGGTTGGCACAGGTGTAGGCAAGTCCTCAGGCAGACCAGGGGCACCTGTCTGGCATTGCCCCACACCTGGCATAGCCCATCACCGCTGCTCATTCGCCTTGGCTTCCAGGTAAGATCTGAATGGAGTTTCATATGTCTGGCTGGAGAGACCTGTCTGAATGGTTGTCTTAGAGCCCAATCTCGTGCCAACACCACCACACCACCACCACCACCTCCAGTGAATCCCAGTGCTGCCTCTTACCGTGTGATCCTGGGCACATCACCTCCCCTCTCTAAGCGTGTTTCCCCACCTGCAAAGTGGGTATAGTAACACCTGCTTCAAAGGGCTGTTGCTTGTCCAGTGGAGTGATTTCGGTGGTCTCAGAAATGGCACCTGGGACATGGTAAGTGATGGGGAAGTGCCCCTTCCACCATCCCTTTATGACAGGCAGCTGCTTTTTTTTTTTTCTTTTCTTTTCTTTTTGTTTTGTTTTGTTTTGTTTTTGTCTTTTCTAGGGCTGCACTCGCAGGCTAGGGGTTGAATTGCAGCTGTAGCTGCCGGCTTACACCACAGCCACAGCAACACGGGATCTGAGCTTGGTCTGCGACCTATACCACAGCTCATGGCAATGATGGATCCTTAACCCACTGAGCCAGGCCAGGGATCGAACCTGTGTCCTCATGGGTGCTAGTCAGATTCCTTTCCACTGAGCCACAATGGGAACTCCCAGTCGCTCTTTCTTGAGCCTCTTGAGGGCTAAGTTTTCTATTTGGGTGTAGCTCACACTGCTGGTGGCCCCTTCCTCTAGTCTGGCTGGGGCCCCTTGTCTGTTCTGGTATCTACCCCACTCCCACATGGCTCAGAGATAAATTATGATTGGTCTAAGCCAGTCGTCGTGGAAACCCATTCCCCTCGCCAGGGATTCATTTAAGCCTAGGCATGGGACCAAGTTTGGGCTAATGAGACATGAGGGAGGGGAATTCTGCTGGGGGGGGCACAAACACTTTTCTGCAAAATGTTTGTGTTCTTAAAATGATACTAAGACATGTCCCTTTTTTTCCCTGCTTGTGGACACCATTGTGTCTGAGTGTGATGCCTGGAGCTGCAGCAGCCAGCCTGTGCCATGAGGGAAACTGCTTAAGGATAAGGCTGACTAGCAGAAGAACAGAACAAAGAGAAAGAAGCCGCGTCTCTGACACCATTGCTGAAACATAAACTGAGCCCAGGGGAGTCCCGCTCTGGAAATTCTTGTTACGTGAAATAATACATTTTCCTTGTTGTTGAGGCTACTTCAGGCTGTTACGTGCAGCCCCCGTCCTCCTAACCTGATGTCTATATCCTCCTGCCCATAGTGTCTGGTATAGGGCAGTTAGACTAAAGCTTGCTGATTGACTTACAAGTTGAGTTGCATTAATTTAAGGGAAAGTTAGTCTTTTTTTCTTTGGTTCGGGGGATTGGTCTGGTTGAGAATGAGGTTGCAGTTGGAGCCTGGAGCTGGAGAGGAGACTCACTCCCAGACGGCTGGCGGGAGGAAGGAAAGAACAAAAGGAGGGTGTAGGGCTGAGGTGGGACTGCAAATTCATCCAGAATAGACTTCAAGCTGGTGTTGCCTTTGCTTTTCCTTAAGAAACCGCAGCGTGACTGCTAATGAGTAGGGCATCTTTTGGAGGTGCTGAAGGGTTTGGGAATTAGGTAAGAGTGACGGTTGCACAGCCTATTGAATATACCCAAAGCCACTGAATGGTGCACCTGAAAATGAGAGGTTTCATAGTGTGAGTTCTCTCTCCATTTAAAAAACGGAAAAGAAAAACAAGCTGCAGCCGCTCACCTGCCTTCCTTCCATGCTCTCTCCTCCGCCTCTGATCTCAGCCCTCCATTCACTGGCCTCCTGGGCTCCAGCTCAGGCTCCTGAGAGTGGGGAGAAGCAGCCCCCCCTCCATGGGCACAGCACTTTCTGAGGCTGCTGCTCAGAGAAGCTGGTGGAAAGCTCCTCTGGGGACAGAGGGCTGAGTTCTGCTTTCCGCCCACCATTTTCAGGCCTCTGCGCATCAGCCTCACCTCATCTGAGGGGCCAGGGTCTCCTCAGGTCTGTCCCCACTGGCCAGATAGCTTCGGGCTGGGGGAGGATGAGAGGAGAATGCTGTGGGGGCACATGGGCTCTGGGATCAGATAGAATAATTTCCATTCCTGGCTCCACGGCTTGGCTGTGACGTTGGGCAAGTTATTTAGACCTCCGTGTGTCTGACTTCTCACTCTGGCAAATGGGTATCTACTAATTCCACAGCTCACAGGATCAAAGAGCATAATTTACCCCAAGAACTTGGGGCATACAGTAGCCAACAAATGCTGGTACCCAAGACTTACTATTAACTTGTGACTAAGCAGATGGCACTCTTTTTTTTTTTTTAAACTCAGTGAATTTTATTATATTTGTATTTGTACAAGGATCATCACAACCCAATTTTATAGCACTGCCATCCCAAACCCCCAGCCCATCCCCCCCAAGCCCCAACCTGTCTCCTTTAGAAACCATAAGTTTTTCAAAGTCAGTATCTGCTCTGCAAAGAAGTTCATTGTGTCCTTTTTTTAGATTCCACATGTAAGTGATAGCATATAACGTTGATGTCTCACTGTCTAACTTCACTTAGCGTGATAATTTCCAGGTCCATCTGTGTTGCTCCAAATGCCATTATTTCTTTCCTTTTTATGGCTGAGTACTATTCCACTGTGTACATGTACCACATCTTCCTTATCCACTCCTCTGTCAATGGACATTTAGGTTGTTTCCATGTCTTGGCTCTTGCAAATAGTGCTGACCTGAATGTTGAGTGCGTGTATCTTTTCGAGTCATGGTTTTTGCTGGACAGATGCCCAGGAGTGGGATTGCTGGATCAAATGGTAATTCCATTTTTAGTTTTCTGACGAATCTCCATACTGTGTTCCACAGTGGTTTTTTATCGATTTCTAGTCCCACCAACAGTGTAGGAGGGTTCCCTTTTCTCCACACCCTCTCCAGCATTTATTGTTTGTAGACGTTTTGATGACGGCCATTCTGGCCCGTGGAAGATGGTACCTCATGGCAGTTTTGATTTGCACTTCTCTACTAATTACTGATGTTGAACATCCTTTCATGCGTTTTTTGGCCCAGACGGCCAAGTCCTGACCAGACTGTCTCCTGACTGAAGGCCAGAGGGGACCCAGACAATGTTCCCTACCCTGACCTTGCCCCTCCCCAGGCTTCCTGTGCCTTTGCTCGACACAGTTAAGGGGGCAGTACTAAGATGACAAGTCACTTTCTGAGTCCCAAATCAGAGGACCTGGCATAACCAAAATATTTTTCTTTTCCTTTTTTCACTACCCCGCGGCATCTGGAGTTCCCAGGCCAGGGATCAGAACCGAGTAGCAGTTGCAACCTACACCACAGCTGTGGCAACACGGGATCCTTAAGCACGGCCCTGGGCTGGAGATGGAACCTGTGTCCCAGTGCTCTAGAGACGCCGCTGATCCTGTTGTGCCCCAGTGGGAACTCTTCTTTTCCGTTATCCGTTATATATATATATATTTTTTTCCCCCTGCTCCAAAATTTAAGAAAGTCTGAAACACAGTTTGGCCAAAGGTTAGAATTTCGAGAGCATTTCCACGGGCTAATGATAACGTTTCTCAGAGGCCAGAGAGGACCATGGATGCCCCCACGAGAGGAAGCGTAGCGAGAACGTCGAATCACACAGTGAGGAAGTCCGTTTGTTCACATCTCCTGTCCCGTGTCCCTGCACTTTCCTGGGTGCTGCCGAGGGAGGGGAAAGTCTGGTGCTGAAACAACACTCACTAAGATCCCTTTATAATAGAGACGGTCACACATTCACAGGCTTTGGGGAACCACAGTATCTGGTTAGAAAGAAATCGCCTTGTTGAAAATCGTAGGAATCTAAAGCTTCTTTTTCATCGAAGTTGTTAAAAGGAAGGCAAAGCAACTTCAAGGAAAGCGTTGAGAAAACAGCAGAACAGGTTGTCTGCACCTGTGGAATGAAAGTCGCCTGGAAATGGAAGTCTGCAAAACACTGGGTGGGGGGGACAAGGGAGCTGAGCGCTTCTGGTCACGATGCCCTGAAAGTGCCACTGGGAGCTCAGGGCACTTGGGGGGCCAGCACCTGCCACCTGGCCAGGGCCCGGGGGGTGAGCTAGCTCCAGAAGCGGGCAGCATGGAGGGCAGGCACCCTGGCCACCAGCTGAGAATCACCCCAGCATCGTCCCTGCCTTGAGGTATCAGATAGGAGGCTTGGGACCAGCCATCCCGTCTTGAGAATGTGTTGGATGACAGGCGGCCCAGTGCTAGGCCTCTGTGACCCAGATACTGGCATGGGGGAGGGGTGGAGGAGGAGGCTTAACTGCCTCCCAGTTGCCCAGAGGGGCTGCGCCTCCAGGTCTGTCTGGGAGAGGCGAGGGAGGGACTCGGGGTAGGCAGGTCAAGGCCCCAGGGGGTGCATCGACCTTAGAGAGCCACCTGTATCCCTCCTGGAAGAGCCACAGAAGTGGGAGAACAGAAACCAGGGTTTCTGCCCCAGCTTTCTCCCACCTGGCTGTGTGTCCCTGGCCAGGCGCATACCCTCTCTGGGCCTCAGTGTCCCTCTAGATTGAAGTGGCCAAAGGAAGAGCCCTTCTGGTCCTGACATCACGGATCGGACGCCCCCGCCCCCACCCCCCATGCTCCCTGTGACCACCAGCCTTTGTGTCCCCACCCCTCTCAGGGCGACCAGGACACAGGCCAGAGCTGGCTGCAGGCCTCTGGCTGGGGCTGTCCTTCTAGGTGAGGGGTTGTTTGTGTCCAGCCCTGGGGAGGCCCTTGCAGGCCCCGGCAGTGCCCAGTGGCCCTGGGACCTTGGAGAGAGGGCAAGAGAGGAGGAAGAGGTGCCTGGGGTGGGGGCGGTTCTTGCGGCTGCCCTGGTGCCGAAGGTTGCCAGACTGAGTTTAAGCCTCGGTTCCAGAACACAAAGCCTCGTCTCTGGGGGCTTGACCCCTCAGAGCCCCCACCCCCAGGGCCGGCTGGTTGAGCTGCCCCAAGAGAACTGGCCCCAGAAGGGCCGGGTTGTTGGCTGCGAAGTGGCTGGGAGGGAAGTTTTAATGATACACAACACAAGACACAGGGAGGAAAAGAAAGAGGGGGGTGGCGGAGGAGAGAAAGGGGGGGTGGAGGAAGAAAGACCTCCTGCCAGGCCTGTTGCCAGGAGACGGCTAGGCAGCCAGAATCAGCCCTGCTCTTTTCACAGTTGCCTTTAAGCAAGGAGAGAAAGCCCCGTCCATAAAGGGGGACATGTGTTGCTGGGTGTGTAAGGCTAGCCTCTGCAGTTAGGGGAGCCCCGGGCCCGCCCCCGCCGCGGCCTGGACAGAGCCCCCTTCGCCCCCAGCCCTGCCCCCCTCTCCTGAGGGTTATGGATGAACAAGATCGGGCTACAGAGCAACGGAAAAGGACTCGGGAAGGCAGTGGCCCTGGCCACCAAAATGCCGCAGCCACCTCTGGTGGTGAAACTCACCAGCCGAGGCCCCAGGAAGCTGGCAGGGCCAGCGAGGTTGGCGTGGGGGAGGCTGGGGGATCCACCGAGGCAGGTCACAGGATTTTGTTGGCTCAGGGTGGACCACCGGCACAGGGGGGTGTCCAGGTGTCCAGCAACCCTCGACAGGGGGCTAAGAAGGTGGGCTAGAGAGCTGACAAGTCCCCAGCCTGCATTCTGACCCCCAGTCCTTGTCACAGATCCCATGGTGGGAACAGGCGGCTCTCGGCTCTGCCTTGGCACTTGGGGACAGTGTCTTTGTAGCCTGGTCAGTTGGTAACTGTTTTCCACAGCCACGAGGGCAGATGGAGAGTGGGGGCTGTTGACAACACAAGGACTCCAGTGTCCCAGGCCTTGGCTGCCACTGGACAGATGTCAACGGGGTGGTGCACGGTGCCCTCAGAAGGGGCTGTCAGGACATAAGATCTGGGCATCCGCTGCTAAGTGTGCCTGGCAGCTGGGCTGGAGCCCTGGTCGGTCCTACTGGCCTTGAGTGGGAGCTTCTGGTACAAGGGCTCCTTCAGCATCGTAGTCTTCTGCCCCCCCAACACAGGCTGCCAGATCTGTTGCTTTACTCAGCAGCAAATTAGAGAAAGAGCAGTTTCCTTTACTCCCCTGGCAGCTGCTGCTAAGGTCTGCATTCTAGTCCTGCAAGCATTCCCAACCCACTTCGGAGCATCCAAATCCCCAACTGCCAAATCCCCAACTGCCCAGCTAGTCCTCTGGGTAGTTTTTGCATTTTTTGGTTTTTGGGGTTTTTTTGTTTGTTTTTTGTTTTTTTCTGTGTCTGAGGCAGGTGGAAGTTCCTGGGCCAGGGATTGAATCCGTGCCACAGCAGCAACCCAGGCCGCTGCAGTGACAATGCCAGATTCTTTACCCACTGCACCACAAGGGAACTCCCTGGGAAGTTCTCTTTGAACTTCAGGGGCCTGGCTGGAGGCTCGCCTGGGTTTGAACACCTGTTTTCTGCTCTGGGCAGTGGGCAGCCCTGCATCCCCTGATGCCCCCCAGGGCAGCCCAGGGCATTAATGAGAAAGCGGAATAGCTCAGCAGAGGCCAGTTCTGGACAAAATGGAGACGCTGTTGCATCTTCTACGAAATCTTATTCTGCGTGTAGGTGTGCCTTGAAATGTTTTCCGTGTGAGCTGGCCTCCGAGAAAACAGGGCTCCCGGAGGAAGCGGGAGGGTGAGCCTGCCCGCTTGAAGCTGTCTGTCTCGGGCTCCTGCTGGGGAGGCCGGCTTTTCCTCCAACTTCCTTCGCATCTTGGCGCTGTGTTTTCACTAGTTCTCAAGTCTCTCCTGTCCCCTTCCTTCCAGGGCCAGGCCCCACCCCAGGGGTCAAGACTTGCTTCCAGAAGGGCCAGATCCCCCATGATGATAACCAAAAGGGCAAATTGGCCAAAGCTCAGAGGGGGGATGGGGCGTGGGGATTCTGGTACAGTGGCGGAGGGGCGGCGGGTGACGGGTTCCGACTCCCTCAGGCCCTCTGAGTGTGGGCAGGCTGCCTGGGAAGGGGGAGGCAGCAGGGATCTGTTAGGTGAGATGGGCCGTTAGGAGGCTGCAGGGCCCTCTGAGGTCTGGTTGGGCTTTAGGACAGGAGGCATTGAGGGCCTTTTGTGGAAAAGCACATGTCCTTGGCTTGTCACTGACTTTTTATCCCAGTTAGGGCCAAAGGCTCAAGGAAGCAAACAGCCCGGGGGCTCCACTGTTCTTGAGGCCGGGCACAGGTTCAGTCCTGGCTCCCTCCCTCCCCGCCTCCTCCCCCTCCTTCAGCTGTCACATCCCTCCTCTACTCAGAGGACCCAATTTTAGCCTGGAAGGAAGGTCTCCCTCCCCCCGTTCACAACTCAGCATCCTGTTTTCCCCTTATAGCTCCTGGCCAGCTCCTTCCATCCCCTCACGTGCTCTCAGTCTATGCCTCTTGCTTCTCCGACTTGTGGGGGGAGAGTCCCTGGAAGCCCACCCTGACCCCAGAAATATCTCTGCAGTGGCCACTGATAAACACACCCATCAGCATTTCTCCCCCAAGATGGTACTAAACCCCCTAGGCTGGCCCCTCATCTCCCTTGTTCTCAATGTGGGGCAGAGCCATGAATTAATCTCTTGAGTCCACAGTTACCTCCTCCTGGAAGCTTCCCTGACTTCCAGCCCTTTTACCTTCTGGCTCCTCATCTGTGCAGTGATTTCTGACTCTGAGTGGCCCTCAGCCATCACCAAGATTTGTCCCCAAAGGTTGGAGGAGTAGGGGGACACTCTCCTAACGCAATGGAAGAAGCGACCCAGCGGCGTTGGAGGGAAGGAAGCAGAGTCTAGATCTCCTCTGTCCCCTTTTCTCTCCACCCTCAGCACCTTTAGGCCCTTGACCATGAGGTTGAATTTCGTGGAAGCACAGCCCTTCCCTAAGATAGTCCTGGGAGAGTGAAGCAGAGACAGGGCCCTTCTCTCTGGGACAGGACCTTCCTTGTGGGACTCCTTAGAGGCGAGGCCCGACCTCTGAGAGCCCTGGGGCCACAAAGGTGTTGTGTGAATGGGCCCAGATCAGGGACCTGTGAGGATGGTCAGGGTCACAGTGACACCTGCTGGAGCTTCTAGGAACAGCAGCTGGAGACACAGACAATGAGTGTTGGTGGGGGAGGTAGTGGGGGCGTTAAAGGAGGTTCGTAACACCTCACCACAGATCTTAAAATTCACCTCAGATATTAAACCCACATCCCCTTTCCAGGAGAGAAGCACAAGAAAGGTACAGAGAGAATGGGACTATTGGAATTCACCTGGGCTTCCCAGGAACATGAGGTGCATTCCTCAGAACCGGTGGTATTTTTTGAATTCAGTCACAGAGTCTGGTTTCTAGAGATGTACCCAGAGGAAGACTAAGATTGTTCTTTGCCTTTCTATGTGAGATGGAATTTTAAGAGCAAAGAATAAGTACAAATTTTGCATATCTTTGTGTCCCATCACTTCCATGAGAGGAAGACAAATGTGTAATACTGGACACATCAATGATTAAAAACAGTCCAGGAGGTCCTGCTGTGGCTCAGCCTAATGAACCCACCTGGTATCCATGAGGATGTGGGTTTGATCCCTGGCCCTGCTCAGTGGGTTAAAGACCCCACATTGCCATGAGCTGTGGTGTAGGTTGCAGACACGGCTCAGACCCTGCATTGCTGTGGCTGTGGTGTAGGCTGGCAGCTGCAGCTCCAGTTCGACCCCTAGCCTGGGAACTTCCATATGCCATGGTTTGGCCTAAAAAGAAAAAAACAAAAACAAAAAACAAACAAACAAACAAAATAAACAGTCTAGGTGATCATTGTCCTGTCACTTTCTGGAGAAATTGGGAGGAATAAATGAGATAGTGAAATGAACTAGCCCAGTGCCTGCCCCTGATAAATGCTCAGTACTTTGGGGCAATTTGTTGATGAAAGGAATCCCTCAGTGCAGAGGGTCATTGGCCTCCCTGTGAGCCAGGCTGAGGGGCGCACAGGTGCCCAGGGCCACAGGGTGATGTCTTGGTTGGAAGCCACGTGCTGACCTGTGTCCTAAAGCGCAGGTGTGCTGCTCAGTAAATTCTTTGGAAAAAATGAAGAGCCAGATGTGCAAATAAAAAAATTCAGGGGTTAGGATTTGCAAAATAACCCTTCACTTCAGGAAGAATCCAGTCTAGGACTCTTGGATGTCACCCAACCTCTGTCTTACCCTTACCCCCTTTAACTGGTATAGTCAAACTTCATCAGCAATGACGGGGCTCCAGAGATAAGCTGCCTGTGTAGCCAGATCCCGAGACTCCTTCCTTGGGCAGAGTCTGGAGTATACATGGGAAATTTTTGAGGCAAGGGGGTGGGCAGGCAGGCAGTGGGATTGATGTTGGGGATGCAGCAGGTACCAGGCCCTGGTCTTGGTGGCTTTCCTGTCGAATCCTCAGTAAAGCCCCACAGGAGAGCTGGAGCCACTCTCACTTCACAAATAAGGGACTTGTGGCCCAGGGAGACCTAGCTGAGGCCACAGCCCTCCTAAGAGCTGGGACTCAGATGTGCGTCCAGGCACACCTCACTCGGAAGCCAGGGAGTGAGGGGTGACTCCCAAGGGCTGGGGCTGGGGACACAGAAAGGTGGTGGCAGGCCCACTGGGAATGCGCGTGGGGGAAGGTTTGGAGGGATAACTAATAGCAAGACTGACCACTCACAGGGCAGAGCACGACTGGGTACAGGCCATTAGCATTTTTGGGGGGCTTTTTAGGGCGGCACCTGCAGCATATGGAAGTTCCTAGGCTAGGGGTTGACTTGGAGCCACAGCCACCTCCCTGTACCACTGCCACAGCAACGCTAGATCCGAGCTGCATCTGCAGCCTACATCACAGCTCACGGCAACGCTGGATCCTTAACCCACTGAGCGAGGTCAGGGATTGAACCCGTGTCCTCGTGGATACTAGTCAGGTTCTTAACCCGCTGTGCCACAATGGGACCTCTGGGATATGTGCCATTAGGACAGCCACATACAACCGCATGGGCTGCGCACTGCAAAAGGGTCCCCACGTAGGAGGGTGCCACTGGCATTACGGGCACATCTGCAGTGACCATTTACTGAGAGTTGGAAGTAAAGTGCCTGGAGGAGGAGAGAGCTGTTTCTAAATCACTTACGGGGGCTTTATGGTGGGTGGGCCATGCTCTGCCAGCCTTTTCCACGTGTAAATCACATCTCCCTTGAGACCTCCACCCAAGGGGATGAGCGGTGCGGGGAGGGGAAGCACATTTTTGCCTCACCTCTTTTCTCCCAGAAGTCATCAGCGGGACAACAGGGAGCAAAAAGCTTCACGGTCCCCCTGTCCTGCTGTTTCCTCTTGGCTATTCCTGGCTGAAGGTCTAGGCTTTTGCTCTCCTGGCTGGCTCACAGGACCTCATAACCGGGAATGGGGGAGGGGGGAGGGAAGGAAGGCCAGGAGAGGAAGCGTCTGGAGCTCCGCAGGTGGGCAAGTGAAGGGAAGATGCAGAGCAGGGGCTGCCTTTTCCTTTCACATCACAAATTCATTTTAAAATCACATCAAAGAGTGTTTGGAGAAGGGGAGAGTCCTCGCAACACCATCAGTCAGGTTTAGGGACCCTGGGACCATTTCCTGGAGCAGTATTTGTTGTAACAAGCATATGAGTGTATCAAGCTTCAAGCAGACGCAGTCCATAAAAATCTGGGCAGGCAAGATGGGTAATCTGGCACAAGGTCCATCCAACTAGGGGGGACCATGCGCCACGTAAAACAGTTCACAATTTCCCTTTACTCATGCATTTCTAATGAACGTCCATGAGTTTCTGTTATTATTATTTTTCTTGACCGTATTTATTGAATATTTATTCTATTAGACATGCAACTATATTTGTGGCCATGCCTGCAGCAGATGCCCTGTTGCCATGACCACAGCCAATTGTGCCAGGTATAGATACCTGACCCTTGGGCAGCCAGTTGACACTGGCCACACCCTTTGGCAGATCCTGGAAGTGCCAGTGTGGGGTCCCCACGTTTCCCTCAGACACATGTTAGGACACACAACAGATGCCCCTGGACCCCAGAGCTGAATGGCTGTGGCTCCGTGGGGGTGTCACAGAAGCCACGATGGGCCACGTGCAGGCTATACGTTCTAAGAGAAGCAGGAACCAAGATTTAGTCGATGCAGAAGCAGAAAGACATGTTTAGAAAGAATGGAGGGGCAGGATGGCAGCACAAAGAGGGGAGCGAGAGAGGCAGACCTGGGTACCTGAAAGCATGTTGGTGGGAGCATCGGCCTGGCGGCTTGACCTGATTACCCGTGTCCCTCGTTTAGCCTTTTCTGTCCACTAATAGCATCCGCCTTTCCCAGGATCTGTCCACAGCCATTGTGTGTCCCCTTCCCTGATGTTCCTACAACAGCAAGCAGGAGGCAGCGAGCCTTAGGGTTGGAAGGTTCACATCTAGGATAAAGGCGGCCAGATGGAAGGATGAGGCCAGAGAGCCCAGCCTACTGCTCCTTGGAAGCCCGACTAATCAGCCTGGCAGACTCTGGAGCTGTTCCAGCCACATTTTATACATTATCTCATTTACTGCTCACAACAAGCCCAAAGAATAGCTTTACCCCTGAATTTTTTTTTTCTTTAGGGCCACACCTGCGGCATATGGAAGTTCCCAGGCTAGGGGCTGAATTGGAGCTGCCGCTGCCGGCCTATACCACAGCCACAGCAACGCAGTTTCCGAGCCATGCCTGCAACCTCACGTTGACCTTACACCTAATGCCGACAGTTACAACCTTACACCGCAGCTCCCAGCTTGCCGGATATTTAACCCACTGAGCAAGGCCAGGGATTGAACCTGTGTCCTCATGGATACTAGTCAGGTTTGTATCTGCTGATCCGCAATGGGAACGCCCATCCCTGATTTTATAGTCGGGGAAATGAGGGCTCTGAGAAATTTCAAATGACTTGCCCAAGGTCACCGGCTCGAAAGGAGAGATCCAGTCCCAGCACAGGCACCCTGGCTGTCCAGGGCCAGGGGTACTGCTGGGCTGCTTTTAATGGAAAGAAGAAAAAGACATTCATCAATATTCACCGCCCAGTGAGAGTCTGGCTCCATACCAGGCACCTCTGGGTGGGGAGGGGCTGGGTGGGTGAGTGGAGAATTCCAAAGAAAGAGGCCTCATCTGTAGCGCCCAAGATAGTGCCCACTGCCTGACAAAGCCACGTTTCAGAATTGAAAGCCATTTAAACTCCCAGGCCTTGGAGACAACAGGGTGAGCTCTGGGGCTGCAGTGTGGAAAGGTTTCTGGAGGAGATGGGCTTGTGGGGCAGGCAGGGACGGGAGAGGAGCGATGGGGGCGGGCCGGGCACAGGGCGTGGACGAAGGGGCCCTCTGGGCTCAGCCACACCGGAAGGCTCAGGGGTGGCTCACTGAGAGTCCTTGAGCAAGTCACTTCCTCCTCAGCTTTGTGTTCGCCACGTGCAAAGTGAAGCGGTGGGGAGGGCTCCTCCCGGCCCTCCCAGTTCTATTCTGGGGAATCCCGTGCTGCCTGGAGGGCGGAGCAGCCTCTGCAACCGGTGGCACAGGGGACCAGCAGGGGGCGCTCCTGCAGAAGGCTGGCCGCCCCAGCCTCCCTCCCTCTATCTGCCGGGTCAGGGTGTCCCAACAGGAAGGTCCTCCCTGCCCCGCCCCTCCCCGCCTGCTCGGGTCACTTGTCTTCCCGCACTGCCCTTTCCCACCCCACTTTCTGGGATTAGCTGGCGGGGAAGTTCCCGGAATCCCGGTGTGGGGGCAGGTCACTTCCCTTCTCTGTGTCTGTTTCCCCACGTGCAGGCTGGGTTGTGTGAGGAAAGACGAGTTATCGGATGGGAGAGACTTCCAGCCACAGTAGGTGTCCAGGACAAGTAGATGTCCTGCCATTTCACACCCCATTATCTTTCCCAGGGGAGGAGACACTGCTTTTACTGTCCACCCGGGAGAGCTGGCGCCTACCCCCGCACCGTCAGGGTTCCAGCTTGCTTTTAAACTTTTACTCAGAGTCCTTTACTGCAAAGGTAGAGATGATTTCTGGATTCTGTGCGGCACCTGGCACAATGAGTGATGCTCAGCGGGTAGTCGTGGAATGACGGCGTTTTTGAAATCATCTAGTTAGGAGCTGTGAGAAAGTCACGCAGGCGCTGCCTCTCTTGAATCACACTGGAAGGTGTTCACATTCATCCTCATGTTTCTCACCACTGCTTTGTGGGGAAGACCGTTAGGGAGTGCTCTGTCCATTTTATGGATGCGGAAACCGAGGTCGCAGAAGAAGCCAAGGACAAGGTTAAGTGAGAACCCAGGGTTTTCGCTGGTCAGACAGGTGTCCCATCCTGTTGTAGCCAGCGACCCCTATTGGACACATGTGGTATCGCAGGCAGGTCATAGTAGACCCAAGGCCTCCTCAAAAGGAGAAATGTAGGCACAACCTGGATGCTAAATCCAGAGGCAGAGGAGGGGGCGTGTAGACCTTGACATTGGAGCTGGGGCTAAGAATGAGATTCCAGAGTCAATAACAGAGTGGTACGGTTTAGCAAATCACAAAAGCATTTTCTAGTCTAAAGTCCAGCACCCTTTCAATCTACTTCTCACTCCGAAGGGGAACACGGTATAGCAAAGGGATGCCCTGTAGGATCACGACTTAGAACTATAACAACCAGTGGTAAGACTTGATTCCTTCTCCAACGTTTATGTGGCAGATGAGGATGGATTGTGCTATTTGGCAAAGCAAAGAAAGATGGACGGGAAAAAAGTCGCTCTGCGCGATCCAGCCCAAGTGTTACTACCTCTCAGTCTTGTCCCAGACACACCTCCCTGGAACAATGAACGGATTGTCCTCTCGCCTGGGTTCCTCCCTCATTTGACACTTTCTTCTCTTTACTGCAGCATGGTGATGAAACGTGTACCGGCTTCCTGGGTTCTAACCCCAAGCTTACTAGCTGGGCAGTTACTTAACCTCTCTGTGCCTCAGTTTCTTCATCGGTAAAATGTTGTAAAGTTGAAATAAGTCAATATTTCTAGAGAACTCAGAACGACGCCTAGCATGTGTAAGTATTCAAAATGCTGTATGCACGTCTTTCCCAACAGACTCTGTGCTCCTCAAGAACAGAACCTGGCGTTGTCTCTTCCTCCTAGGGCTAAGCACCAGATGCTCAAAGTTTGTTAAATCCAAGAGTATATCATCCTACTTTCTATGAAAAGGAAATTTTGTAGTAAAACAGAGTTAGTCATTAAGTGTGTGTGTGTGTGTGTGTGTGTGTGTGTGTGTGTGCGCGCCTGAGCTTACTGTTTCCTGGAGATAAATGAAGATTGGAGTCTCTCCTCACAGTTTATTTTGTTTTGGTCTTTTTAGGGCCGCACCTGTGGCATATGGAGGTTCCCAGGCTAGGGGCAGAATTGGAGCTGCAGTTGCTGGCCTGCGCCACAGCCGCAGCAATGAGGGATCCAGGCTGTGTTTGTGACCTACACTGCAGCTCAGGGCAATGCCAGAGCCTTAACCCACTGAATGAGGCCAGGGATCGAACCCACATCCTCATGGATACTTGTCGGTTGGGTTCTTAATACACTGAGCCACAATGGGAACTCCCCTCCTCAGTAGAAAGACTTCTGCTGGGCCACTGGAGCCCCACACTGAGTTTAGGAAGACATGCTGTGGTCCAGCCGTCACTAGTCAAGAATTTGTTAATGAGCACCTCCTACAAACTTATTTGTTCCTGTGGTTGTGCCAGTGTGACCTGGTGGAGGTGGTCTGTTGATGGGAACCTTCTAGAACTTGCAAGGGATTGCATTCCTCCAGGTGCCGCTTAAATAGTCCGAACTTCAAAATGGATACACTTTCCTTTCACCCTTCCCTTCCTGAAGCAAGAGTTACTCAGATAAAAACATTAAAAAAAAGAAGATGTTAAGAGGGTTTTGGGGAGTTCCCTGGTGGCTTGGGGGTTAAGGATCTGGCGCGGGTTTGATCCCTGGCCCCTGAACTTCCACATGCTGCAGGTACAGCCAAAAAAAAAAGAGTGCCTTTGTTCAGAGTCAAATCTTTAGAATGTTCTTTATAGTAAATTCTGGATGATTTCTTATTTCTATTTCCTAAAAAAGTTGTTTCTCTTGCCTTCCTTCTTTCCTTCCTTCCTTCATTTTTTTCCCTTTCTTTTGAGCTCTATTAGTAGCTGCAGTTTGTGTGGAAAACCCTTCTGCTGAAAGCACCTGAAAGTGGAGTCTTTTGTTCGTGCTTTGCCAGTGGGATGGCCCGAGAGGGATCTGCAATAGCCAAAGGCAAGATGCGTGCTGCCTGCTGGTCAGTGCTGCCTGCCCAGTCCTCTCACTGTGTCCTAATGCTTCTGGAAGTGGGAACCCTGGGGGTAGGTGTATTCACAGCGAGCCCAGTACCCAGGCAGAGAACGGGTGTATATGTCACCTGACAGTTCTGAGTTGACTTTGACTTATGGGGACAATGGAGCAGGCTGTTGGCAATTGGGATGGTCCATCCAGTTTGCCACTTTCCCACCTCCCTCTGCATTCAGCCTTCCTTCACTAAATACACTGTTGTCTCGAGGGCTGGAGAAGGGCCTCAGGCAGGCAAGGGGGCAAGGAACGGTCATGCCACCTTCCATAAAACCCAACCTCCGCTCAGAGCACTGTTCTGGAGCAAGAAGATGAGGAAGGGAAGGACAAACAGAAGCGAGATGGCCTCGAATTGGAATTGCCATGGGGGGGTGGTATGCTCTGCTAACTCCAGAGCGAGCTTCCCGAGAGAGAACAAGGGCTCTTCCTACAGAAAAGGAGATGGGTGGATGCCATAGAAGGATGTCTAGGAATACTTCCCCTATCCCCTCCCAATATCTTTCCTGCCAATGCTTAAAGTTTTACCACTAAAGATTTATTCTTGTATAGTTATTCCCTCCCCCTTTTAAGAAAAATAATTTTTTTTTGGTCTTTTTAGGGCCACTCCCACAGCATATGGAAGTTCCCAGGCTAGGGGTTGAAACGGAATTGTAGCTGCCAGCCTACACCACAGCCATAGCAACACCACATCCGAGCCACACCTGCGATCTATACCGCAACTCACAGCAGTGCCGTATCCTTAACCCACTGAGCGGGGCCAGGGATCAAACTCATGTCTTTATGGATAATAGTTGAGTTTGTTACTGCTGAGCCACAACAGGAAGTCCCCAAAATGTTTTTCATTGTAAATGTTAAATAGGCTTGCAGTAGAAAATTTGGAAACTTGGAGTTCCCATCGTGGCTCAGTGGATAACGAATCCAACTAGGAACCATGAGGGTGTGGATTTAGTCCCTGGCCTGGGTCAGTGGGTTAAGGATCCGGCGTTGCTGTGGTGTAGGTCACAGATGTGGCTTGGATCCCGCATTGCTGTGGCTCTGGCGTAGGCCGGTGGCAACAGGTCCAATTAGACTCTCGTCTGGGAACCTCCATATGCTACGGGTGTGGCCCTAGAAAAGACAAAAAAAAAAAAAGAAAATTTGGAAACTACGAAGAGGATAAAAACATTTTTAACACACACTCTCAACCTCCAAAGCACCCACTTAAAAAATATTTTGGTATCTTTCTCCCCCATCATTTTTGTTGTTTTCATGTATAGCTATGAGTATCCCTCAGGGGGGTTCTGTGGCCCACTTTCCCCACTTGGCTTCAGTCCTATTTCAGCCTGATGTTTAAGAAAGATCACATACCCAGCCACCAAATGCCACTGAGTTCCAAAAATGTTGAGGAAGTTTCTTACCTTTCTGGACATCAGTGTCTTTCCTGGGTAGCAGGGACAGTGCTGTCCAGTGTGATGCCTCATAGCACCCTGGAACCAAAAAAAGAGAGTGTGAGAGTTAAGGCAAGCTCAGATGTGCAGGGGTGGGATGGATGGAAGTGGTCAGAACAGAACTAGTTTTATTTTTTTGGTCTGTTTAGGGCTTCACCTGTGGCATATGGCAGTTCCCAGGCTAGGAGTTGAATCAGAGCTGCAGCTGCCTGTCTATGCCACAGCCCCAAAAACACCAGATGCCACGGTGACCTACACCGTGGCTCATGGCAATGCCAGATCCTTAATCCATTGAGCGGGGCCAGGAATTGAACCTGTGTCCTCATGAATACCAGTTGGGTTCATTACTGCTGAGCCACAGTGGGAACTCCCAGAGCAGAGCTAGTTATAATGAGGCCATGGCAAAGAAGGCTGGGTCACAGGGAGTAGGTGAGCACAGGCAGAAGAACAGTGAGCACATCCACACCAGCTCCTGGCCAGGATCAGCTCTCCTGAGTATCCGAGCCTCGGGCTGGGCCTGGGTGCTGGTTCCCTCCTTTGGAGCTACTGAGCACCGCCTGCCCCACTGCCTGTTGGGTCAAGCCCATTTCCAGTGTAGCGGTGAGGGTGCTGAGAGGGAGATGGCCAGCCTTGAAGTCCTCACTTCCACTTGCTCATGGCCTGGTGGTGAACTCAGAGGCTTGTGTGAGTGCCAGGCTCTGCCTGGGGCCTGGCCTTGGCTTTGGAGTCCTGGGGGACCTAGGGCCAGACAAGGATGAGTAGCTCCTGGGGGTTTGCCTCAGGCAGGGTGGCCTGGTTTGGGGGCAGGGCTGCAGGGAGGAGGAAGAGGAGCTGGATTTGATACAGCCTACCCAAGCCTTTCCGGTCACTCATTTGGGACTGCCCGTGTTTATATATGTGTGTGTGTGTGTGTGTGTCTGTGCAGAGGGCTGGGAAAACTGCTTCATCCCCACACCGTGGCTGCCTTGGGCTGGTGAATGGAGACAGGTAGCTGCATGTGGATGCCTAAGAATGCTTCTCTTGCATACCTGTGTGAACGTGTAGGTCCAGGAGCAGCTGTGGGTCTGCCTAGGAATTTAGACAGCCATGGGGGAGGCGGGGCGGGAGGTCTGTGTGTCACCGAATGCCTGGACTTGTGCTGTAGAGTGTCAGGGTGTGTGTTTGCAGCACATATCAGGGAGCGCGTGTCTGGGCACGGGGGGTGGGGGGTGCCTCTGTGAGCATGTGTTGTATCAGAATGATACTCTCCATCTCTGCAGCCCCATAAAACGGTCAGAGACTAAGTTAGAAGCCAGCAACAACGCATAGTACCTGAGTACCGTCCACGTACTGGGCCCTGTGCCAGCCTCCAGAGATTTGGAAAGAAGTAAAATTCAGGCCCCGTTGAGGAGCTCCCGGGGCAGAGGGGGAGGTGGGAGGAACAAATCCTTACAGCCCAGGCTGTAAGGACTGAGGGCTGATCTTGGAGTCCCTCCTCAGAGGTCCCACAATATCACAGATATTGAGATAATCTGTTTTCACCACCATCTCCTCCTCCAGACTAGAGGCCCTTAATGGCTGGCACTTGGGAGGCACACGATGGTCCATAAGGGTGAATCATGCAAAGGCCACTGTGGGCAGGGCTCTGCCTGGGCAGCCCTCAGCCAGCCATGGTCAATCAGGAGCCACAGCAAGTGTGACAGTCCCTCTGGGGGTGGGCTTCACTCTTATTTCCATTACCTACAACTGGGTCATGTGCACCAGCTATTAATCTTCCTGGGCCTCACTTAACTTGTCGGTGCAATGGGAATAATGATAGCCCTAAACTCACAGGGGGCTTGAGGCTTCAGTGAGACATGTGCTGGTACATGTTCTAGGCCTGAGCAGGCACGCCCGTGCACACACACATGCGCTGGGGCGGGTGCATGCACGCATACTCGCACACACAGGCAGCTTGGTACATAGGAGCTGCTATTGGAACTATTATCAGAAACGGCGACTGCCAACTGGGCAGTTCCATGAAGTCCTGCTGACCAGTAAGGCCGAAGCAGAACTCTGAAGCCTCCATGGGCAAGTTGGGGGGTCACCCCAGCAGGCAGAGGCCAGCAGCGTTTGGTTCTAACCTCAGAAGGAAGGGCTAGTGGAGGCTCAAGAACTTCCATCTGAATATTTCCATGTGTGCCTCTGCCCCACCACTGATGTCTCCGGTACATCTTTGGTGCTTCCTGCAACTTCTCTGCATTGCAGCCTTAACTGTCAGATGTCAACATGTATCTTTTATGAAATGTTGAAAAAGTGTCACTTTGGGGAGTTCCCTTCGTGGCGCAGTGGTTAACAAATCCGACTAGGAACCATGAGGTTGCGGGTTCGGTCCCTGCCCTCGCTCAGTGGGTTAACGATCTGGCGTTGCCGTGAGCTGTGATGTAGGTTACAGATGCGGCTTGGATCACGCATTGCTGTGGCTCTGGCGTAGGCCAGAGGCTACACCTCCGATTCGACCCCTAGACTGGGAACCTCCACATGCCTCGGGAGCGGCCCAAAGAAATAGCAAAAAAAAAAAAAGAAGAAAAAGTGTCACTTTGGGAGAATCTGCCTCCCCCTCCCCCCACCCTCTCCAGGCACCTGCAGGCTTGTGTGTGCTTGTGTGTACCTTGGGTGCTCACGGGCATGAGGAAAGGAGGGGCACTTGGGGCAGCTTCCACCTCCCTCGCCTGAATTCAGGTGCCCATTGGGGTGGCTAGGGCCTGGTGGGGGCTCTTGCTCCTCCCTGACTCACACTGGTCCAGCTTGGCGTCCCCTCCTCTGAGCCTTACTAAGCCTGATTCAAGGTCTTACCAGTGATGTGTTGGAGCTGGTTCGGATTGGCCTGCAGAGCCACCTGTGCAAATCTCTTTCTAACTCCAGAGATCAAGATGACGCCACACTGATAGCTTGAAATCAGTCGCAGTGGCAATATTTGCAGCACAGAAATTGGCAAATTATATGTTAGACTCTTGCCTGACTCGCAGAGCAGTTGTAAGCACCAGCACACCACTGGTCCTGCCTGCAGGATAACAACCCCTGAAATGAAAGCCAGCACCTGCTAGGCATTTGGCATCACTCTTTTTTTTGTTTTGGTTTTGGTCTTTCTGTCTTTTCTAGGGCCGCACCCACAGCATGTGGAGGTTCCCAGGGAAGGGGTCTAATCAGAGCTGTAGCCACTGGCCTACACCACAGCCACAGCAACACGGGATCCGAGCCGTGTCTGCAACGCTGGATCCTTAACCCACTGAGCAAAGCCAGGAATAAAACCCACAAGCTCATTGTTCCTAGTCGGATTCATTAACCACTGAGCCATGACGAAAACTCCTGGCATCACTCTTATCTCTACAAAAAAATCCTGTGAGATATTTGTCATCATCCCCATTTCATATCTGAATTCATCATTTACTTACTCAGGTCTCTACCCACTACACGGGGTCCTGCGCCTTCATCAAGAGAACCACGAGATTTGATAGCGCTGGCAGAGTTGTTAAAGATCATTGATTAGCTAATCACTCTGCTCATTTGACAGGGAAACTGAGCTCAGAAAGTCTCACTGTGGCCAGTGGCTTCCTCTGTTAATATTGCAGCTCCCATCTTCCCACCAGTCTCTCAACCCCTTCGTGTCCACAAAGCCAAGGTCGCTGTCACCTAGTGTTCTGCATGCATGGTTGATTTGGGGGAAACTTTACATGCAGATCTTGGCATTCAGCACAAGTCACAATTTGTTTGCCTGGATTTGACCCCATGTTCAAGACTCTCAAAAACGTAATGAATCTTGCTTGGATGACTTGTATGTTGCTTTCCTAGAAAGGGGCCCACCCACTGCCTTGATCATGGCACCTTCGCTGCAGGAATTAGGGTTAAACTTTTTAAAAAATTTAGCAAGACAGAGCGTCGTGGCCCCAAACTGGACACTTCCATGCTGTCTGAGGGAAGTTCTAGCATCTGCGCACCTTGGAAAGGAGGTTCCTCCCCCGCCCCGGCTCTGCCTGCCCCACTGACAGGAGAATCTGGGTTTTTGTTCCTTGAACATCACCAAATGCTCACTGAGGGCTCCTCCTTGACAGACAGTGTCCTGTTTAGAAACTGGGCTTCCTTTTCCCCCTCCGCTGAGACCAAGGCACCTCCCAGGACTCCCTTTGCCATTAGACGTGCATTTCTCCTGCTCTGGAAGAGCGGCTCTGCGTCCGCATTCGAAGGCCCGGCCTTCGAAGGCGAGTCGCGGAGCTGGGGCAGAGGGACGCGCACCCGCCCGCGGGAGAGCGGACGACACACAGCTCCGGGACTCCGAGGGTCTCCCTCCTTCTATGCCCCCCACCCCTTTTTCCTTGTGAGGGGAGGGAATTCTGCGCGTTCCACCACCCGCCCAGGGAGGCAGAAATCCCCCGGTCCCCGCCTCGTACCCCCATCCTCGCCTTCCAGGCCCGAGGGCCTTCGGGTTCAGCCGCCGCGTTCTTCGGCCCAAGCGGCGTCAGGTGAGCTCTCACCTGGGGCGGGTGGGAGGGGAGCTGGGGGGCAGGGCGGGGGCGGGCCCGGGGCGGTGGCCCCACCCGCGATGGGGCGGAGCAAGCCGGCGGGGCCAATGAGGCGGGGGGCTCGCCGCCCCGGGGACACTGCAAGCGCCACTCCCGCCCCCCCAACCGCTCCGCCCCGCCCCACACCACCCGGGTTTAAAGCCCTGCAGGCGGCTGGTGGAGGCGCTGCGAGCACTGAGCAGCGCGAGGAGATGCGACAGGGCGCCGCGTCGCCGGCATCATGCGCCCCCCGCCCGCGCTGGCCCTGGCCGCGCTCTGCCTGCTGGCGCTGCCCGCCGCCGCCGCCGCCGCCTACTTCGGGTCAGTGCCCGCTGCGCCCCGGTTCGCCTGCCTCCCCCTCCTCCCGCTGCAGCACCGCCAACTTTTCCTTCCCGCTGGTGGCCGGGGTGGGATCTCGAACTCAGTCCTTAGCCCCGGTAGCACTGGCCGCACCTCGGGGTCAGAGTTCGCGCCCCGACCGCCTTCTCTGGCTTCCCAGGTTCGGTCCGAGCTCTGATCCCCTACACCTCCGCTCTTCTCCCCAGCCCTGTCCGAGACCTCATCCCGCCCACTCCATCAGGTCTCGGACCCTGGCCCGGTGCAGGCTCCCGGACCCCTGCAGGCGTCTCGGACCTTGTTCTGGTCCAGGCGTCAGTCTCGGGCTCAGATATCCTCTCTGACCCTCACTCGTTGCTCTGTCAGCCCCCATCGTGGGCTCTGTCTAGCCATAGCCCTTGCCAGGGTCTCCCTCCCCACCCTCTGCCTTTGCCCCGCGGAGCAGAGACCTGGCTGGCTGGCTGGGCGGGTGGGTTGTCACTGAGGCCGGGGGAGGGGATCGCGATGGAGGAACCTGCGGACTGGGGAGTGTCAGCTGGAGACGCGGAGAGAACCCTCTGTGGGGGAAACCTGACCAAATTTCAGACCTGGCTTTGGGTGAATTCTCAAGAGAATGGTGAAGAGAGTGAGAGGGAAGGTGGTGTATATGACTGGAAAAGGAGGATCAGAGGTGGCGTGACACCTGGGGA
Organism: Phacochoerus africanus; assembly: GCF_016906955.1. Taxonomy (NCBI): domain Eukaryota; kingdom Metazoa; phylum Chordata; class Mammalia; order Artiodactyla; family Suidae; genus Phacochoerus; species Phacochoerus africanus. The sequence goes on from NC_062557.1 coordinate 17,847,505, forward strand.
GAGAATGAGGTGAAAGCAGGCAGTGTTTGGAGAACAAGTTACAGGGCAATCATCACTCATTCTCTGACCCTGAATTGCAGGGACTTGGGGTGGGCGATGGGGTCATGGGTGTGAAGTCACTTTCCTGACCTCCACCCCACGCTTGCTCCAAGTATGCACAGCCTGTTAATTTAAATCATTTTTTGAAATCTTCAACCTAAGTCAGGGTGAGGTTTACAGTCTAACTCCATCCAGCAAAAGCAAAAAACAAACAACAAAAAACAAAAGCCAAACCCCAAAAACATAAACCACCAAGCAAGTGGCCTGCCAGACACTACTCTTGAGGACCTGGCAGGGAGGGGTGAATAAGCGTCTGAGAGGTCCAGGAGAGGCTGGAATAGGGCTGTGTGCTAATTTCCAGGTCACGACCCCTGGTTAAAGCATGCCTTGGCTGTGGGCAATGGCCTCTTCTGAAATGTATAGGGGGTGGGGTAGTGTCAGCCCAGACTAGCTCTGGGCTCGACTTGCTGGTGACCTGGGAAGACCACTCAGTCTCTGCCTCAGTGTCCCATTTTGTACAAAGAAGGGGCTGAACTTGATATGACTAAACCTCTCTATTCACTTCAAGAGCACTGTACATACAGGTTTGTTCCCAATGATTTTAGGCTTGAAAAGACACTGCTGCTACCTCAGGACACAGGATCGAATGGTTAGGGCACAGAATTTGGGTTCAATCCCTAATCCATCTACTTGCTAGCTGTGTGCTCTTGGCCAAGTCACTTAACCTCTCTGTGCCTCAGTCTCTCATCTGTAAAATGGAGATAATAGTGCTTATTTCCTATGAGGATCATGTGAGTTAGTACTTGCAAAGCACTTAAAACAGGGTCTAGCACATAGTAAATGCTAGTAATTATTAAGAAGACCAGGTACAGTATTTTGATATCCAGCCCCAACAGGGACTTGAGCCGGACTGCAGAGGACAAATGATGAGCTCGGATACCAGCTCATTGCCACAGTCTTTTCGTTTGCTCGGGTTTGAAGGTTGTGGATGGGGCAAGGGCCAGGTGAGGTGGGAGGAGAGGGGCTCCAGAGGGCTGGGACCACCCGGGCTGGTGTGGTGGGAAGGGAAAAAGAGTATGTGGCAGTACACAGGGCTGGAACTTGAAGGTTGTGAGCAAGAGGGTGGCCTGGGAAATGAAAAGGGAGATGGTGGATCAGGGGTGGGTTGGGGCTGAGAGGGTTCAAGTGCACATGGGCCACCTCTTCCAAGTCGTGAGATCCCCCTGGACAGAGCTGGAAAAGGACACTTAAGCTACCACCCCCCTCCCCCGATCTGGGGAGGAGGACAAGTGCTTAGAGAATAAGCTAAAACTGGGGCTTCATGCTCTCATGTGTTTGGTCTCAGAGAAAGGACAGGATTCAGCTTGAACGCTCATGAAGTAAGCCCTGTTATGACTTGCTCTGGAAGAACTCTAAATCAGTCATTCACACCGTAGTGAAAATGAGAAGCGATGTGCTTCTCCCTTCTCCAGGTCATTAGCATTTGAAATCTCATTTCTGATTACAAGGTAAGTGTTTTGGCATCTTGATGAAAAAAAAATTCAAACATCAGGAGAACAGGTGAGGCCAATCTTCTTGAGGTTTTTGAAATTATAGAATCAGACTTAAAGAATTGAAAGTGACCCCCAAAACTTCTCTGGTCTTAATTCCCTGCTTCAAGCACGTCCTATATTATTATTTATGTTTTTCAGGTGAAGCAACCATCGTCCCCAAACCAGTGAGCTGGCAACTGCTTCTGGTGCTTTTACATGAGTCTAGAGCCTAATTCTGTTGAAGCTGATAATACTAGTCCTGCAGTTTCCAAATCATTTTCTTATTCAGCCCCTTTGTCATCTGATCCTCAGACCCATTCTTGAGGTATACAGGATGGGTGTAATAGTTCCCCAAAGGAAACTGAAGGTCAGAAAGGTTCAGTGACTCACCCTATGTCACACAGCAAGTTATGGGAGAGGCAGGATAGAGATCAGGTCCCGCCTGCACTCTGGGCTCTTTGCTCTGCAGAGAACAGCGATCACAGCTCACATTGTGTGGTCACAGAGAACAGCAGCTGCAAAGGAGCTGTGGAGGGGGAGGGGGTAAACCCCTCCCCTACTTGGTTAACTCTGTCAGACTCTCTTGGCTTTAGAGGGATGGGTGAGGCCACAAATTCTCTGTCCTCAGCAGTGACACAGGATGGCCTGATGACAACGGGATGGGAGGTGGACCAGATCTGTTCTGGCTCTGGACCACTCTCTGTGTTGTCCATGGTCAAGTCACTTGCCTTCAAGGTCTTTAGCACCTGGAGGTCCTAAGCTTCCCTAACCAGCTGGTCCTGGCTTGGAAGTCTAGGGTCACTCAAGAGCACATGTGTTGGCTCAGATGGCTTGGGAATTCTGCAAATTTTTTTTTTTTTTTTGGTCTTTTGTTGTTGTTGCTATTTCTTGGACCGCTCCCGCAGCATATGGAGGTTCCCAGGCTAGGGGTTGAATCGGAGCTGTAGCCACCGGCCTACGCCAGAGCCACAGCAACTCAGGATCCGAGCCGCGTCTGCAACCTACACCACAGCTCACGGCAACGCCGGATCATTAACCCACTGAGCAAGGGCAGGGACCGAACCCACCACCTCATGGTTCCTAGTCGGATTCGTTAACCACTGCGCCACGACGGGAACTCCGAATTCTGCAAATATTAACTTCGGTGGTGTTTTATAAATGTACGCTCATTGTATTATGTGAAAAGCTGGGTATATGATAGGCCTTGTCACTCAGTCCAGTCTTTGAGTCAGCCCAGTGAATTCTGTAACTAGAAATAGTTCCTGTGGATGCAATGTTAAAAAACATAGTTGACTTTAATGGTGCTTTTTGGACGTGTGACCTCTGCACTGTGTGAGTTTCTCTCCTGTCTGAGGGATGGTACAGAGCTGTTTATGGAAGCACAGGATTTTCAGTCATCTAGACCTTACTTTGCATCCTGGTTTTCCCTCTTGCTCGCTGTGTGACTTCAGGCTGTGTCTTAACGTTTCTGAGCTTTGGGTGATGATAATGCCCATCCTAATGGCTGGTGTGGGGCTTAATTTAAATAATGAATGAAAGGGCCTTAATAGGGTGCCTGGCACATGCAAGTGCTCAGTACAGGCTCACTTTTGGTAGTTCCTGGGATTCTAACCATCTTCTTGGGTTGTGGAAGTGTCATCATTGTGAAAAAGAAAAACACAACCTTATTTTTTTCCCAAATCAACAATACATACTATAAAATGCATGCAATCTAAGTGCATGAATTGGGTTTTAACAAATGTAAAACCCCATATAACTACCACCACAATTACTCCCCAGAATAGTGCCATCATGCTAAGGGTCCCTCGTGCTCCTTAGCAGTCAACACTCCCCCGCTATCACGACTTCTCTGCTTTCTGCCACTTTAGTTTTACCCATTGTAGAAGTTCATATAAATGGAATCATATGGGATATACCCTATTGCATCTGAATTCTTTTGCTCAAAATAATATTTTGGGGATTCACCCATGTTTGTTGTATATATCAGTAGCACATCCCCTTTTCCTTGCTGCGTAGTATTCCATCACATAGATGTACCACAGTTTGTTTATTCATTCACCAGTTGATGGACATTTGGATTGTTTCTAGTTTGGGGCTATTCCAAATAAAGCTGCTATGAACATTCATGCACATGCCTTTTTGTGGACATGTGTTTTTATTTCTCTTGGGTACATATCTAAGACTGGATTTTTGGATCATATGGTCATTTGAATATCTTTTTTATTGGGTTATTGATCTTCTTCTTATTGAGTTGTAAGAGCTGCTTGCATATTTTGGATATAAGTCTTTTGTCAGAAAGTATTGGGAATATTTTTCTCCTGTCTGTAGCTTGCCTTTTCATTTTCTCATTGTTAACTTATGAAGAGACAGTTTTAGTTGTGCTAAAGTACAACTTTTGAACTTTTTCTGGCGTGGTTTTTACTTTTGGTGTGTCTTATCTGAGAAATCTCTGCCTATTAGAGGTTGCAGAGATTTCTTCTAGAAACGTCATCATTTTAGCTTTTACACTTAAATCTTATGATTCTTTTTGAGCTATTTTGTGTGGATGATGTGAAGTAATGGTTGAAGGTTATTGTCTTCTGCGTGGCTATCCACTCAATCCAGCACTATTTGTCAAAAAGATGATCCTTCCTACATTGTCATCTATGTCACGAGTCAATTGACCCAATATGCAAGGGCTTATTTCTGGACTCTCTATCCTATTCCATAAGCTTATCTTGAGGCTAATGCCACAGTATTGATTACTGTAGCTGCATGATAAGTGTTAAAACCCAGTACTTTTTTTCCAAATTGTTTTGGCTACTCTAGGTCCTTTGTATTTCCACATAAATTTTAGTATCAACTTGTTAATATCTACAGGATGATCTGCTGGGATTTTAAGTGGGATTGCATCAAATCTGTAAATTAATTTATAGAAGACTGGCGTTCTAACAATATTGAATCTCCTGATTTATAAACCGGCCCTCTCTCTCTTTTGGGGGCTTTGAGCACCTCTTTCAGCAGTGTTTTGTACTTTTCAGCGTGTGGGTCTTGCAAACAATTAAAAAAATTATTTCTAAGTGTTTTATGTATTTGGATTTTTTAAAAACAGTTTTATGGATTGACTGGGTCCTGAGAAAAACAGGGTTGAAGGCAAGGACAAGGGTGAAAGAAACTGTACTGTTTTGGGGTAGCAGACTGCAAGCCAAACATTACCGATAAGAATCACTGTATTTGGGGAAGGAATTTTGTCTAGCTTGTCTCTGGCTGAACTGTAACCCCTGAGGAGTTGGACTCTAGGGTTCGGGTCAAACCAGCCTCCTCGGTGGATGGTGGAGTTTCTGAGGCTGAGGATGGGGAAACCGAGGAGAGGAGAGAGAAGCAAGGGGTTGGGGTGGGGATTCCTGGGCTGGAATCTCCTAATGGGGAGAGGTCCTGGTACCTTTAGGCTTGTGTGCTCAGGCAGAAGTTGGGCTCAGGAGGAGGTGGGCCAGGTGCTATGAGGTGCTATGATATCTCGGCCCTGACATCAGCCTGAGCAGGATGGGAGGCAGCCTAAGGCCCAGCTATAGCATAAGGAGCACCCGCCTGGGAGTCACACAGATCAAGTTCAAGTCCTCCAGCCAACCACTTACTAATTGTGGCAAGCCAGTTATCTGCTCTGACCTCAGTTTTTCCCATCTATAAAATGGGCTAATCCTTACCTTGTAGGGTTGTTATGAGGTTTTTACATACATAAAAGTGCCGAAGAAGTTCCTGTCGTCGCTCAGCAGTTAGAGAACCCGACTGGCATCCATGAGGATGCGGGTTTGATCCACACTGAGAATTTGGCCGGGGGCTTTCTTTAAAATTCGACGGCACAGGAGTTCCCATTGTGGTGCAGTGGTTAACGAATCTGACTAGGAACCATGAGGTTGCAGGTTCGGTTCCTGCCCTTGCTCAGTGGGTTAACGATCCGGCGTTGCCGTGAGCTATGGTGTAGGTTGCAGACGCGGCTCGGATCCTGAGTTGCTGTGGCTCTGGCGTAGGCTGGCGGCCACAGCTCCGATTAGACCCCTAGCCTGGGAACCTCCATATGCCGCAAGAGCGGCCCAAGAAATAGCAAAAAGACAAAAAAAAAAAAAATAAAATAAAATAAAATAAAATTCGACGGCACAACCTCTCCTGGTGACAGGTGCTAAAAGTTTCTCGCAGGTTCGCAAAATTTTATCCATAGTTTCAGACTCCAGAAAGCTGCAGCAACCACAATTCTTTAGCACAGCTGCGGTGAACTCAAACGGCAGCGAGACGTGACCTAAACCAAAGTACAAATAGCTATGGTCTTTGTTTATCCCAACCTGTAGATGTACTTCTGCAGAAATAATAATGTCTGATTGCTGGCTTCTCCCTATACTTTGCTAGGTTTGTTCTCTTATACACAGTACGTGTATTATATTATCTTTCTAAAATTTGAAAACTCTTGAATTCTGAAATACATCTGGTCTCAAAAGGGGGAAAGCAGAGCTTCGTGGCTCTTGCCCTAAAAAAAGCAGTCTTTTTGGAATTTCCAGGACTGAGTACTAAGGTGGCTCGATTCTCTCTTGGCTTTTTTTTGTCTTTTTTTTTGTTGTTATTGTTGCTATTTCTTGGGCCGCTCCCGCGGCATATGGAGGTTCCCAGGCTAGGGGTTGAATCAGAGCTGTAGCCACCGGCCTATGCCAGAGCCACAGCAACGCAGGATTGTAGGCCAGAGCCACAGCAACTCAGGATCCGAGCCGCGTCTGCAAACTACACCACAGCTCACGGCAACGCCGGATCGTTAACCCACTGAGCAAGGGCAGGGACCGAATCCGCAACCTCATAGTTCCTAGTCGGATTCGTTAACCACTGCGCCATGACGGGAACTCCCCTCTCTCTTGGCTTTTTGAGGCTCTTCACCGTCCCTCTTTGGTCTCTCCTGTGGGAGGGTCTGGGCCTGAGGCATCTGCCCCACCCCCCCCCCGCTCATTTCTGCTGCCACCAAGATTCCCACGGAAGGCCAGGTGTGGCTGACTTCTGGAGTCTGATGGGGGCCAGCGGCTGCTCCCTGCTTTGCTTTGCGCTCCCATCCTGACAGAGGCCAGGTCATGACCAAGCAGCACGTGCCCTGAGAGCCATGCAGAAAGAGGAAACATGACGGGGCAGAGAGGGAGGGTCTGGGGGAGAGGGAGAGCCAACCAAAGGGAGAGGGGACAGCCCGCCCTGACATTCCTGTGGACTAGAGGCAATGCTAGGGACTCGGGAGGGAGCTGGCCAACCATGAGGCCCCAAGACTGTGGCTCAAAGGGAGCCACACATGAACTGGAGACATAAGCACATAAAAAACTGGGTGACAAACCAGGAGTCAAGAACGTGCAGTGCAAGAGATAACCTACGACATATGCCAAGTGAGAGGTGTTGGCTACCGGCTGAGGGTCAGAGCTGCCCAGGGGAAGGGGGGCCTCAGCTGGGGAGCAACAGGCAAGCTCGAGCTTGGGAAGGTTTAGTGGGGGTGGGGGGCATTAGGTGACCCCTGCAGCCTTGGCGTCGGAGTGAGAGGCGGAGAGGCCGGTGGTATAGCCCTGGGTGTGGGAGAGGCTAGGGGAGAGCCTGGAGCTAGACCCTCTGCCTGGGGTCAACATCTGAGCCCAACATCTGATACATGCAGTCAGCAAGTGTCTGGGCTGGTGAAGGGCGACATCAGGCGATGAGAATACAGGAACTCTGCCAAGGGGCTTGCAGGCTACTTGGAGAGATCTCTGTACAGCCCTGCGGAGGAAGAAAAAAGTGTGAACCTGCTATATCTGAACAAGTGGAGAAGACAACGAAGTTGGATGGTTAGAGTAGGATGTGGCTGGCATGTAAGGAGGACTTCCTGGAAGAGGCAGACAAACATCTCAGCCTACTTGAGCTGGATGGGGCCTCAGGATCACTTTTCTCATTTCCTGATTTTTGAGCCAAGTGTTAAAAAAGCTGGGGTTGTAAAAGGGTCCAGAGGATCCAGGAGGGCATTTGGACTGATAACCCAGGTAGGGGTTGCAGCATGAAGAAAGGCATGGAGGTTGGGCTAAGTTAGCCACGGCAGAAGGGCAAGGAGGAGCCTGGCCTGGCCTGAGGGGAGGGCCCTCTGCGACAGACTTGATTGGCTCTGAGTCCAGGACGGTCCAAGGTGGGACACTGTTCTAGTCCTGGTCCTGCTCTGGAGGACCCTGCTCTATTCCCAAGGAAGCCCCTTCCAACTCTTTCCATCCCCTGGGTTTTCCTGGCCTCTCTGGCCCTCACTAGGCATATTCAGGGAGTGGGTCCTTGACCAGACTGGAGAGTCCTGCTCTCCTTAGAGCTGAGGCGAGGGGGGTGGAGGGGTTGGAGCCATCCCCGGGACCTGCAGGAGGACACGTGGAATCTAATGGCCTGGGACATCTCCTCCTAGAGCATCTGCAAACAAGGGACTTGGCCTCATCACAGGGTGACCACACTCAAGGCATCACCAGGGGCCAGGCCTTTCCAGGGCCCACAGCCCAGCCTGAGCCTACCTGTGCATAGGGAGGAGGGTGACCATTCAAGAGCCTGACAAGCTGCTTGGCTGGTCAGCTTACCACAGTTTAAAAACGTGGCCAGAGTCTCCCAGCCCAGGAGCCAGGACCCTAAGGTTGGGCCAGAGCTGGGTGGCGGTGTTGCTTGCCCCAAAACGACATAGCCTTAGTGACTACTTGCCTTTCTCTGCAGTCCCCACCCTATGCCTCCTAAACTATTCCTTCCCTGGTTCAGGGCTGGGCCTGTGAATCCAAGAAGCTGGAGAAGCTTATCTCAAGGCTTCCCCTTTTCTCTTCCTTCTCCCTTCCTCAGCCCAGCCTTTTCCATTCTCTCTTTATGATCCCAGACCTTCTCCTTTGAGTTTCCTTCTGTCTAGCAAAGTATGTTCTCAGGCACTGGTAATATTATATCAGACGCTCACACTTTAGTATGAATTGGCAGGCCACTGCATGAGCTTTATATCTGACTCTTGGCTGAAAAGAAATTGAGTTGTGTTGTGTTTTGTTTTTTGTTCTTTGGCTGCACCTGCAGCATGTGGACATTCCTGGGCCAGGGATTAAACTCGCACCACAGCAGGATCCCGAGATGCTGCAGTGAGTGACAAAGCCAGATCCTTAACCCACTGTGCCACAAGGAAACGCCAAGAAACTGAGTTTTAGACCAGGTTAAAGTTTGACCAGTTCGGGTCCTGGTCAGACTTCCTTCTGTTCAATCCTACCTGTCTTGTGTGCCTGTCATCCTAGGCATTTGCTATGGGGATGGTTGATTTTTGCTTCCCTGAAGTGTTACTTTAAACCTGAAAAAAGAAACTGCCAGTTAGGAGACCCGGGGCACCATCCTAGCCCTGCCACTTCTCAGTGAGTCACCTTGGACAGAAAATATTACATGAACTTCCAGGGTACCAAACAGGTCAAAACAGAGACCTGCATACTTGGCAAACCTCTTGCCCTCCCGCCTGCCCTTGGAAGCCCCTGGGGTACCTCCCAGTAGCCATGAGGACAAGCCTTCTGGACTGGGTGACCCCGAAGGATTTCCCTAGCCCCAGAACACAGCGACTCAAATCGTGTACGTTTGAACGCAGGCAGGGAGCTGGGGGAGATGTTCGTGATCCCAGGCCTGTGGAGGGGAGGGATTCCTCCGCACAGGAGTGACTTTTGGTGCCCTCCGTGGCCGCCTCCGTGCCACCTGATCCATGCATGCCAGGAACAGGGGCTTCCCCTCCCCGAGGCTGAGTGGAGTGGGAGGGAGACGGGAGGGAAGCAGGGGGAAGCGTTTCCTCTGCAGATGGTGCACTAGCCGTGCTCTAAATACCGGAGATTGTTGAGATGCAAGGCAAGCTTGTTGGGCGGGCTGCTGGCTGCCCACTTAGCTCCCATCTCCATGATGCCACCCTCAGCAGGCAGCCCCTTTGGGAGGCTGAGAAACAGGAAGTGGAGCTGTTCTTGGGGAGACAAAGCCCACAGCTGGGCCAGGCTCTTTTCTCTCCGAGCCATGGGACGGGGGTGGGGGGAGCTCTGGGGTGGGCTCCGGGGGGAAGTGTACTGATTCAGGTGGCTTCTGAGGCTGAGCCGGGGACCAAAGGGAGGCTGGACCAGGAGGACAGGGAAGTAGTGAGCCATGGTTTGTTTGGTTCTTCTCTGGCCTGAAGCTGATGCTCAATAAAATCCTCTATGTTGATATTTAAATACATGAGTGGGTGAAGGGGAGGGGGGGAAAGGAGTTGGAGTAAAAGTGGGAAGTGCTACCTGCCAAATTTTCCACTAAGTCTGCTCATGGGAGTTCCCGTTGTGGCTCAGTGGGTTAAGAACCCAACTAGTCTCCATGAGGATGCGGGTTTGATCCTTGGCCTCGCTCAGTGGGTTAAGGATCCGTGAGCTGTGGTGTAGGTCGCAGACGCAGCTTGGATCCAGCGTTGCTGTGGCTGTGGTGTGGGCCAGCTCCGACTTGACCCCTAGCCTGGGAACTTCCATATGCCATAGGTGTGGCCCTAAAAAGAAAAAAAAAAAAAGGCTGCTCATGAAGGACAGCTTTTTGGAGCGGGTATGAGATCACAGTGAGTTTGCCAAGGAGGGGGGGTCTGAAAGATGGAGGGAGGGTTGTACTTCTCAGCGGCGTAAACCTTGGGGCCCCTGAGATGATAGGAAGAGGGGAGAGGAGCCAGGGCTGGGCCTCCCTCTCCTAGGAAGGGCTGCCCAGAGTCTTGTGCCCTCTGTTCCTGGGCCAGACCCTGCCCTCACGAGCTCTTTGCTGCTGGCAAGGAGTAGGTAGTGTGAGTGTGTGTGTGTGTGTGTGTGTGTGTGTGAGTGTGTGTGAGTGTGTGTGTAGGGGGATTTAGCGAGGGTGGGAGAGGTGGACTGAGATATTTGAGATGAAAGTACAAAAGGAGCATTTACCATGCAAATGGTCCTGCAGCGGAAGCCTGTTATCAGGAGCATCTAATAGGGTTTTGCTGGGGGGCCAAGGCCGATGCTCCAGGCAGGGCAAGGCTTTCCTGGTTCCCAGGCAGCTGCCTGCAGTTGGCACAGGCCCTGGTGCCAGGCACAGCTCCTGGCCCCTCCAGCTAAGGGTCCAGACAGGCTGGCATTACCTGGTGCCCTGGGAACTGCCGGTCTTGTCCTGTGCCACCCACCCACTCACCCACCCACTCACCCACCCACATCCTGGGGGCAGCCTCCTGTGGAACCGTTGGGCCCTCTTGAGCAGAAACAAGGGTAGGGGTGGGGGGTGGAGAGGCCAGCGGGGGAACTCCTAGGTGATGGGACGTGCTCTGCACCCGCCCAGCCTTCCCCAGAGATCTGGGAGTGCTCCCTGGGGCTTCTGACCCCACCCCCCCAGCCTCCCTCTCCAGGCAGGAAGGGACTGGCTGAGGTCAGGGTCTTACCCAGATGGTGGCAGAAGATCTGATCTGGGTCCCTGAGCAGGTGCTGATGGTTCCGCTGGGAGCTGGGCTGGTTCAAAGCCTTCTCCTTCCCCTGCCCCCTGGGACCTGGGGAGAGTGTGGAGTGCTCCTGAATCCAACCAGGTTCACCTGGCTCGTAATAAATGCTCAAGAACGACACTTCCAGAGTTCTTCGTGGCGCAGTCGAAATAAATCTGACTAGGAACCATGAGGTTGCAAGTTCGATCCCTGGCCTTGCTCAGTGGGTTAAGGATCCGGCGTTGCCTGTGGTGTAGGTCACAGACGCGGCTCGGATTCTGCATTGCTGTGGCATATTTGACCCCTAGCCTGGGAACCTCTATATGCCGCTAATGTGGCCCTAAAGAGCGGAAAAAAAAAAAAAAAAAAAAAGAAAAGAAAAGAAAAGAAAAATGACACTTCCCTGGAGCTTACTGTGTGCCAGGCACTGTTCTAGGAGTTACAAATATTCATTCATTTCATCCTTACAATAACCATGTGAGGTGCTGTGATTGTCTGCATTTCACAGATGAGGCACAGAGAAGTGAAGGGCCTTGCCCAAGCTAGCACAGCTAGGAAGAGGTGGAGGTAGGATTTGAACCAAGGCAGTCTGGCTCTGGTCATGCTCTCCCACTTGTCGGTGTGTATTTGTTAGAGTGAGCTTGCGGGGCTGGGGGGAGTGGACATCCCCAGGGTCACCAATAAATGAGGGCGGAGCTGGGGTCAGACACCCCAGGCCAGAACAGCCGTGGGGTCCTGAGGTCTTTGGGTCCCCACACTCCAGAAGGTGGTGGGTGATTGTTCCGGGGTGAACTCTAGTTTTTCTCAGGGACCAAAGCCATCTCGGGGAAGGCTTGCCCAAAGCCCGGGAGAACCTTCTCTGGTTTCCTTCAAGGTCCTCCAGACAAGGCGGCATTAGCTGAAACTGAGGATGGGATGAGCCTGGAATGGGGCGAAAGGAGGCAGGGGCAGGAAGGGCCAGGAGTGGACAGAGGAGTTCTGGGGAGTGGGACGTGAGATGAAGCCCTGAGGTGCACCCTTGACTTCTCCCCTTTTGGGAGGAGACGAGGTGGCCTGGAAAGGGGCCGGGAAGGCTCTGGGGTCAAAGCTAGAGGCATCTCACTGCGCGGGGGTGGGGGCTTCCGGTCTCATCAAGCTGACTATTATTGGCCACGGGCTGAAGACACAAAAAGCAGAGGGGCACAGGTTGGGGGCAAAGAATGGAGGAGGGTGGGGCGAGTCATCTGGGGCCGTTGCTGTCCTAATAGGACAAGAGAGGCTGGAAGTCCGTCTGAGAGGGCCTGACAGGAAGCAGGAGTGGGGAGACCAGCTGGGCCAAAGCAGGTGCAGCTGATGAGAGGGGGTGGTCCTGGGCGGCTCAGGGGCACCTCTGTCCGTCAGCCCAGAAGGGCAATTAGAAAGTTCATGGATTATCCGTCCTCTGTGCTTCAGTTCAGAACACTGGTCAATTGCTTGGCTGATAGCATCTGATCTGACCATGAGGTTGGCGTCTTCATTAAAACCCCAGATTTTGTCTGGATTCATTAGACTCATAAAGCTCATTTGATCTTCATGTATATCTTACCCTCGAGGAGCTCAACTAACATGTGGATAATTGAGATTTTTGCAGAAGGGCCTGGTGGGTGGGGTTTGCAGGCCTGGGGTGCCAGAGATGGTTTCTTCAGAGAGAGGGAATCAGGTCCACTGATCCCGGACAGACTGGAACCTGAAACACCTAGAAATCCAAGAAGAAACTGTCTCTAACAGGTGCCATGGCATCTGTAGAGCATGTGGTTGGCCCGTTCACTAGTGCTGTTTAAGGAAAGCAGTTAAGGTATTTTTCTTTTTTTGTCCTTTTTAGGGGCCACACCCACAGCATATGGAGGTTCCCAGGGTAGGGGTAGAATTGGAGCTTCAGTTACCGGCCTATACCACAGCCACAGCAACATGGGATCCGAGGCATATCTGCAACCTATGCAGCAGCTTGCTGATCCTTAACCCACTGAGCGAGGGCCTGGATCAAACCCACATCCTCATGGATACTAGTTGGGTTCATTACCGCTAAGCCACAGCAGGAACTCCGAGGTATTTTCTAAATTTGATGTCCTAGCACTATTTCTTCAAAGGAAAAATGGTCCCAAACTGCAACATAGAAAACAAACAAAAGGGAAACTGGGTCCTGGCAGGTCTCCCCGTTGTCTTTCTAGGCCCTATGGGGGCCCTTGAGGCAGTACAAAGGGGCCTTTTTCAAGAGCAGCCCTGGGCAGGCCAGGGCCCAGTGTGGCCTGAGGCTTCTGTGCGGTTGGCTGCCTTTCCTGACCATTAATCGCTACTAAGTGTCATTACTGCTAATAAAATTAACCGACTTGATACTGGACTCCTGGGGCCATCAATCACAGGGCCTATTACATGAAATTAAAAAAACAGGTGCCCATTGATGGGGGGAAAAGGTGTTTGCTGAGCCCGGCTCACAGGTGCAGCCTAGGGTGTGCTGGCATTCCACAGCTGTCAGAAGGTGGTTATCAGGGCCGGCACCCTTCTTTAGATAATCTGACTCCTAACCTTGACACGGTACTACAGGCGGTGTCTCAAGCAAGAACACAGCTGACCACAGGAAGAATCTGCAGCCAGGGGCTGGAAAGCTCCCCAAATTCTCCCATTCTCACCTCTGCTTCTCTCCATATGTTTGGTTCATTCTTTTTTTCTCTCTTGGGACCTGCTTTCTCTATTTATCTCGAGTTACAAGTCCAGTCACCCAAAGAAAGAGAAAGCAACTGTATGCTCTCTTAAGTCAAATGCCAAATTCCCAGAGCAAGAACTGATTGGCTTGGTTTGGGTCATGTGATACTCATTGGTCCAATCAACAGGCGAGAGCCACGAGCTCATACGATATAAAATGGCCAACAGGTAACCACAAAGATAGAGCCAACCCAACCAAGAGTAGTTTAAAGGGTTTAAGAGGTAAATTAACCTGGCTAGTATCCATGAGGACACGGGTTCGATCCCTGGCCCCACTCAGTGGGTTTAGGATCTGGAGTTGCCGTGAGCTGTGGTGTAGGTTGCAGACATGGCTTGGATCTGGCATTGCTGTGGCTGTGGTGTAGGCCAGCAGCTGTAGCTCCAATTAGACCCCGAGCCTGGGAACTTTCATACGCCATGGGTGCAGCCCTAAAAAGACAAAAAAAGGAGGGGTTAGTAATAAGCACTTAAAACCTGGTAGATAATACTATATAATAGAATATAAATGATACATTATATAACATATAATCTAGCTACTATGATAGAAAAGTAATGCTATTTTTCTTAAAATGGCATTTGAGACAGGCCTTGAAGGGCGTGCAGCCCTAGTGGCCAAAATCCCCATCTTTCCCTGCTTGTTGTCTCATCTGTCATTTGGCTACTGCAAGGGGGAGGTCCCAATTTCCTAAATACAAGAAGGGTGTGAACAGAGGTTGCCCCTCACCTCGGCTGCTGGTGTGGGGAGGAAGACATGTGATGGGCTAGATGGCTGCTGCAACCTTTGCTCCTGCAGCCCCTGAGCTGCCCTCCCCACCGGAGGCCATCAGGGTGGGGCCTCCTGGGCTGGAGTGGACATCGGGTTCAGCTCTGGACCTGCTAAGGGTCAAGCTCTAAGGGTTTCCTGCCAGACTGCAGGGAGGGGTTTGGGTGTAGACCTGGTGGACTGGAAATTTACCCATTTGCCCCAAGATTAATGATTAACGGGTCCCTGCCCTCACCCTGTCTGGGAGGGGAGCCCAGGGCCAGCCTGGGCCGGGAGGAGCCTGATAGCATCTGTCTCTGCTTGGGGGTTTCGGAGATATGCTGCACACTGGGTTGGCTGCACCTGATGGATTTGGACTCGATGGGCACTTTCTGGGGGCACCTGGGCCTGGCCAGGACCTGCACCCTCCCTGGGGCAGATGGGGAGGGTGTGGCATCCAGCCAGGTGTCTCGGCTGGGGCAGGAGAGCCATGGCTCTGGGGATGTGGGCCTCTCTGACCACTCAGGGCTTGGCCACAGGGCTTGCCTTGGCCAGTGGCACTTGAGCACAAGTGACAAGTACCACATCGGAGCAGGAGCTTTAAGACCCATCGCCTGGTTCCACCTTTGATCTTATCCCGTGGCCATGAGGCCAACATATTCTGGAAAGGGGCTGCTTCCTCCAGCTGGGTGGCAGAATGATGTCCATTCCACCCACACCAAGGGTCACCAGGGGACAGGACAGCAGAGATTTTGAACTGGGAGAAACAGCTCACGATCACTTCTCGGGGGAGGGCAGATGGGCTCTAAATGCACTCCCCACCTTGCTGCCCATCTGCTCTAGGCACTCCCTCTTATCTGGACAAAGGGAAGACTCTGCCCAGGTTAGAGGGTAAAGCGTTCTGCAAGAGGAAAGAATTTTCTGGTTTGTTTGTTAGGGCTGCATAGGCAGCATATGGAAGTTCCCAGGCTAGGAGTCAAATTGGAGTGCAGCTGTCAGCCTACACCACAGCCACAGCAATGCAGGATCCACGTCTGTGACCTATGCCGAAGCTTGTGGCAACACCAGATCCTTAACCCACTGAACGAGGCCAGGGATCAAACCCGCACCCTCATGGATACTAGTCTGGTTCTTAACCTGTTGAGCCACATTGGGAACTCCAAGAAGAGAGAGTTTTGAGAAACTCCAGCTAGCAGGAAAGTGAAGCGACATGTCCCAGGCACTGCGGTTAGTGACTTTCATATCATCCTCCCAACAGCCCTGGGAGGCAGAGAGGATCACTCGTTCAGCTGCCTCTACGTTACACAGCTAGGAAGTGGCAGTCGGGCTCAAGCATGGAAGCCCGACTCCAGAATCTGGGCATTTCAGACATGCTGGCACCTTCATCCACCTATCAGTCCGTACTGCTCTGGTGTGGGTTCAATCCCTGGTCTGGGAACTTCCTTATGCCATGAGCACAGCCAAAAAAGATCTATCTTGGAGTTATAGAAACAAGTTAGCTTGGCAGGGCGTTACCTGGGCGGCCACTTAATAGAAGGGAGAGAGGGAAATTGGCTGGGTGTCTTCACGTTGACATCCCTCCGCCTGCCTCCCCCCTCCCCACCCCTTAAGAACATGGCTTTCCCACCAAGCAGCAGCCAAGGCTATGAGCATTATTCCCAACTGCTCTAATCCTCAAGCCTGCCCAAGGAATGTGGTAAATACACAGATTCCCAGGCCCCATTTTAGACCAACAGAAGCAGAATTGCTAAGTATAGATCCTGGGCATCTGCATTTTTTTTTCTTTTTAGGGCCACACCCAAGGCATATGTACGTTCCCAGGCCCTGGGGTCGAATCGGAGTTGCAGCTCCTGGCCTACGCCATAGCCACAGCAATGCCGGATCCGAGCCACATCTGTGACGTACACCACAGCTCACGGTAACAACAGCAGACCCTCAACCCTCTGGGTGAGGCCAGGGATCGAACCCACATCCTCATGTATACTAGTTGGGTTTGTTACTGCCGGGCCACGATGGGAACTCCCTGGGCATCCGTATTTTTAATAAGCATCCCAGGGAATTCCTGTTGTGGTGCAGTGGAAATGAATCTGACTAGTATCCATGAGAATTCGGGTTTGATCCCTGGCTTCGCTCAGTGGGTTGGGAATCCAGTGTTGCTGTGAGCTGTGGTGTAGGTCGCAGACATGGCTCAGATCTGGTGTTGCTGTGGCTGTGGTACAGGCTGGCAGCTATAGGTCCGATTCGACCCCAAGCCTGAGTACTTCCATATGTACAGGGTTCAGCCCTTAAAAAACAAAAACAAACAAACAAACAAAAAAACCATCCCACGTGGTTTTTCTGACTGAGCAAGATTGGGAAATAAGGTGGGTAAGAAGAGCAGAAACTGGCTTCTGGAAAACTTGGGTTTGAGGCCCTGTACTGGCCCTCATTATAAACACTTTGGTTTCCAACTCTGTAAAATGGGGGCAGAACTCCAGGGGGAGAGCCCCCCTCCTAGAGGGGGTAAATAATGAAGCCCGCAAGAAGGCCCCCTCCCCCTCTCTGCCCCACATCTTTAGGGACTGTCATCGTGCATCCTCCCTGTCATGAACCTCAAGGGTCACTGGTCTCCCTTCTCTTGCCCCCTTCTCTAGCCTGACCGGGCGGGAGGTCCTGACGCCCTTCCCAGGGCTGGGCACTGCTGCCCCAGCGCAGGGCGGGGCCCACCTGAAGCAATGTGACCTCCTGAAGCTGTCCCGCCGGCAGAAGCAGCTCTGCCGACGGGAGCCAGGCCTGGCTGAGACCCTGCAGGACGCCGCACACCTCAGCCTGCTCGAGTGCCAGTTTCAGTTCCGGCATGAGCGCTGGAACTGTAGCCTGGAGGGGAGGACGGGGCTGCTCAAGAGAGGTAGGGAGGAGGGCGGGGAGGAGGAGGGCTGGGAGGAGGAGGAGGGCTAGGAGGAGGGGTGGGAGGAGGCTGCGTTTCCCCCTCCCCAGGCCCCTGTCTCCAGGCCACATGGCCTTTGTGAACCCAGCATAGTCCTGAGTGAAAAGGGTGCTGGAAGTTAGGGACTCCCAGGCTTTCCGTCAGTCTGGGGGCGGGGGGAGCAGAGGTGCAGGAGGACACCAGAGAGAAGGGGAGGGGGCACAGCCCATTCCTGGAAGCGCCCGCAGATGAGACAGGTGGTGTCCCTTCCATCAGCCCCCTCAACATAGAGGTACGAGAGCAGAGAAGGGTAGAAGACAGTCAGGCTGTCTGACTTCAGCCTGAGGCAGGCTGACTTCATTTGTTCATTCCCTCACCTGTTTCTTTCTGTTCATCACATGCCCTGGTCCATCCTTCCCTCCCTCCCTCCACACCTCCATCCCTCCGTGCATCTTGTGAGGCTCTCAGCGAGCCAGACACCATGCTGGATGTTGACGACACCAAGCTGAGCAAGACGTCATCCGCCCCCAGAGAGCGCAGAGCCCGGGGGGTGGAGGGAAAGGTCACCGTGTGATGACATCACCAAGCAGCAGGGACTTTTACAAAAAGGCAGCCATGGTGGATAGGAGCAGCCTGCCCCCTTCTAGGCAAGTGCTCCCCATGACTGGGGAGGGTCTGGGGCAGAGCTGATGCCCCCACCTCAGTGTCACCAGCACCCCAGTCCACTGGAGAGCAGGCGGGAGGTAGCGAGCTCATGGGGGAGGCCAGGTCTGGGCTGTGCCGCAACAGTGCAAGAGTTGTGATGGTCCCAGAAGTGGGTGGACGGTCAGTCTGGGATCCATCAGGCAGGAGACCCAAGATCAGCCTGTCATTGGGCCCACTCCCCAGGAGGTAGCAGAGAGTGACATCTGAGAGGCTTCAGGAAGCTCAGGAAGCCCACAGGGCCTATTTCAGAGGATCAGGGCTCAGAAACAGGTTGGTCCCACTTGTTCACATATCAGTTTGGAGTCAAGGTCAATGGTTTAGCCCAGCTTTGCCGCTCACCAGGTGCCTAGGTCAACTTCTTCTGCATCTGTGTCCTCATCTGTTCAGTAGAGGGAGCACCCTGTGCCCTACCAACCCAAGAACCTGGGCACACGCTCCATAGGAAATTGGAGTCCCATTTAAACAGTAACTTGCAGCCTGAGCTTAAGGGGCAGGTGGCGGGGAGGCTGCACTGACCTGTGTCCTCAGGTTCATCACAGTGGCCCCCACCACCCCTCTATCCTCAGAGGGTAGCAGACGGCCCCTGAGCCCACTCTCCTTCTCCCCCCCCCGATTCCCCTGGGGCCTGGCCCAGGTTTCAAGGAGACGGCCTTCCTGTATGCAGTGTCCTCGGCTGCCCTCACGCACACGCTGGCCCGGGCCTGCAGCGCCGGCCGCATGGAGCGCTGCACCTGCGATGACTCTCCGGGCCTGGAGAGCCGGCAGGCCTGGCAGTGGGGCGTGTGCGGCGACAACCTCAAGTACAGCACCAAGTTCCTGAACAACTTCCTGGGGCCCAAGAGAGGAAGCAAAGACCTGCGGGCTCGGGCAGACGCCCACAACACCCATGTGGGCATCAAGGTGAGCACGTTCTCAGGTGCCCCAAAGTCCTTTCCAGCCAGAGTAAAGGGCCAGCGAATGAGGTGGATAGGAGGCCAGCACGCGCCCTGCCCTCCAGCACACACACGGAGCCGGCCCAGGACGAACCTCCTCCTTTCAATCCACGTGTTCCTTCGGCATCTACTCTGGACCATTTACCAGATACGAGGAAGTAAGGAGGGTCCTGGGCAGCAGGTGGGAGCCTGGCTCAGGACGGGGCCTTAGTCAGGCAGGAACATGATTGCGGAAGGGCCTCCATTCTAAGGACGGGCCTTCCTAGAGGTCCTAGAAGCTAACATTGTTCAAAAACTGATCTGGAACAACCCCCACCCTTCCTCCACTTTACAGATGGGAAGACAGAGGAAGCCCAGAGAGGGGAAGGGACTTAGCTGAGGTCACACAGTAGTGGAGGGCAAGAGGGCAAAAAGCATCAGAGTCCACTGGGATGAGAAAACTGGGAGAGGTTAGGGCTCCATTTCTTTTTTCTTTTTTTTTTGTATTTTTATGGAAGTTCCCATGCTACAGGTCGAATCGGAGCTGCAGCTGCCTGCCTACACAACAGCCACAGCAACGCAGGATCCAAGCCTCGTGTGCAACCTATATCGCAGTTTGTGGCAATGCTGAATCCTTAACCCACTGAGCGAGGCCCAGGATTGAACCCGAATCCTCATGTATACTAGTCAGGTTCTTAACCTGCTGAGCCACAACAGGAACTCCTAGGACTCTGTTTCTTTAAGAAATTGAGTTTTATGTTCTGTGTTCTCATCATGGTGTAGGCGAGGGCTGCTGTGTTCAGTTGTGCAAGCTGTCTACTCTATAAGAACTTGGGGCCAGGGGAGGAGCCGGGGCTAAGATCGGGCCCACACTGCTCTCACCAAGGCGTGAGGACTGCCTCTGCCCAGAGGAGGGGGCGCCTGGAGCTAGTTTGCACTGAGGTGCCACGTGGGCCATTTGTGTCCCATTTGCTCCCCTCACACGGACCTTCCTGTCTCGTTCCCATCCTCCCGCCACTCCCCCGGCCGGGGTTGGTGCTCTAGGGGCAGGCTTGGGCCGTGGGCCCGGGGCCTCCGACCATGCCTCTGCTCTGCTTCTCCCCATAGGCCGTGAAGAGTGGCCTCAGGACCACGTGTAAGTGCCATGGCGTGTCGGGCTCCTGTGCTGTGCGTACCTGCTGGAGGCAGCTGTCCCCGTTCCGCGAGACCGGCCAGGTGTTGAAGCTGCGCTACGATTCGGCCGTCAAGGTGTCCAGTGCCACCAATGAGGCTTTGGGCCGCCTGGAGCTGTGGGCACCTGCCAGGCCGGGTAGCCCCACCAAGGGCCTGGCCCCGCGACCTGGAGACCTGGTCTACATGGAGGACTCACCCAGTTTCTGCCGGCCCAGCAAGTATTCGCCTGGCACAGCGGGCAGGGTGTGCTCCCGGGAGGCCAGCTGCAGCAGCCTGTGCTGCGGGCGGGGCTATGACACCCAGAGCCGCCTGGTGGCCTTCTCCTGCCACTGCCAGGTGCAGTGGTGCTGCTACGTGGAGTGCCAGCAGTGTGTGCAGGAGGAGCTCGTGTATACCTGTAAGCACTAGGCCTGCTGCCCTGTGTGCCAGCTGGGCGCTGCCAGGGCCTCCCTGGGCACCAGGCCACCTTGAGGCCACCCAGCTGTGCAGCTGCCCCTCTGGGCAGGTACCCGCAGAGTGCGTGCACTCACCGAGGACCGTGCCCGTACAGAGGGGCTTCTCTCCCCACTGGGCCTCGGCAGCCTTCCCCTCCCTCAACTCTCAGCAACGGGAGGTGTGGGCCCCGCCCCTGAACCCGAGGGTCCCCAGCCTTGGTGAGGATTTGCAGCAGGAGGGCAGAATGGAAAGGGTGTGGAAGGAAATAGATCGAGAGGAGGGCTGGACTGAGAGGCCTTGGAGAGGAGAGAGAGGACGTTCTGCCATCTCCATTCCTGGGATTAGTGGCCTAAACCAGCAAGATGTTGGGAGGTGAGCTTCTGGGCCAGGGAAGCCCAAGGAGGCAAGATCGGCTGGAAGCAAAGGCTGGGGTCTGGCTGGGAGGGTCAGTCCACCCTTCAGGCCCTGCTCAAGTCACATGGAACCCTGGGGGCTAGACCCCTTCACTCCCCCTGTGGCTTTGCTGTGCTAGAGATGGAGCGGAAGGCCAGACGGTGGGAGCTGCTGGTTTGGAGAAAGGAAAGCTTATGTCAGATATGTGCCCTGGAGCCCTGTCCTTGATTTTTTTTTTTTTTTCCATTTTATCCCCGCACGTGCAGCATGTGGAAGTTCCTGAGCTAGGGGTCAAATCAGAGCTGCAGCTGCTGGCCTTTGGCAATGCCGGATCTGAGCGGCATCTGTGACCCATGCCACAGTTTGCAGCAATGCCAGATCCTTAACCCACTGAGCAAGGCCAGGGATCCGAACCCCCATCCTCATGGATACTTTGCTGGGTTCTTAACCTGCCAAGCCACAATGGGATCTCCTGACTTGGCTTTTAAAATATGCCTCCACAGAGGCCTCATTCTTGAGAGCTGAGTTATCCGCATCCACCCAGCCCGGCTCAGTAAAAACCCCAGTGGACACAAGACCAATAGGAAGAGCCCGTCCCTAGGGTGGGGCTCGGACCACTGAGGTCGCCCGGGTGGATAGTGACCCCTTCGTTTCTCAGCCTTCCTCTGAGCCCACTTTTCTCAGTTCCCTGTGGTTGGGGTTCACCTGCGCTGTGTGGCCCCAGGGAAGCTGGCATTCATGATGCACGAGAGTTGGTTTATGAGTTCTGATTTGGTTACATTTCTAATCTAACGTTTTTGCTCTGGCTGGAGTTATAGGCATGGGAAAATCTTTGCTAAGCTTGGCTCCTTGGGGGCCCCCTTTATTTTCTAATGGCGCCCCACTTTGGCTCTTACCTGAGGAACAGAAATGACTACTAATTTCCTCTGATCCTGTGGCTATTTCCAGTTCTACCTGCTAAGGCCCTGGGAGGGAAGAGAGAAGCTGGTATCCTCACACAGGTGCACCCTCAGGTACCTGCCCACCCCACATGCACGCACCCCCCTTGGACCTGCCAGGCTGAGGGCTCTCTTATAGCGGCACACGCCTCTCTGGTTCAGGATCAAGACCTTGCTGAGTCACTTTGCTGGAGGCTGTGTGCTCTCCCAGCGCAGGGCCCAATGCCGGCCCGGAGGAAGTGACCTCCTTCGGGAGGGCTTTGGCTGCTCTTTTGGCCCTGCTTCGCCCTCTGTCAGCTTCCTTTTGCCCTGAACCCAGAGTTGCTGACCCTTTGCTGGGACAGGAAACTTCAGAATCAGTCGAATGCTGAGAAGCCGTCTGTGCAAGGCCCAGGAAGAAACCCCCGGTGCCCTTCATCTCCAAGGGCGGGGTGAGGCTGCCCTGTCTTTGGTGGAGTGGCAGCCTCCGAGGGATGCTTCAAGGATCTCTGGCTGCAGAGGCTCTGATGAGAAGCCAGACTGACCCAGAGACCCCCTCCCTAGGCTGACTTCGCTGACCCAAGAAGCTGGCCCACATCTTGGCAGGAGTCAAAAAGGAATTGAGGGCTGTTCTCCTAGTTTCTTCTGCTCCCCCACCATGTGGAGACTTCTTCTCTGCCAGCCCGATCCATCCTCCTGCTCTGAGACCCCATCTCCAATGCCACCCTGTCTCAGCCCTGGGCGGAAGGCAGCAGGAAGAGGGGCACCACCAGCAGGCCGCTGCATCCCGCTCCCCGGTTGGCAGTGCCAGGATCACAGGAAGATAAAGGGGAGACGCTGAGGGACTGAGGCCATGGCCGCCCACCAACACTGACCAGGTCAAGGGCCTGGGGCCGGCTCTGAGGGCCCCTTGGCCTGTGGGGTCTCCCTGACTTCTCTTTCCCTGCTCCTACCCCTTTCCCTTCCAGTTGCCCCCAAAGGTCCACCTCAGCCCTGCTGGGCCCCCTGAGACCAGTGACCAGTGGCCCCTCGTTCTACAGCTTGAAGGGAAACACTTACAGGGTATTTTTTGTTTTTTGTTTTTTTTGGTCTACCTCGCATATATAGATTTTAGGGCAAAAGAGAATAATTTATATAGCTAAAATATATGAGAAAAATATTTATGTTATTTATAGTTTCTATGTGTGGGGAAGCAGCAGCTGTGGGGTTGGGTATTCTGTGGAAAGCTGTCTCTCTGGGGAGATGCTGGGGTCCCCCCTGAGCTGGACACCAGGTGGCAGGGGAGGAGGTCTTCCAGGCTCCTGGGTCTCTTGAGGGGGACTGTCCTGGAGCTAGTGAGTGACATCCCTCTGTGCATGTGGACCCAGAGGGGCTTGATCGGGATCCTCCTTGTGAAGTCGTAAATTTTCTGCTCTCCCGGGTCCCAGGCCCCCGCTTTGGCTCTGGCAAAAGCGGCTTGCCCATGATAATAATGACACCCAGGGTGACCACACTTTGCATCTGTCAAGCACCTTGGATATTCAGAAACACCATTGTCCCTTTAACCTCACTTGGTGTCCCCGTCATCCCGTGGGTTAGGGAGGGCCCTATTACTGCGCCCATTTTACAGATGCAGACCAGAGGTGGAGGGCTAGGGTCAAAGTCACGCTGAAGAGGTTCAAGCAATGAATATTTACAGAACTCTGACACGGGCCAGGTGATGGGGGCTGACTTACCCTGAGCCTGGGAGCCCCGAAGTCTGGATACAGCCTGAGCCCAAGAACCCAGGGAAGTGACTGCTTCTTCCCCTGCTGCATGTGACCTGGCCTTTTGGATCTGGACTGCATATCAGCATTTCCTGTGTCTCAGCGATGGGGTTGGGCCTTCTTGAGGGGCCTGGAGGGATGAGGACCCCGTGGAGGCCACTGCGAGGGAGGGGGCACTACCGGGCCCTCCCTCCTTCTGCCCACACTGCCTGAGAGGGTTGGGCTACATCACCGGGTCCCTCCCAGTCCAGCGATGGGTTTTGTTGGCTCTCACTTGTGTTTTCCTTTTAAAAGATGATTTGTTTTCCATTGGGTTTCTTCTGGCTTCTCTTATAAGGTCAGCTGCTTTGGCCCCAAACTGGCAAACGGGGCCTGCATTCTCACCCTGGCCACAGTCAGCTAGAGGGAGGATCCCGATCAGACAGGATGGGCTGGGGCTCCCCAGTTTGCCCAGTACCCCCATCTCACTCACGGGTGCTCCTGCCTGGCCCTCGTGGGCATGTCACCAGCTTCCCCGGTATCCTCCACTGCAGAGAGACTGACAGACCCACGCCAGCCCTGAAGATTATTTCTTGCTTCCCAGAGTTCCCTTGCTCAACAACCTTCAAATGCTTTTTGTCTCTGCACATTTAAGAATTACGATGAAAACTAACCTGTATTGAGCACCTGTTCTGTTCATCCATTCAATCAACGATGGTTTCGGGAGCTTCCACCGAGCGCCAGGCACCACCCCGGGGGTGCTGGCGTGCAGCAGTGAAGGAGACCATGTCCTTGTCTCGTGGGGCTGACACTGTAAGTGGGAGAGAGACAATAAACCAGTAAACTGCATGTCAGCGCTTTGTACCTATTTTGTCTCGCTTCGCTGCAATCACCCTGCATGGCGGACACAACCACTGCCATCTCGTGGTCAAGGAAATGGAGGCTGTGAGGTGTGAAGCCTCCTGAGTGCCATTAGTAACAGATGGCGGCAGGATTAGAACCCAGAATGCTGGCCTCCGAAGTATGTCAGAGTTCTTGCCTCTGTACAGCTGCCTCCCCTCAGGTGGAGGCGGCTTGGGGATTCATTTTAAGGATTCTGGGTGAGCTGAGGTCTAGAAGGAGGAGGGGACCCATCCAAGGTCATATACCAAGACAGACAAGGCCAGAGCTGGGGTCCCCTCCCAGAAATGGCAAGTATTTCTAGTGCCTGCATCCTATGGCTGGCAGTGCAGGTTGTGGGGAGGGCAAGTTAAGGCAAAGCAGGAGCCTTCCAGGACTTACGGTCCCGTAGGAGAAATGAGAAGCATGGCCATGCCATGGTTTTGGTTATTATTTTTTTTCTTTCCATTTTTGGCTGCACCTGTGGCATATGGAAGTTCCCAGGCCAGGGATCAAACTGGCAACGTCAGAGACAAGTCAGATCATTAACTCACTGCACCACAGCAGGAACTGCCCTTCTTTTTTTTTTTGTCTCTTGCCTCCTTTTTTTTAAGACTGCACCCACGGCACATGGAAGTTCCCGAGGCCAGGGATTGAATCCGAGCCACAGCTGTGGCAATGCCAGGTCCTTAAACCCACTGCATCAAACCCGAGCCTCTGCAGCAGATTGCTGCTGCTGTCAGATTTTTAACCCACTGCACCACGGCAGGAACTCCAGTTTCCATCATTTTTGCATCAGCCCTAGAGTCCCTCCTCTGGCCACTGCCTTCCCGGGATGCTTTGGAAAGAGCAAATGTGTGTCCTCAACAAGCCACTGCTCCTGGGGGTCTGATGGGGGAGAAGGCTCCATTTGGAGCAAAGGGCAGTAGAGAAGGCTTGTCCCTGCCCTGCCCTGACTCTTCAGCCAGCCCTCCTGGGAGCCACACAGGGTCCCCAGGGAAGGAGGCAAAGGGAGACCTATATTCCAACCACGAGGGCACCTGCACTTCCACCTGCATGTTCCTTCTCCCCTGTGTTCCTGGGCCCAGGGAGCGGCTGGTTCCGAGCAGTGACAGAAGTGCTCTCACACAGCAGCAAGCACCCTTCCTCCCCCTTTTAGAGACAGGGACACTAAGGCACAAAATGGCTAAGTGACTCACTGCAGACCCAGGTCTTAGCCTCCGAACCCTATGTTCTTTCTACCCTACACTGCCTTCAGCCTCTCCCCCATCCCCATCCAGCCTTTCTCTGCTCCTACCCATTCACCAGTTCCCAGAGAGACCCCTCCATCCTCAGCTACTTGGTGCCACCACTCTCCCTGGGGATTGGGGCCTGCTGAGATAATCACTAGGTGGATACTTTGCCTGTGCTAACTCCACTTCTAAAAGCATTTAGGGAGTTCCCATGGTGGCTCAGTGGCAACGAACCTGACTAATATCCTTGAGGACATGGGTTCAATCCCTGGCACCGCTCAGTGGGTTGAGGATCCGGCGTTGCCGTGAGCTGAGGTGTAGGTCACTGGTGTAGGCCGACAGAGGCTGCTGCTCTGATTCGACCCCTAGCCTGGGAACTTCCATATGCCACGGGTGCAGCTCTAAGAAGGAAATAAAAGCATTTAGCCACATTTGCATATATGTGTGTGTGTGTATGTATGTATATATGTATATACATAGAGAGAGAGAGGAATAGATGTATATTTTGCTGATCCATTTGCTAGAACATGTAAAGACTTTATCACCAATCTCCAAAGAAAAAGAACATTCTCCAAAAGAATCACAAGGTCATTATGACAGCTGAGAGATTTGACATTGACACAATATTACCTACGACACATTCCCTATTCGAACTTGCCCAGTTGTTCCTCAAACGTCTTCCATAGTTTCTTTCCCTGATCCAGGATCCACTCAAGAATCAGGCATTGTGTTCTGCTGCCATGTCTGTGCAGCCCCCTCCAATCCACAATAGCCTCCCTGCCTTCTTTGCTGTCCCAACATCGATATTTTGAAGTGTTCAAGCTGGATGTCTTATAGAATGTCTTTCAGCTGAGATCTGTCTGATTGTTTCCTTAGGATTAGAGTCTGGTGAAACATTTTGGCAAGAGGTCTACTTGGTGGTGGGCCCTTCCCCGTGCATGCTGTCAGGAGCCACGGTTTGCCAGCATGACTAGAGATGCTGAATTTCATCACTTGGTTAAGGCGGTTTCCCCCAGATCTCTCCTGCGTAAAGTTACCTTTCCCCCTCTGTCATTCATGAGTCACCTGTGGGGTGGTGCTTTGAGACTAGGGGACCATCCTGTTGTCCAGCAACTTTTTACCCAATAGTTTCAGCGTTCATTAGTGATCCTTGCCCAAATCAACGGCAAATGATAATTTTTTTTTTTTGGCTGCACCCGCAGCATATAGAAGTTGCAGGGCCAGGAATCAAATCTGAGTCGCAGCTGCAGCAACACCAGATCCTTAACCCACCATGCCAGGCTGGGGATCAAACCCAAGCTGCTACAGAGACAATGGCAGATCCTTAACTGGCTGCGCCACAGAGGGAGCTCTGCAAATAGTGATTTTTTTAATTCCATCATCCCCTGTCCATTTTTCAGTTGGCAGACTTCTATAAAGAAGAGCTTTTCCTTCTCCGTTACTCCCATGCTCTTCCTTTGATTCTGCATAATCATCCTGCATGGTTACAATTGCTACCCCTGTTTTATAGGTGAGGAATCTAAGGTTCAAGGAGCTGAAAATATTCACGAGTGAGGGGCAGAACTGGGCCTCAAACTCAGGCCTTTGTCATCCCTGAGTTCATACCAACTGCCATATGTGTATTTTACATATATATATATATATAATACAAATAAATTTTTTTTTGGCTACATATATGGCATGTGGATGTTCCCAGGCCAGGGATGGAACCTGCACCGCAACTGTAATCAGAGCTACGGCAGTACAATGCAGGACTTTAACCCACTGAGCCACAAGGAAACTCCCCCAACTGCCTTCTAGAATTTTCTCCAATTCCTGGGTTTCTTCTCTAATGATTTAGCTCTGAGAAGAAGGTGAGAAGCTGTGCCTTCTCCCAGTGGAATTCCTGTAGCAGGTGGGGAGGGCATTTACAGCAGCACTGATGGGGAGTCAGGGAGGGAGTTTCCTCTCTTGAAATCATGAGACAGGAGTTCCTTTCGTAGCTCAGCGGTTAATGAGCCTGACTAGTATCCATGAAGACACAGGTTTGATCCCTGCCCTCATTCAGTGGGTTAAGAATCCAGTGTGGCCGTGAACCGTGGTGTAGGTCGCAGATGTGGCTTGGTTCCAGCATTGCTGTGGCTGTGGTGCAGGCCACCAGCTACAGCTCCAATTTGACCCCCTAGCCTGGGAACCTCCATATGCCGTGGGTGTGGCCATAAAAAGCAAAAAAAAGAGAAAAAGAAATCATGAGACAGCCTTGCTCCTGCCTCCCTGAACTGCCTCCCACCTTAGAGGCTCAGCAGCGCCTCAGGCTCCCTCTTTGCTGCCCCAAGGGACAGCCCTGCTCTACCTTGCTGGGTTCATGACTATGGTGACCCCAGGTCCTGGGGCTCCTCAGATGGACCCAAGGCCAATTACTCTGCCCACTGACTCCTAAAGACACTTGGAATAATCTCCTATGTTTGATTCCTTTTTTCAATTAAAATTTTTAATTAAAAAATGTCCAGCCTTTGAGGTACAATTGACATATATTCTATAAATTTAAGGTTTATAATGTGTTGGTTTTATATACATATGAATTGCAAACTGATTACCATCATAGGGTTAGCTAATACCTGCAGCATGTCACATAATTGCCTTTACTTTGGTGAGAATATTTAAGATCTATACTTTTTTCCCCCCCTTTTTAGGGCTGCACTTATGGCATATGGAAGTTCCCAGGCTAGGGGTCCAATCGGAGCTGCAGCTGCCAGCCTATGCCACAGCCACAGTAATGCCAGATCTGAGCCGCATCTGCGACCTATACCACAGCCTGTGGCAATGGCAGATCCTCAACCCACTGAGTGAGGCCAGGGATTGAACCCACTTCCTCATAGTCATTAGCCAGGTTCTTAACCCACTGAGCCACAATGGGAACCCCTATATATATATATATATATATATATATATTTATTTATTTATTTTTTTTTAGATTTTTAAAATTATAGTTGATTGGCAATGTTGTGCCAATTTCCACTGTACAGCAAAGTGACCCAGGCATATACATCTCTCTCTATCAATCGATCGATCGATCTTTCCATGCATTCCCTTTCCTATACGCCATCATGGTCTATCCCAAGAGACTGGATATAGTTCCCTGTGCTATATAGTAGGATCTACGTGTGATTTCACTGGGGAAATATGGTCCCCATCTGGTCAGCAAGCATACCCCGCCTAAGCCCTGCTCTAGAATAAAGGCCAGAGGAGTGACTTGTGGTTGTGGTTGGGTGGGGATATTCTGGAGGGAAAGTGGCAGAGTGGGGTCCCCTGCCTGCCCTGACCCTTTGCTTTTCATTTCCCACTTTGACTCACACATGTCACTGTGGGAGAAGAGGCATGAAGAGGCTGTTTAGGGTTCCAGCCCTTCATGGAACCGCTCACTCAGCAACACTGACTGGCCGCCTATAGCGTGCCAGGCATGTGCCCGAATCCCATCGTGACAAGACATAGGCCCAGCCTTCAGGGAGTTGCAGACAAGGAAAGAGCTCCCTAGGGGTTAAGCCCTGTGAGAGGCACCTGACTGCACCAAAACTCTGGTGCCATCTCCTCGGGTCAACTCATCTAAACGATATGACAACCCTGGGGGTACATACAACCATGGTGCCCATTTCCTTTCCTTTCCTTTTCTCTTCTTTTCTTGGCCCACCTGCAGCATATGGAAGTTCCCAGGCTAGGGACTGAATCGGAGCCGCAGCTGCCGGCCTCTGCTGCAGCTCATGGCAATGCTGGATCCTTAATCCACTGAGTGAGGCCAGGGATCAAACCCACATCCTCATGGACAGTATGTCAGGTTCTTAATCTACTGAGCCACAACGGGAACTCACCTGAAGCCTATGTTAAAGAGAAGGAAATTAAAGTTCAGAGGCTTTCTGCCATGCCCAAAGCCCTACAATAAGTAGCAGGGCTGGAAATTAAACAGCCTCTTCATGCCTCTTCTCCCACAGTGCAGGGCATGGCTTGTGCAGAGGCACTGCAAGGATTCAGGGCAGCTGGTGGCATCTCCCTCCATCCTCCTGCTCCTCTTCCTCCCCTTCCCTCTTCCCCCTCCTCCCTGCGTACCTGAGGACTGAGGCTGACTGCCTCTTGGGTGTCTTATCCCCTCTACTCCCATCCGTCCTCGAGTCCCCAGGGGCTGTGGGGCCCACATTCTTCCCTGGCTCTTGGGCCCATTAGTGTGTTTACGCTGGAGCCGCTGGAGCCATCCCCGTCCCAGGGGAGCTGAGCCCGGACCCCCCCCCCCCCAAGGAGGGCAGACAGTTGTGAGGCGGTGGCCGGCCAGGGCCGCAGGAGAACCCGACCCAGCATCCGAATTCCTGCCCCTTTGTCCCAACAAGTCCAGGGCGGCTGGCCAACAGTAGCCCCTGGGGTCCCCGCACCCCTTCCCGCACAACCCCTCCCCTGGTTGACAGGCCCTAATCTCAGCTGTCTTCGTGCAGCCAGCCCTCCAAGCCCGGGGTCACCTGACGCCGACACATTTTAATTCAGAAGCTGATTTCTGCTTGTTGGTAACATGTCATTTCTGAAATTGCTTTCTCTGCCCAGAGGCAGATGTCAGAGACGTGCAGGTGTTACGGCGGTGCCGCCCCCACCCCGTACCCAACCCCCCAAGTTCAGGAAGGATTAAGGGGTGTGGGGGGGTCTCATATTAGATCCTCAAGCTCTGCTTCTCATATTTCCCCAAGGGCCGGGGGGGGGGGCAGGGATGGGGGATGATGGGAGCAGCCTCTGCCTTCCTCTCTGACCAAAGACAGAGGCCCAGAGTTGGGGGGACGAAGTTGCTGCTGCTGCTGCTGATACCGACGATTATCAACAGCAGGTCATTTTGAGCTGGTTCTGTCCAGGGGCCAGGCACCCCATAAAGTGACTCTCATGCACTGTTGCATTTGACTCTCACGGCAATCCTCCAAGTTGGTGTTGTCCCTACTTTACAACTGAGAAAATGGAGACTCAGAGAGGTTAGTTCACTTACCTGAGGTCAAACAGCAAGTATGTAACAGAGCTCAGACTCAAACCCAGTGAGGGCAACAGCAGACTAGGCTTTGGAGGTCTGGGAACCCACCATCCAGTTAGGGTTAGGGTTAGGGCCACGGAGCTGGGGAGGACATGTGGGCTGGCTTGTCTGCTTGTTTCATGGCTTGATCTGAATATCTTCAGTGACATTTGCCTGCTCCCCTAACCACCCCACTCCTGAAACCCACCGAATAGTTATTTGCTCCTTCTTGTACATTTTCTTAGCATTTTGCATATACTTGAACCTTGATTAGCAATTATCACACCATTGGCATCCCTTGTTTTGTTGGATGAATGAATGAAAAGGTGAATGAACAAAGGAATTTATGAATCTTGCACTCTGTACTGCTCCCCCATCTTTATTTCCCTCCCCAGCAGCATCCCAGGAAGCCCAGTAGCAGGCTTCCTGGCACCGTGTCCCTCCCTGTCACATTGGCTCTTCATTGGCCATGCTCTCTGCCCTTTTCTCTCTAACCCTTTCCTTCTCTTGGTTCCCTCTTGCTTCCCCTTCCCAACCCCCAGAAGCCCTGGCTGCCTCAACCACCAGGAACAAGGCTATGCAGAAACCCGAACTTGGGACTTCCGCAAGATGAGGGCGGCTTGCCCAATCCCCAGGCAAGGAATGAGCTAATCCATCTGGAAGCAGCCTACTGGCCCCGCTGGCAAAGATGGTACATGGGTCAACCCACCGTCTCCAAGCCGGTCCTCACCTCTCAGCTCCACCTGCTTCCCCAGGATGAATTTCTCCCTCCTGCCTCTCCCTCCAGCTTGTCAGAGGACCTATGGATGTGTGTGCTTGACCTTGACCTGGGCCACAGCTAGGGAGCTGGCCAGACTGGCTGGTGAGAAGAAAACCATCCTGACCCACCACATCATGCATTCGTTGCATTGGTACCAAATCTTAGCTTCCAAAAAACTTTCACAGCTATCGTTTCATTTAGTGCTGGCATAAAACAGTACCAGCCAGAGGGCAAAACAGAGAAGACATCAATGCTCCAAAGAACTTCAGACCTGATGGGCCCCTTCCCATTTTACAGATGAGGAGGCTGAGGCCCAAGGTAGGGCAGCAGCAGCAGCAGCAGCAGCAATAACACCCCGAGGTTACAACACTGGGGTGGGAATTGGGCAGGACCAGGGTGACGTCCGAAGAGTGATGACGCTGTTTCCTAAACCAAGGCTTTTTGTTTTCGATAATTTACTGAGGGGCACTATTTCCATTTCACTTTAAAAATTAAACTTAAAAAAAAAAGAAATCAGAGTTCTCTCATGGCTCAGCAGGTTAAGGTGTCACTGCTGTGGCTCTGGTTACAGCTGCGGCGCAGGTTCAATCCCTGGCCCAGGGAACTTCCACATGCGTGGGAGAGGCCAAAAAATAAAATCGAGATCCATTCCACAGGGGATGGTCAAATGTCCAAGAAGAAGGGACAGGTGGCCTTTAAAAGTCAGATAAACAGAACCCCTGAGTGAGCACAGCCTTAGGAGTTAGAGCCAAACAAGCAAGTTGACTTTCTTTTCTGAGCCTCATTCATTAAAACCAAATAAAACAAACCAACAAAAAACTCCATACAGATATCTCTCAGAGAGAGAGATTACGTACACAGTAGTTCTACCACGTGCCAGGCACTGTGCTGGGCCCTGGAGATGAAGCAGTTAACACGGCAGGCAGAGTCCCTGCTCCCAAAGGACAGAAGACAGATAAACAAGTCATCACTATTCGGTGTGATGAAACTGACAGCCCTGGGTGCCCCAGGCGGCTGAACTCAGTGGCTGGGGAACAGGGGTGGGAGAGCAGGGTGCCTTTCCACCGTACTCCTTATTGTGGCTTTGAATCAATGCATGCATTGCTTACCCCCAAATCAAATTAAAAATGGAATACAAACGAGTGTGATGAGTGTTAACAAAGGGTGCGTACAGGGTGCTCATGGGAACAGTGTTGGGGGTGTGAGCAGACCTGGCCGAGTGGCAGTGAGACGAGGTTCCCCGGGGGGTAGTAACCCAGCTTCAGCCCGAAGCTTAATGGGTCCTGGCCAGGAGAGGCGCTTGCGGGAGAGGGCGATGCAGGTGTCAGTGGGAAGGTTACGGCGTCGTGGGATGATGAAGCCAACCTTGCAGGGTCATTGGGAGCATTAGCTGGTGTCTCCAGAAAGTGCCTGGCATGCAGGATGAGCCTCATGCATGGTAGCTGCTGCTCTTATTCTTCCCCAATTATGGCTACTGCCATCGGCGGGGGCCAGGGAAGGGGGGACCTCATGCTGTCCTGACGTTGATATATTCCCAGGCATCTGGGGGTCCCTTGGCGACAGGGACTCCTTGCACTTTGGCAGCATGTTATGGTTTATGCAGATCCAGCCCCGGGTGCAGGAAGGCAGAGAAGACTTAGGCTCAGGGGACCTTGTTCAGGGGGAAGCCTTTGCTCTTCTAGAATCTGCCCCTCACTCCCGACCTAGACAGAGCACCTAAATAACCCCTGGACTGTCTGAAGCAGGGGATGCCTGCCCAGGTTGTTTTGCTTCATGTCACAGACTAAGAAACCTCCCCATGCTGGAAAAGGAAGGGGCAGAGTCCCCTCCCAGCTGCAGACCAAGGCGGTACATGGCAGGGCAAAAAGAACCAGTGTTGTGGAGTTCCCATGGTGGCTCAGTGGGTTAAGAACCCGACATAGTGTCAGTGAGGATGCAGATTCAATCCCTGGCCTTGCTCAGTGGGTTAAACGATCCAGTCAGTGTTGCCACGAGCTGTGGTGTAGGTTGCAGATGCAGCTCAGATCTGGCGTAGCTATGGCTGTGGCGTTGACCAGCAGCTGCCGCTCTGATTCAACCCCTAGCCCAGGAACTTCCATGTGCTTCAGGTGTGGCCCTAAAGAAAAAAAAAAAAAGGAATCTGTGTTGTGAGCACGAAGGACACACTAACATCTTATCCTTATAACCACTACTGGGAGCAAAGTACTGCAATTACTACCGCCACTTTATAGATGAGGACATCGAGGCAAGCGAGGGTTAAGGAATCTTCATGAGGTCACACAATCAAGCTTTGACCCCAGGTGGCCTCTTAGCCACTTACTGGCCCTGAAGCAGGACTCCCATATCTCGCATTTCCTCTGCTTGCCTGCTTAGCTCTTCCCTGCAACAGGAAGAAAACCATTTCCTCCAATGCAGTGGAGCCCACTAAGCATAACTGAGACCTTCTTTGTGTCCTGGACATGGAGCCCATGGCGACGTTGTGAACATCTGATCTCCAGGGAGGCGGGATGGCCGGGAGGGGTATACATCTAGATGCAGGATGGGGCGGGGGTGCTCTACTCGCTTAGAGGTGGTCCCTGCAGAACCAGGACATGTGGGGTTTGATAACCTTAGCCCAACAGGAAGTGCTTCCCTCAGGAGGGGGCTCAGAGGTCTCCCAGTGGCTGGGGGCCAAAGGAGGGGCCTTGACCCCAGGGAGGCTGTGCTGGTGACCATGTCCCCTCTTTCCTCGGAAGAAAGCAGGAGTCCCATCTTAACCCACAGCCACATGATGGCCACTGCAGAGTTAGCCAACTGTCAGTGTCCAGGTCCTGGTTGGCTAAATGGACCTCTGACCTCTGATTCCTAAAGGCTAATTAAGACCTCTGACCTCTGGGTTTCTAGCCCCTCTTCTCCCTGGCACTCACTTGGCCCCATCATTCATACCTGGGTGGTGGTTCTGAGCACATACCCTTTCTTCCTCTCCAGACTCTGGAATGAGGGGCCCCATACAGTCCAGTACGTGGCAGCTGCATCTCACTGACTCCTGAGCTAGGCCTTTGGCTCTTGACCTTTGGACAGCAGCGGAAGGCCTCTGTAAGCAGACAGACCTCAGCCTCGCAATTAGGATGAGTATTCTTTATTATTTATTTATTTATTTGTCTTTTTTTTTTTTTTTTTTTAGGGTTGCACCTGCAGCATATGGAGGTTCCCAGGCTAGGGGTCAGATCAGGACCTCAGCTGCCGGCCTACGCCAGAGCCACAGCAATGTGGGATCCGAGCCACATCTTCGACCTGCGAGCCAGCTTACAGGAACGCTGGATCCTTAACCCACTGAGCGAGGCCAGGGATCGAACCCATGTCCTCATGGATACTAGTTGGGTTGGTTAACCACTGAGCCATGACGGGAACTCCGAGTGTTCTTTACTGATGGATCTCTCTGTTCCATAATTTCTATGTCATTTGCAAAAAGGGGCAGTAATAGGAACACCTACGTCGTGAGGATTACATTCATTACTTTGAGGGCTTGGAATATTGCCTGAATAGAACCTGGCTGGTTGCAGCTCTTGGATCCTAATCTTGTGTGTGTGTGTCTTTTTAGGGCCACACCCACAGCATGTGGAGGCTGCCAGGCTAGGGGCCAAATCAGAGCTACAGCTGCCGGCCTACACCACAGCCACAGCAATTTGGGATCTGAGTCGCATCTGCGACCTACACCACAGCTCATGGCAATTAACCCACTGAGAGAGGCCAGGGATGGAACCCGCATCCTCATGGATCCTAGTGGGGTTTGTTAACCACTGAGCCATGACAGGAACTCTGCTGGTTGCAGCTCTAAAGAAGCACTAGCTGCTATTATTATTATTACCATTGCTATTGTTTTAAGACTCTTCCCCAGGCTCCTGGGCAGCCCCTCCCACTTCAGCCCTGCCTCATTCCGCGTCTGGGTCTGTTCTCTGCCTTTTGCCCTCCCTTCCTCCTCCTCTTTCCCCTTCCTCCCTGCTCTCCTGCTGCTGCTGCTGCAGCCCAGGCTGGCTAATAATGCTACTGTCAATTCAGATTAGAGCCCATTACGTTCCTTCATCTCAGCTTAAAATTTTTGTGGTTTCCCAGCTCTGCCTAAAATGTTCCACGAGGGCAAGGGCTGTCCAGCCGGAGGAAGCATCTGTGAGTTCCCCAGGTGGGCTTTCCTGGATCCCTGCCAGTCAGAGATGGGGCTGGGGCTGGGGCGGGGGGACGCTCAGGAGACCAGGGAACTGGAGGTCTTAGGATCTCGGCTCCCTCGCACTGGGGTCGAGGCTCGGTCCAGTGTCCCAGCTCAGATGGAACCACGCTGAGGACTGTGTCTTGTCACTCAGTCTGAGAAGAGTCCCAGAGCTGTGGAATTCTGAGTGGCTCCCGGTGCTGGGGTCCAGCTCCTTGGCCACAGGGGTGGGCTCTCTGCTCAGACCTCACCACAAGCCTGCCTTCCTCGGGGGCCTCACCAGCCACAGGGAGTCCTCCTCCAGGAACCCTGGGCCAGGCTCCCAGGAAGAGACACAAGTGGGAGCGGAGGAATGGGAGGGGGCCGGGTGCGAGGAGGGAGGAGGACCAGTAGCTGGGGAGTACTCTCAGAGCCCGCAGTGTGCCAGGACTTGGCAGGCCTGGTCTCCACTCCCACAAGAGCCCCCTGAGGTGGGCACTCCCGTCACAGCTGTGCCAGTGAGGAAACGGAGGCACGGAGCAATGAGGTGCCTTGCTGGAGGGCACCCAGCTAGAAGGGGAAAAGCGAGATTGCAAATCAGGCTGGTCGGTCTCCGCTGTGGAGCCTCTGACGAGGAGAGACAGAAGGAGGGCCCCTAGCAGATCTGGGTGCAGAGCCCTGACCTTCACGTCCGGGTCCTCTCTGCTGGCGACTCAGACGTGACATGTTCATGATCACATTCGTGTCGGGCCTTCCCACACATCGTGTGTCCCCGGGTCGTCGTCCTCTGCCCAGCACCCCCCGCCCCGCCCCTGAAGCTCACAGGGTAAGCAGGGACTTCGCATCCCCTTTTGCACGTGAGGACACCGAGGCTCAGAGAGGTGAAGGCCACCTCGTCAAGGTCATGGGTGGAGGATGACGGAGCCAGCACTTAAACCAAGGTCTTCTTACAATCAGCTCACACGGGCCGGAGGATCACTCTCTGCTGGGGCCTCAGGAATCCCGACCTTTCTTGGCTCTAAACAAAACGGTCTGTTCTTTTGGGGTTTTTCGTTTTTTTAGGGCCATACCCGCGGCATATGGAGGTTCCCAGGCCAGGGGTGGAATCGGAGCTACAGCTGCCTGCCTCCACCACAGCCACAGCAATGTGGGATCTGAGCCGTGTCTGTGACCTACACCACAGCTCAAGGCAATGCTGGATCTTTAACCCACTGAGCGAGGCTGGGGATCAAACCGGTGTCCTCACGGATACTAGTCGGGTTCTTACCCTCTGAGCCACAACAGGAACTCCCCCAAATGGTCTCTGTTTTTAATGAAGGTTAATGCCAATCCTTGGACTTTCAAAGCCCCTCCCTTTATACTCCTGGTGGCTGGACATGTCACACCCCTGCTTGAAAACCTTGGCAGCTCAGCCCTCCCCCGCTGTGTCTCCAGACCCACGCCCCACTCAGCTGAGCCTTGTCACCTCTCCCTGACGTGGCCACATGTTCTCACCCCTGAGCCTTTGCCATTTAGTCCTGCTAAGAATGACTCTTCTTCCTTTGTCTGCCCGACTCAGGACCGCCCAGTCTTAAAGACTCGGTTAGAGAAAGCTTCCAAAGCTCCCAGAGTGAGTCACCGTCTCCTCTAGGCCCCCACTGTCAGACTGTTTTCCTTTCCATCTGCACGAACCACCCTGCATTGTGGGCCACCGTGCGGCCACCTGCTCATGCGTCCCCGCTGGACAGCAAGCTCCTTGGAAGCAAGGCCTGACTCTCATCCACCTCAACTCCTGAAAAAGTTCTTCCCCTTCTTCTGTCCTTCTTTCCCATTTCCTTCCCCTTCTCCCTTCAC
This sequence comes from Phacochoerus africanus, assembly GCF_016906955.1. NCBI lineage: Eukaryota > Metazoa > Chordata > Mammalia > Artiodactyla > Suidae > Phacochoerus > Phacochoerus africanus. The sequence continues at coordinate 17,885,003 of NC_062557.1, forward strand.
CCTGTCTGTCCTTCAAAAAATATTTATTCAGTCTTGCAATGTGCCAAGCCAGATGCTGGGGTTCAAGGATGAAGAAGAAAGAGTCCTAGTAGTCATGGAGTTTAGTGGAGGATGTAGATAGATGAGCAAATTCTCATACAGTTAATCAACAGATTGGTTGACACCATGGTAAGTGCTCAGCTGGAGAACCACGGCAGGCTGGGTCATCCGGGCCAGGACTACCCGAGCGTTCTTAAGAGGCACCTGATGGAGTTCCCTAGTGGCTCAGCAGGTTAAGGACCAGCATTGTCACTGCTGTGGCGTGGGTTTGATCCTTGACCTGGATGCTTCAGGTGTGGCCCCTTCCCCCCAAAAGAAGCACCTGATGGTGAGGAGTAGGTTGCTATCGTCTCTCTTCAAATCTTTCCTCACAATCCAGCATCATGTTGGCTTCACTGTCAGAACATCCCTGTCGTTAGGGCAGTTTTCAGCTTGGGGTCCTTTATGAACTCCAGATTTTTTTTACCTATTCTTGCTCAGACTCATTCCTTCCCTCCACTGGGCACTTATAGGGGATCTACTAGCCCGGTTTAGACCAGATCAGTGGGGCAGTGAGGCCGTTTATAACGGAGCACAGGAGAGCGCTAAGCCTAACTCAGTTCAGCAGGGTCAGTATCATGAATGACCTCAGTCAAGTCTGCAAGCAACCCTGGGGAGTGAGGGCCTCTTTGACTTGGACAGAAACCAAACTGGAAACGCTTTGGCTGCTAGAGGCTGGGAGGAGAGAAAGAAGCACGATGCCTAATTCATTCTCCTGGGCAAGGGCAGATAGAGAGTGGACACCATGTTTCCAGGGTCTCTGTAGGGGTGGAAATGGGCTAGTGCACATCTTTGTCAAGACACACACAGTGAAGACTAGCGCATCTGGCTGCCTTGACACCACCTGCCTGTGGTACTCCGCAACCCACTCCCCACCTGTGCCTTGGTTTGTCCTAATAACTCAAGACCGTGGCACTCACCCACGCCTATTCTTCGTGGACATGAATTAGCTCCTGAGATTTGGAGAATCCCCTAAATGATGATGATGCTTCTTAGGTGCAAACTTTTTATCATCCACACGAGCAAAAAATGCTCATTGAACACCCAGCGTGTTCAAAACACTGTTGGGTTCAGTGGCGTAATGAAGTCACCCTCATTTTGATTACTCTAAGCTAATCACCCCAGCTCCCTTAATCTCAATACTTTAGGTATAAAGAGGGGAATTAAAGATGCAGCCCCTGGAGTTCCCGCTCTGGTGCAGGAGGTTAAGGACCCGGCGTTGCCGCAGCTGTGGCTTGAATTCAGTCTCTGGCCCAGGAACTTCCATGTGCCTCAGGTGCAGCAAAAAAAAAAAAAAAAAAAAAAAAAGATGCAGCCCCCATCCTCAAGGAACTTACAACTGCATGGGACTAACCAGAGGGCAACCCAGTCCCTCTCCTCCTCTGGGCCTCGAGCTCCTGCTCTGTAATAACAAGGAGAATCAGACTCCCTGACCCCGAGTCCTACCCAGGCCTCAGATAATTCCAGTGCAGGTTCTACACATAAGGTCACCGGGCGACGTGCAGGAATCATTTAAGTCCCCCTAAGACAGGTGCCAGGAAACCTACCAATTGGATAATTAGGTTTGCCCCGACCCCTCATGCCTTGAGGGAGCAGACGTGGACCTCAGCTGCCCTCCCCACAGCGGCTGGCGGAAGCGCTGGGCGCCGCAGGGGTCCCCTGGTGGAATGTGGCCATGGTGGGCGCTGGGACAGAGGGCTCGGCTGACAGATCTAAGGCTGCCGCCTGCCACTGGGTCTCCATAGGGCGGCCTGCAGGCCTCCCTCCTATGGAATGACGAGCCCCGCTCCCCCCTACCTGGCGTTTAATCTTTAATGCAGCCCCAGCTGCCCTCGGGCAGGACCCATCAACCCACCCGCTCTGATAAAAGCGATAATTAGCTCTTTTTCAACTTTTCACTTCTCCCCCCCATCCACTCTGATGTGTGAGCACAGGGAGAATTCCAGCTAATGGGCCTGCCCTCAGCCAATTCTCGGGCCCATGCAGGCCGGAATGCACGGGGTCATTAGCAGGGCCTCCCGGGCAGGGGCCTGTGCTCGGGACGTGCTTGCCCGCCCGCCCTGGGGTGCCCCAGCCACCCAGGAGAGGGGAGAGGGCCCGGCCTCGGCAGGGCAGACTTGCCCAGACCTGCTGGATCCTACCTTCCTCAGCAGCAGCCCCTTTCTGTACCACGGCAGAGGCCACTGGGAGGTAGCCTTAGGCTCCCATGGGGCTAGGCCGAGAGGACACGGGGCCATCCGTCCCCAGGCATCGCCCTACTTCCAGGGCAGGGAGCCCAGCCGGGGTTCAGCCACCGGTCAGTGCGGAGGCTGCTGGCTGGGATCCCCTCAGCCCCGCCCCATCAGTGACTTATAATAACTAACTTGTGCACGGTGCCGGGCCCTTATGAAGTGCTTCCAGATCCCTCAGCTCAGAGGTAGCCACAGCCGAGGGCTTAACCATGCAGGGTCAGGAGCTGCACCTGAGGGGCGTGGGGCAGTGCTGGCTAAGCTCCTCTTCCCTTCTTCTCTGACCAGTCTGGGGCCAGTGCCCCCAGACTCATTGGTCGCCTAGTGCCAGAGGCTGCCTGCACCTAGAACTGTGGGGCCTCCATCACTAATGCCACAGGGTTGCGGGCACTCAGACTGCCCACGGCTATCAGAGTCGAGAGCCACTGCCTCCCAGGGTCATAAACAGGGCCACTGGTGCCTACAATCAGAGGGTACAGTTCGCCAGGGTTACCTTCACCTAGAAAACCAGGGCTAACTTTGCCTGGTACAGGTGACACATGGAACCACCAAGACCCATAGGACACAGGCACCTAGAACCCCAGAAGAGCCCACCTAGGGCTGCCATAAACTTGAACTGTAGGGTCACCATGAGCCACAGAGTCATGGAGGTGTCACTCATCCTTGGACATAAATTGGCCTGAGGAACTCTGTAGTAAGCTCATGCTGGTACTTAGTGAGTGGCTTTTCCCAGGCAGGCTCCGGGAATACCTCCCTTTACTGACTCTGTTCGGCAATGAACTACTGCGGAGACTTCTGCGCCGCTTCTTCCACTGCCTGAATCGAAGGGTTTCCTTGCTCAGGTAGACCCTGCATTCTCACTGTGAACTTTCCAGCGGGAAAAAAAGAGGTGGCATGTGTCACATAGGTGGATCCTGCACACCCAGCATTCAGCCCTGAGAGGGGCCTGTCCAGCAAGGAAGGGAGTGCATGACCTAACACAGTCTCCTCTTTTTCCAGAAAGTACTTTGGGGAGTAGGATCATAGGACTTCCTGGAGGAGGCAGCACTAATGCCCCAGAGACAAAGCAGAACATTATCAGGGACTGAGCCCTGGGTTCAGGGCTTCCCTAAATCACACCTTCTCCATCCCACCCACCCAAGGGCAACATCTCCCCATAATTTTAAGCCTTGGACAGTACTGTGATTTTGCTGAGATACCCAGGGAAAGCCTGGGAAAGGACTTCTCTCTTTTCTTTTTTTTTCTTCTCTTTTTTTTCTTGTCTTTTTAGGGCCTCCCTTGTGGCATATGGAGGTTCCCAGGCTAGGGGTCGAATCAGAGCTGTAGCCTACACCACAGCCATAGCAACGCTAGATCTGAGCCACATCTGAGACCTACACCACCAGCTCACGGCAATGCTGTATCCTTAACCCACTGAGCGAGGCCAAGGATCAAACCTGAGTCCTCATGGATACTAGTCATATTTGTTTCCACTGAGCCTCGATGGGAACTCCGACTCCTCTCTTTTCACTTCCCTCCCCTCCCCCAGCCAGCAAATACACAGCTCCAGAATATCACAAGTGTACACAGAAAAAGGTCCCTCCCCCTGGTGTGTGAGGACCGCACAGGTGAGAAGCATGGGGATGACAGGGTTGGAGGAGAATTAGAGATTAAAGCAAAGAGGAAGCTAAGGAAGCAGGTGAAGCAGAGAGACAACCAAACAAAAATAAAAGTCATGCTGAGGGTTTTGCCTTGTGGAACCTTAATATTTAGGAAGCTGTAGAGAAGTGTAAATTTCAATAGTAATAATAAGAGCACTGAGCCTCCCTCAGGCGTTGCGACCCTCCTACACTGCTGGTGGGAACATAAAATGGTACAGCTGCCTTGGAAAACACTTTGATAGTTCCGCAAAATGTTACACGTAGAGTTACCATATGACTCAACAATCACACTCCTGGGTATTTACCCAAGAGAACTGAAACACATGTCTACGTAAAAACTGTACAAGAATGTTCCTTGCAGCATTATGCATAATACTGGAAAGCTGGAAACCCAGTGATCACTGACTGGCGAATGGATAAGCAAATGTGGTCCATCCTTGTGACGGAATATTATTAGGCCATCAAAAAAGAAGTACCACAACAACTATGGAGAACAGTATGGAGATACCTTAGAAAGCTATACACAGAACTACCATATGACCCAGCAATCCCACTCTTGGGTATATATCCGGACAAAGCTTTCCTTAAAAAAGACACATGCACCCCCATGTTCATTGTGGCACTATTCACAATAGCCAAGACGTGGAAACAACCCAGAGGCCCATCGACAGATGACTGGATTAGGAAGATGTGGTATATATACACAATGGAATACTACTCAGCCATAAAAAAGAATGAAATAATGCCATTTGCAGCAACATGGATGGAACTAGAGACTCTCATACTGAGTGAAGTAGGTCAGAAAGAGAAAGACAAATACAGTAGAAAAAAAATTGTATTGGGGAAATAACAATTTAAAAAATAGAGATATTCGCCCCCCCCCAAAAATAAGTACTAATGCATGATACAATATGGTGAGCCTGGAAAATATCCAGCTGAGTGGAAGGGTATTTCCACCTATTATATGATTCCATTTATATGAAATGGCCAGGATAGAAAAGTCCACAGAGGCATAAAATAGAGCAAAAGTTGCCTGGAAATAGGGGGAGGAGACAATGCGAGTGGGAGTAATTGCTAATGTATAACCTTAACTCCACCTTCTACTAGTCCAGGGACCTTGATGAGACTCAGAGTTCTCATCTGTAAAATGGGCACACTGATCTTTATGTTACATAGACACTGCTTGGAGTGCGTGGGCAACAGCACTATTGGAGACGCTTCCTTTACACCCTCCTCCCATCGTTTTCTATTTCTCAGAAGCGCCAATCACCCTTAAGAAGGAGAAGTGTTTATGAGAGACTCTTACACCTGCTTCTGTCAATTCACTCCTCTGTGATCAGCACTGCAGGACAGGGCGGGATGGGGAGACCACAGCTGTAGCTAAACTCTGATAGAAGCATATTTGGAAGCATATTTATGTTTTTTCTTTTTCTTTCTTTCTTCCTTCCCTCCTTCCCTGCTTTCTTCTTTCCCTTTCATCCCAAAAAAGAGACTGGAGCCATCCTCGATTCATTTATTGTTGACCGCTATCTATAGGCCAAGCTCTGTGTTCTAGGATAGAATATGGGCTAAGACAGTACAGGGTCTATCCTTCATGGGGCTTCTATTCTGGTGAGGAAAGGCAGATAATGAAGATGCTAACCTAAACAAATAACCCCATCCAAAAATGGGTAGAAGATCTAAACAGACAATTTTCCAAAGATATACAGATGGCCAAAAAACACACGAAAAGATGTTCAACATCACTCATTATCAGAGAAATGCAAATCAAAACCACTCTGAGGTACCACCTTACACTGGCCGGAATGCCATCATCAAAAAGTCTACAATCAATAAATGCTGGAGAGGGTGTGGAAAAAAGGGAACCCTCTTACACGGTTGGTGGGAATGTAAATTGTTGCAGCCACTGCGGAAAACAGTATGGAGAGTCATCAGAAAACTAAAAATAGAATTACCATTTGATCTGGCAATCCCACTCCTGGGCATCTACTCAGAGAGAAAACCATGACTCGAAAAGACACATGTACTCCGGTGTTCACTGCAGCACTATATACAAGAGCCAAGACATGGAAACAACCTAAATGTCCATCGACAGAGGAGTGGATCCAGAAGATGTGGTACATGTACACAATGGAATGTTACTCAGCCATTGAAAGGGAAGAAATAGGAGTTCCTGTCGTGGCGCAGTGGTTAACGAATCCGACTAGGAACCATGAGGTTGCGGGTTCGGTCCCTGCCCTTGCTCAGTGGGTTAACGATCCGGCGTTGCCGTGAGCTGTGGTGTAGGTTGCAGACGCGGCTCGGATCCCGCGTTGCTGTGGCTCTGGCGTAAGCCGGTGGCTACAGCTCCGATTCGACCCCTAGCTTGGGAACCTCCATATGCTGCGGGAGCGGCCCAAGAAATAGCAACAACAACAACAAAAAAAAAAAAAAAAAAAAGGGAAGAAATAATGGCATTTGGAGCAACACGGATGGATCTAGAAATTATCATGTTAAGTTAGCCAGCCAGTGAGACACCAACGTTATATGCTATCACTTTACATGTGGACTCTAAAAAAAGGACACAGTAAACTTCTTTGCAGAACAGATATTGACTCACGAACTTTGAAAAACTTATGTTTTCCTGGTTTTCTCCAATATCCGGCTCCCATACATAGCCTCTGGGTTCAATGGAGCAGTTTTTACCACTGAGATTCCTTCCGGTGCCTGCTATGGACCCAAGTGGATAAGCAGCCTCCTCCCTGAGAACTGCCTCGTAAGCATCTTCCTCCTGGATGGGCCAGGGGAGCACATGGGATTGGGTCTCATTTCCCACTTGCTTTAGATCCAGCATTGTTTGGGAAGAAATGGAGGCTTAGTGATGCCTACTTGTGCAAACCTTGTCACACATGGATGGTGGTGTCTGTACTGGGGGGCGGGGGGCAATGCACTGGAATAGGGATTTTCCTCATATAGATGTTGGATTTAGAGTGGACACTAGATTGTGTGTGTGCACGTGTGCATGCATGCACATGTGTGGTTGTAAGACTGAGAGAGAGAATGCTGTGGCAGGAAGTTTTCACATGGCCAACTTTTAACAACAAACAAAGGGCAGTTTGTGGCCAAGCAGTCAGTCTTGAGGGAAAAACAAACATCGCAGGGGGCTGAGAAATGTAGGGATAGATTTACCAAGCTGTGCCTGGTTGGGGGAAGAAACACAGAATGCTGGGATTTTCCATCTGGTTGCCAACAGGCACCACGTGTAGCCAGCTCCTCCTTCTTCTTGGAAAGGAGAACCCCAGTTCTGACAAGACAGCCATCCTCCCTAAGGAAGGGATCACCACCTCAGGGGTAAACCCAGATTCACTTAAGCCAGATGTGGTCAGCCCTTTTCAGAGATTAATTTGAGCATGGGCAGGTGATGAAACGCCAGCTAATGAGAGTTGAAGGCAATTTCTGCTGTGCTTGTGGAAAGATCTCTCTCTTTAAAAGAGACACAAGAAGAAACTGTTCCTCTCGTGCTTCAGTTGTTTACAGTACTGGCCTGCAATAGCTGGATGTGTGGCAGCCACTTTGACACCATGAGGTGAGCTGGATGGTCCTTGGAGGGTAGTCAGGCAGAAATTAAAAAAAAAAAAAAAATCCATGTTCTCAATGATACCATTGAGCCTCTAAATTGACCAATCCCAGAACCTCTCCTGCTGGCCTTCTTGCCATGTGAAATAAGTTTCCCTTGTTATTTAAGCCATTTCAGCAGGGCTCCCAGGTTCTTCTATCCTAATCAATGTTGTCTTCCTCACTGGAAAACAATTTGAAAGGGCCCTGGCTTTCTCACTTCTAGATCACCAGCACCCAAGGCCGAGTCTGGCTTATTGTGGATGCTCAGCAGATGGATAGATGGACAGATGGACAGAGCTCACCATCTCTCACAGCATCTTTGTTCTAGCATCTGCTCTTCTAGTTTGCATTTTATCCTCAATCAGAAGTCACCGAAGTAGCATAAAGTCTCAAACTCAGGAGACCTGCATGAAGCCTCCATGGGAACACAGACCTGAGCTGTGCCTGGGGCTGCCAGGAAAACTGTCATCTTTCCCGAGAAGAACTTAGAGCCCCGGTCTAGAACTCTGCCCCTCCTCTGGGGATGAGGCACTCATGCCTCCTTGGGGTCCCCTTTCAACATGCAGAGCAGGAGCTGCCCACCCCCGCCACAAAGAAACCAGCTCCAGGCATCCCAGAGCCTCTGTTGCTCCATTGGGACTGCAGCGGTCCCAGGGAGATGACCTTTCACAGAGGCTGCATTCCAGCATCCAAAGGTCTCCTGTGAAGATGATGCTTATGCAGCTAGAGTGGGCGGCAGAAAGAAGACAGTTTTTGCCTTCTGCTGAGTCATGAGCTGACCCCTTTCAGGTATGTTGCACATGCAGGAGAGAGCAGGCTCTGGTGCAGGGTGACATCTGCAACTATGGGAGAGAAGGAAATCCATGGTCCTATCTAAGGATTGACCCACAACCTTAACTTCTTGGGCATTGAACACCGACAGCAAAGCCATCACTCCCAACAGCCCACTTTGCATCCAGACGATGGGGCCCTGCAGTCTCGGACAGGCCAGTGGAATGGCAAGCGGATGGCCAGGTCAATAGCAGGTTGCTTCATCCCACAGCCCCTGGACTACGTGTATGTGTGGGGGGTGGGGTGGGGGGTGCACAGATTGTGTGCCTGTGACTGTGTGCCCAGCCCCGCAGGCCAGGGTCTTCCAAGGGGCCTGCCCCGGCGCGAAGGAAAGACCCCGCCCAGCAATGACGAAGTGACTAGAACATCTTTCCACAGCATCTGGGAGGAATGGGCAGGGCCGGATGTGGGCCACTGACCTTCTCCCTTCCTCCTGGAGAGGAAGCTCCTCCTGCAGCCACCTTTGTGCTAACCACTGGGCGGTTACGAACGTGTTCCCGGCCTGTCGGTCCCTTCCTGAGCCGTGAGAAGCAGCTGGCCCGCCCCAGCCCAGCCCCCACTCACGAGAAAGCCAGTGCAGGGAAGGAACTGCAGGCCCTGGCTTCTGACCAGTGCAGATGGGCGGGGTGGAGGCGAGGACCAGCTGCCAAACCAAGTCCTTCACCGGCCTCTTCAGGAGCTCGGCTGCCTCCCCATCCTATAAGAAAATAGACACAGGGTCAGAAAGGACTTCCCTGCCCAAACAGGACAGGGCCTGAGCCGGGGCCAGCAGGTGGATGGTGAGCATCTCTGGGCAGGAAAGGTGGTCAATAAATTTCATTTGTCAAAACACTCCTGTTGCATGTATCACATGTCCTTTGTAATTATCACCTTATTTAAACCCCATGACAACCCTAAGAGGAAGGAGCCACCGTTATGCCCATTTTACTAATGAGGAGGTTGAGGCTCCGAGAAGTTTAGGTATTTAGGCTGAGGTTGCCTGGCCAGTAAATGGCAGTCTGGATTTGAACTCAGGCTGCAGAGTTATGCTCTGAACTAATATGCAACCCTACTTCACAAAGATATAAAAATGAGAACATTGCCTGAGCACCACAAGTGTACGAGGCACTGTGACAAGGTCCTGCCAGGAGCCCACCACTTGGGAGCCCTGCTTATAGCTATGCCTGTGGCTAGGGTGATTAGTGTGTTCAGAGCTATGTTGTGAAAGTACTGAGAGATTTGGGAGGGCATGAGGAAGAAGGATGAATTCCATCTAATGGCAGCATCCACTATGTATTGCGCCAGGTGTTTTCAAATCCCGGATTTCACTGAATCCTTATAAAAAAATCATAAGGAAGATAAAGATCAGAGTAGTCAAGTGACTTCTCCCAGGATGCACAGCTAGCCACTGGCCCAACCCACATCTCTCTGATAGGCTTTCCACTCTACCAAGAATGCACGAGGAGTAGGGCAATTAAGGAAATGGGGCTAAGTTAGGATTCGAACACAGGCCTTTCTGATGCCTCCATGAGCAATGATGCCCAAGGCTTGGGGTTCTTCTTGGCCCTGCTGTAGTCAGGACAGCAGACCTCCAGCTGGGACTCCCTTGGGTGAGAAGGGGAGAAGGGAAGTCCAGGCTCTTGTCCCACCTGGCAGGGAGGACCTGGCTGTGACACTCAGGGCACCTGAGGCCGGCTGACCCCTGGTGCTTCAGGAGACCGAGCCAGGTGCAGGTGTCAGGTGGGGTGGGGAGGACTGAAGATCCTCTGCTTTCATTTCAGGGACCCTTCCCACTGCCCAGCCCCAGCTCTTGGCGTAAACAAAGCTTTGGAGATCTCTGTGCAATCCAGCTCTTCCGACTTAAAAAAAGGACAAGATAGTCAAGATTGTCTCTCCATGTGTGTGCTATTTTCTTAAAAGCAGAGGCAGACAAAAAGGCCCCGCCAATTTCTATTTTGCCCTGGGCCCCTTAACCACAGCTCCAGCCGGGGGTGGGGTGGGACGTATAGGAGATGGGTCCCTGCACGGTGGGTGAGCGGGGTGGGGGGGGGGTGAGGCAGCCCAGCCTGGGTTGCCGACCCCCTAATCCCCCACCAATGGAATGTGCTTGATTCCAGGAGGCCAAGGTTTGGAGGGTGGGGGTGGGGGTGCAGAAGGCCCCTTGAAAGAGCCAAGCGCTCAGGCAGGCCTGTGGCCCTGCTGTTTGATGGTTCTTGATGGATGAGCTCCCGACCCTCCCGGCGCGCCCCTCACTCTGTGAGGTCTGGCTTGTGCAAGGAAGCTGTCGGTGTTGGGACACGTTGGCCCCATGGCCTGCAGCGGGACGGAGGCCTCTGAGGGATGCCTGCCGTCTGGCCCTCTCCTCAGAGGGCTCCTCTAGCCCCCAGGCCCAGGGGGTTCGGGGCGCTTCCCTTTCAAAGCTGCAACATTATCGCTGTGAATGCAGCTTGTCTCCTGGAGACCCTGAAAGCAGGGCAAGAAAGCCTTGGCTACTGAGGATTCCTGGCTTGATCCGGCTTATTTGGGGCCGGCGTGGTGGTTGTTGAGTGGGGCTTTTGCCCATGGGATGCGGGGTTCATCTGAACTGTGCTGAGTTCAGCCATGGACCTCTGTGGAGATGTGGCTCCTGCCCGGGTCCGTAACCTGCTGTGCTACTAGAGAACTCCTCATTTTTAATAATATATTTTACTTAACCCAAGATGTCTAAAATCTTACTGTTTCAACATGAATCAATGTAAAAAAGTACTGACATATTTTGTATTTTGCTGTGCTAAGTTTTTGAAAGCCAGTGGGTATCTTACAGCAAAAGCCAATTCGCACATCTAAAACTTTATCGTTTCGGAGTTCCCGTCGTGACTCAGTGGTTAACGAATCTGACTGGGAACCATGAGGTTGCGGGTTCGATCCCTGGCCTTGCTCAGTGGGTTAACAATCTGGCGTTGCCGTGAGCTGTGGTGTAGGTCACAGACGCAGCTCGGATCCCTCATTGCAGTGCCTCTGGTGTAAACCGGTGGCTACAGCTCTGATTAGACCCCTAGCCCAGGAACCTCCATGTGCCACGGGAGCAGGCCTAGAAAAGGTGTAAAAAAAGACAAAAAAAAAAACTTTATCGTTTCAACATGAATCAATGTTAAAAAGTATTGACGTATTTTGCATTTTGCTGTGCTAAGTTTTTGAAAGCCAGTGGGTATCTTACACTTACAGCAAAAGCCAATTCGCATAAGCCACCCTTCCAGTACTCAACAGCCACATGTGGTTAGCAGATAGCATGTTGGACAGGGAAGCCCCAGACCATGTGGTTTGGGCTCTGGTGACAGCATCTTTATTTCATGAGGAGAAAAAAACATGATGCACTGAGGTGTGCCAGGTTTCAGGGCTTTGGAGGGGGGCTCAGAGATTTCTTCGTGGAAACTTTTCGGTCTGGGTGGGCCTACTCCATCTCCTGGCAGGTTAAAGGCAATTTTCATGAGGGGCTGGGTCCCAGGCCCCTTCCAGAATCCCTGTCTGCAGGACCTTGATCTGTGTGTGTCACCCAAGGAGAGTATGAGGTACACAGCTGGGCACTGGACTGGAGTCGGGACATGCAGGTTCCAACCCCAGCTGGGCTTTGAACGCTGCCTGATGTGGGCAGGACGCACCCCTCTTTGGACCCTCAGCTTCTCTCTATGAAGATGAGCAGGTCGAATGGTCATCAGTTCATTGGTTATCAAGGGCATGGAAGGAAAACTCCCTCCTACTCCTGCCTCCCACCACACATGTGAAAGCCTGAGGACTCACTGAATGGTGGATATGAAAGGAGATGTCACAGAGGCTCCTGTATGCTCCGGGCAAGGTCTATGGCGCTGCAGAATAGAGGGCTTCTAGGTTGGTACTCTTTGCCAGGACCCACAAAGTTGCCACCTGTTAAAAACAATCGCCCCCTCCACACTGGCCTGCCGTGCTTGAGCCAATGCATGGATGTACACTGAGCACTCCAGTAGGCCAGAGACTCAAAGTAGCTCTGCTCAAGCGGCTCATGGGGCAGGGTAAGCCACTCTCTCCTGCCCTGTAGATCGATGGATTCCTGAGGACATGCCGTTAAGCCACTGCCCCTCTAGCCTACATTAGTTGAGGAGGTTCATTGAAAGACTTAAGCAGGTCCTGGTCCTCAAGAAGCTTATGGTCTAATGTGGAGACTGATCATCCCCGGAAAGGCATCACTCCCCGGAGGTGAATGCCAAGGGACAGAGAATGACAAGGACAGAAGGGCAGAGAGGTGCAACAGGATGGGTGGTTAGGAAGCCAGCTGGAGGAGGGGTTGGGATCAGAGCCACCTCCTTGGAAGATGGGACAGATCTCTCCGAGGAGCCAGCACAGGCCTACAGGTAGGAGAACATACAGTGTGTTTGGACACCCCAAGTAGGAACCATGACTCAAACCCATGGTTGGGCAGAGGAGCAGAGGCCCCCGGTTTGGGAGTGGTAGGTGAGCCAGTCCTGGAAAGGTGAGTTCCTGGCCAAGGAAGCAGTAGCAGGGAGTCGCAGATGGTTCTGAGCAGGAGACATGCATCAGGTGAGGTTTTAGGCAGGTGAACCTGAAGGCAATATCCCTGAGAGGCAGGAGGGCGAGGGGGCGAACACTGGAGTCAAGAAATTCACTCAGGAGGTCCCACGACAATCACTGTGAATATAATTAACCCTCAAATCATGGACAAAGCCCTTCTTATTTAATCCTCCTACAAAATGGTGAAATACTGAGAGTGGATATTAGGGTCCCCATATAACAGATAAAGAAACTGAGGCTCAGAAGAATTGATTTGGCGAAAGGGCACAAGTTGGAAAAATCACATGCAGACTCTCTGTATCAAACTCTGAACTCTTGCTACTCTTCCATGCTCGGGGTCCAAGAAAACGGGGGCCCAAAAGATGACAGAGATGACCACGGAAGGCTCCCTGGAAGGGTGAAGTATATACAGAGAAAAGCTGAACTCACTTCATCCAAGCATCCCTTGGAAGTCTTCACACTTAAACAGCCATGTGGGACACCTGGTCCAACTGACTTAACCTGCCCAGGCTGGGATCAGCCAGGCCTGAGTTTGGTTCTCAGTGGGCCACTTATCCACCGTTCACTTTGGAGACTTGACTTAACCTCTGGTTTCTCAGCTCTAAGATACTTGCACATACGGGGCTTGTAGACAACGAATGAGATCATGAGAGTCCAGAGTCACAGAGACCTCAGTCAGTCCCTCAGGTCTAAATAAAGCCACTCATGATGGAACATGATGGAGGATAATGTGGAAAAAAAGAATGTATATGTATGTATGACTGGGTCACTTTGCTGCACAGCAGAAAATGACGGAACACTGTAAATCAGCTAGAGTAAATAAATTTAGCCATCCCACTGCTCCATGTGCTGACCCTCAAGCCTCCCCACCTCCGTGATTAAGCAGGAGAGTAAGCTGCTCCTGCAACTGCCTCCGGCCTCCTGCTACCTCTGCCTTCTTCCAGACCCCCTCTCCTTCCAAGCATGCCCACACGCAGGTCCTGCTCCAGGGAACCCCAGAAGACATCTCTCCCATCTGGCTGAGAGCTCCCTAGAAACTGTGTTGAGCCCCACGAAGGCTTAAGGATGATGGGACTCACTCAGCAAGAGGAAAAGCCAGACCTTTGCCCTGGCTCCACTCCCAGGTGATGGGGTTAATGGGGAATTCTTTTTCACTCAGGGCTACTGGTGGGGGTCCAGCTCCCCGATGACCTGGGGACACATTAGTCAGTGATAAGTGGGGCTTTCCAGGCCCTTTTATCCTGTTTACAATACACTGGCTCTCCTCAGACCAAACTCTGCTCCCCCTACCTTGCTCCTGGCTGTTCTGGCTACATGAGACAATTTGCGGACGGACTCTCTGTGGAGGGCAGTTTCCTTGGAGCCTCCTCCCCGCCTTCCCCCCACCCCGGCCCCCGCACCCGGGGCAACATCTCCTCCACCTGGTGGGTCCTGGAAGGGGCCACAGATGCTTGTTTTCCTCAGCTCATTGCAGCCTCTGAATTCAGAAATGTCATCCTTTCTGTCTGCTCAGCTTTAATCGAAGGGGCCGGAAAACCCAGAGGCAGTGGGATTATGTTTCTGGTGTTGGGGACAGAGGTGATGAGGGTTTTGTGGCTGTCCAAAGCAGAAACCATGAGAGGTGTTGTACTTATCTGGGCAAGACCCTTTTTGAGTCAAAAAGACAGGATGACAGAGCAGCTGCCCACAGAGGGTGTGAGACTGCAGCCTGGACCTAGCTCCCCTCTGCCACGGTCAGCTTGGGCAGCGAGTCTCTGCAGCTCAGTAAGCTGTGCAGAAAACCGGTGGTGCCACCTGTCCTGTCTCCAATCAAATGGTTATGAGCAGAGAATGAGAAACAGTCGTGCAGGTGCTCAAAGAGGAGGCAATTTTGTTTAGTACTCTGCGTGGATTCCAAGTGACGAGGCTTTTGGCAAAAATGGCTCTTCTGATGCAGGCAGTTTATAATACCTAAAAGTCAACTTTTTCAGGAGTCACCATTGTGGCTCAGTGGGTTAAGCACCTAACATAGTGTCCATGAGAATGTGGGTTCAATCCCTGGCCTTGCTCAGTGGGTTAAGGATCTGGCGTTGCCGCAAGCCACAGGATAGGTCACAGGTGTGGCTCGGACCTGGTGTTGCTGTGGAGTAGGCCAGCAGCTGCAATTCTGATTTTGTCCCTGGTCTGGGAACTTCCATAAGAAAAAAAACAAAAAAACAAACAAACAAAAAAAAACAACTTTCAAATAACTGGGCTTCTGAATTGGCAGGCAGGTGGAATACTTAGGTGAGTTTAAACAGAGTCCATTTCAAGGTGATAGATATTTAACAAGCACCTAACTTGTACTAACCTCTGATCTGGGAAGATACAGCAATGCTAGGAAGATACAGGAATGAAAGACACATCTCCTGCTCCTGGGCTAGTGGGCAGAGACTGGGGATACTTGTGACAAGCACTGAGAAAGAGCACCAGGTGCCAGGGGAGCAGAGGGGAAGAGTTCCAATCCATCCTGAGTGTCAGGGGACCTCCCCAAGAGGGTGTAACCAGAGGTGAAATTTGAGTTAATCAGGCTTGAGGCAAATGGAAGGGTGTTTGAAGCATAGCATGCAAAAGGCCAGAGGACACAAAAGCCCTTGTGAGAAGAACTGTAATTACTCTAGTTAGGATGGGAGAAGTGGCCAGAGATGTGGCCAGTGAAGAGGGCTCTGTCTGCCAAGATAAGACTTGGTCTTGGTCACTGTGTTCTTTAGGCCCCAACTCTCTGTGTTCAAAAGACCTTTCAAAGCAACACTGGAAAGGGGAGGGCGTGGTTGAGGAGTGACGAGTTCCTCTCCACAGGCCCTCAGGGTTTGGTAGTGGAAGTGCGATACAGTCACAGCTGGTACCACTTGGGCAGGGTGATGCACGAGCACTGGCACAGGTGGGATAGGGGCAAGGGGGGCTTAGGAGCCAACAGGATCAGAAGGTGCCCTGGGAAGGGGGCAGAGACCAGGGCAGGGGGAGCATAAGGGGCAGTGATGGTTCGGCACAAGAGACAACGGAATTGTTCTGTTCAACCTGACTGAGTTGACTGGAGAAACACAACAGATGAATGGTTTCAGAGCTAAGATTTAAGATCCATTAAATTGGATACATCAAAAATACTCTTCAGACAGACCGACTGCACAGCATAGGGAACTACACTCAGTATCTTATAAGAATCTCTAATGGAAAAGAATCTGAAAAAAGAATATATATATATATATATATATAGCTGGACACCTGAGCCTAACAACATTATAAATCAACTGTACTTCAGTTGAAAATAAATAAAATTTAGTGGCATAAGTCTATAAAAAATACTCTTCAGAGTACTGAAGTTTATCCTACCACGAAGGGAACAAACAGGCTGACTATGAATTAATTTACCAAATCCTGGAACTGTAGAACTGTGGGGGCACCACTTGAAATTCAAATAAAAGGAGAGGGCATCAAGTCATCAAATTGATTTTCCAGAAGTATGACTTGATACCATCACCCAAGACTCAAAAGCCTCCAGATGTTGCCCAGGATGGAGGCAAAGCATCTTTCCTGCCCACAGCATCTTGCTCTACTGCAGAAACCCTCTGCTCTAGCCAAAAGGAACCACACAGACTGCCTGGGACTGCCGATGGCTTCTGAACGTCACTTCTCTGCTTGCCAAGAACTCCCTGTGCCTCCATCCATCTTAATCCTTCGCATACTTCAAGGGGCAGCGGAAATCTCACCTCTTCTGGAGGGTCTTCCTTCATCAACAAATTGAAAGGGCTCCCTTCCTTCCCTACATTATGACAGAACCTAATTGTTTTTACTACTCATTACACATTCATCTATTGTCTCTGCATTGTCACCTTTTCATAATCTCGGTACCCTGTCCCGCTAACTAGCTGATGAACTTTTTGAGGTCAGGTATCTATTGCTGCAAAATGAACTACCTGAAAATTCAGTGGCTTAAAATATCCTCTTTACTATATGACTCTTGATTTCCTGGACAGGAATTCAGGCATAAGCTCAGTTGGGCAATTCTTCTGTTCCATTTGGAGTCTACAGAGGTCCCTTGGTGGAAGTTAGCTGATGGATAGACTAGTATTGAGGGTACAAGTTGGCTTCACTTACAAGTCTGGTGCCTTGGCTGGAAATTGGGCTCAGCTGGCATGTTGACAGGCACAGGTGTGGCCTTTCTAGCATGATGACCTGAGGGTAGTCAAACTTTTTCCAAGATGACTCAGTATCACCAGAGTGAGTTCTTCGAAGGGCTGGGTGGAAGCCACAGGACTTCTTATGACCTGGCCTTGGAAATCTTAGAATTTCACTTGTGCTACATTCTGTTGGTCAAGCAAGTCACTAATATTAAAGAAGAACGGAATTAGACTCCACCTTTTAACAGGAACAGGTCTAGCAAAGAATGTGAAACCATCTTTATTCTACCACACAAGGTTGTCCTAAGACCTAGGCAAGCAAAGTCCCTGACCCAGGGCCTGGGCCTCACAGGGTCCCACACTTTGGAGTGCTACTTTAATTTTTTCTAAGTCCCCCTGAGGTGGCTGGGATCATTCTAGTCTGCCTCTCCTCTTCAGGGTAATCTCCAATTTTTCATTCCAGGGATAGGCTTGACCAGGCACCCCCAAAAGCTTCAGGGCTCGTGCCTATGAGTTGTCCAGGGCAATCTGGCAGGCAGATTGCTTCCATTGGCCAGCATGGTATTGCTTTGGTGGCCTTGCATGAGATCAGACCATGAGAATGGTACCAACTCACTGATTTGGGATAATTCTTATTCTTATTGAATATAGCATGAATTCAAGATTTTGAGCACTCACCCTTGGGGTTGAGCCACCCGTGTGGGGCCATGCCATGGCTCTTCACAGCCTATGTTTGACTACAGGCTTCCTCCAGTCTCTAGCACACCAGTATGGTGGGGGCGGCAGCATACTTTGCCCTGTGTGGGGCTTCCTACTCCATCTCTCTCTCTCTTTTTATGGCCACACCCATGGCATTTGGAAGTTCCCAGGTCAGTGACTAAATCAGAGCTGCAGCTGTGATCTACACTGAAGCTGTGGCAACACCAGATTCTTTAACTCACCGCACCAGGCTGGGGATAGAACCCAAGCCTCCGCGGTGATCCCAGCCGCTGCAGTCGGATTCTTCACCCACTGTGCCGCAGCAGGAACTCCCCTACCTCAGTCTCTTAAGGGTGGTCATCCCACCCCCTCAATAGGCAGTCCTCTAGAAGTGGCCATGCATATTTTCCCCACCTGAGCCCATTACTCTGCCAACTAGCTTTTACAGTCAATGTCCCCTCTTTCTTCTGATCAACGTAGTAACCCTATAAGCTGGGTTGGTCTGAAGTTGGGTCAGGTGAGGGCCATCTATTCCATTCACGAATGAGACTTCTCTTCTTGCTCCCCTCGCCTAACCACCCTTTTCCCTTGCCAACTGGTTTCAGTATATGAGGGCAGAGGTACAGCCAACACTAAAAGAGATATATTCTAGGAAAGCAGAGATTAAAGCCTAAGAATTCAAGAGAAGACATAATTGGAAGATACATTATTGTACACTTACACTTCAAAATTCTAAATGGTGAATTATTATTAATAGTTCCCTGCATACTCGAGGCAAAACTTGCCATTAGTGTCATCATCGATGAAGGACAGTAAGAAAGTTTCGGTCACTGGAAGTTAAGTATTCATGGGCACTGTGAAGGATAATGCAGCATCACAAGTAATGATGGAACCAGCATCAAATAAATACATCAAGACTGTTTCAGGTTATTAGCTCCTCTTTGAAGCCCCCCTGAATCCCCAGTCTAGGCTAAGTGTCCCTTCTGTCATCCCATAGTTCTTGATAACCTCTACCCCACGCTCATGACACGGTACCCTAGTTATCTGTGTAGACGTTTCCCTCCCAGTATATGAGAGACATTCTATAGCAAGTTGATGTCTTACTCATGTTTGTACCCCAGCCATTGCACTGTGCCTGAGACATAGTATGAGCTTTATGAATATACAGAGGATGATTCATGGAAAGGAACTACTGGACTAAGTCAGGTGAACTCTGGTGAGGCTAGAAATCAGTTCTAGTAGAACAAAGGACAGGCTGGAGGACAAGTCACCCATACAGAATGCTGCACTGTAGATCGACTGTGCAAGTGGTCTAGCCATAAATGAAAAATAAGGTAGAAGCTAAAAGTGCAACAAGTTGGGAGTTCCCATTGCAGCACAGTGGAAACGAATCCGACTAGGAACCATGAGGTTTCAGGTTCGATTCCTGGCCTTGCTCAGTGGGTTAAGGATCTGGTATTGTGGTGAGCTGTGGTGTAGGTAAATGCAGATGCGGCTCCCGTGTGGATGTGGCTGTGGCTGTGGTGTAGGCTGGCAGCTCTAGCTCTGATTCGACCCCTAGCCTGGGAACCTCCGTATGCCGTGGGTGGAGCCCTAAAAAACAAATGAACAAAAAAAAAGTGCAATAAGTTGGAGGGATGGAGTTTTCTTCTCCTTGGAGGAAGGCCTAAGCACATATAAAGGTCTAAGAGACTGAGAAGCAGAAGAGAGATCCCCTGGACTTCAGTTTTCTTGTCTGCTCTACCCACCTCACAGGAATACTGTGAGGTCCAAAGAAGAACTGAAACATAAACATAAAAATTCTTTGCGAAAATCTGAAATTTCTACTCAGGCTCTGAAAGCTTCCAACTACTTATAGAATAAAAATTTACAGTACAAGTCCAAGTATGACATTTAAGATTCTCCCATGATCTGGCTCCAACTTTCCTTCTAATACCATTACTCCTCCAAGCTCCCTACAGGGGCCACAGGAGATCATGTTCTTTCCCCCTATTTGCCTTTGTTCAGGGTCTCCTCAGCCTCATTGCTCTCCACCAGGCCAATACAATTAACATTTATAGAGTGGGTAGTGTGTGCAAGACACTGTTAAAACTCTTGTTTTTCAGCTGCACCCTGTGGCATGTGGAAGTTCCCAGGCAAGAAACTGAACCTGTGCCACAGCAGTGACAACACTAGATCCTTAACCCGCTGGGCCACCAGGCAACTCCTAAACTCTGTTGATTTTTGAAGGCTCTTTTCATAGGCTATTTAGTCCTTGAATCCTTCCTGCTTTTCTCCAGATAACCAGTACTTTGTATCGGTTGTAGCGCTTATGCTACCTTATCATATAGCTTGAGGGCATGATGCCTTCCCCCCCCTTTTTGTTGTTTTTTAGGGCTGCACCCATGGTATATGGAAGTTCCCAGGCTAGGGGTCGAATCCAACCTGCAGCTGCTGGCCTACACCACAGCCACACCACCACCAGATCCGAGCCACATCTTCGACTTATGTCACAGCTTGCAGCAACGCCAGATCCTTAACCCAGTGAGCGAGGCCAGGAATGGAACCCTCATCTTCATGGATACTAGCTGGGTTTTTAACCCACTGAGACACAAGGGGAACTCCAAGGGGCTATGTCTTACTTGTATTTCTCCTCCCAATATCTGTGCCTCTAATAGTAGGTGCTCATTAATAAATAAGCATTAGAATGTGAAAATGTCAGGGAAAGAATGTACATGGGTGGACAATCTCTTGGGACACAAAACTGGGTGGGACTAGGATACAGGAAAATAGAAGCATCAACTCGTCAAAGGAAAAGGAACATTTCCTCCCTTGGGAGGAACGGCAGATAAGCCTGGGAGGATGGAAACGGATAACGTCTACTTGGAGATGCCCAAGGGTCCATATCCCTCATGTCCTAGCTTGATACACGGTAGCCACTCATTCATTGTGGGTTTATTAGATGGGTAAATATGGTGGGGGCGAGATAGGAGATGCTTGCACCAGGGGTTCCTGTGAAGAGAGACATCTCCAGTCACCCAACTAAACAGTATAAGGTAAATTCAAGCAGGAACCCTCCTAACCTTGCTCCGGCAGAGACGAGCTCTCCCTCCGCTGGCCACCGACCTTACTCTGAGGACCCCACGTCAGTACTCTATGAATGCCCTTGCCAATGCCTGACTCGATGCAGAAAAATAGCTTCCGGCCAAAACCTCTGGTTCCTCTCCCCCTACCTGAGGCACAACATTTGACTACACTTCGCCTTCTTCTTCAGGGCTCTTTTCTCGTTCCCCTTCTCCTTTCTCGCAGCCATCATCAGTAGGGCGCGTGTTGGGGCAGTCCCAGTCGGCAGGGGCGGGAGGGTCCTGCGACCGGAAGCCGGAAGGCGGAAGTGGGGCCGTGGGGACGTGTTCCGAGGAAGCCGGAGCGGGACCCGGCGGGCCCGGCAACATGGAGCCGCTGTACCAGCAAACGCACAAGTGAGGGATGCGTCGGGCACGGGCGGGGACGAAGCCAAGCTAGGCGAGGACTTCCCCCGCCCCACCCCTACCGCCGGCTGAGGCCTCAGGCGTCCATCAGTATGGAGGCCCAGTCCTTCACCTGGGCGCTGTCGGGGGTCGGGCTCGGGGCGAGGGCAGCTCGAAAGTGTTCCATCTCTGGCTGGACGCCCAGGTCAGCGGCGGCCAGAGGGTCCGGCCTGGTGCTCGGGGACGTTGGGCCGAATGCTTCCTGAGAGTTTTGAGGCAGTGACTACTTGCCGGGTAGACTAGGTGAAGGGAAAGTAGCACCTACAGGTTGTAATATTTTGTCCGGTACCTGCCAACTCTGGTCCATATCGGTAGAGCTGGTGGGAAATCGGCCCCTGTACATAAGCGTTTACTGTTTAGTTGGAGAGTCAGGGCAGGTACGAAAAAAGATCTAACATTTGGTATGATCGGATGGCAGATAAATTGGTATGATCGGATGGCAGATAAATGAGCAGTACCAACCAGGATCTCCTTGAGCAATTTGGAAGTATCCATCACTGGACTAAAGTCGTCAGAAAAAGTTTAATTAATAGCTCACTGCTCCTGAATGATGTCATTTCCTTCTCTTGGTTGACCCAAATCTTGTTGCTGCTACACCGTGATTTTTTTTCTTTTATTACGATTTTGGTTTATATTGAAGACCATATTTTTAGGATAGAAAGAATGCCCTACAGATAGCGTTCAGTATTATTACAGTACTTGTTATTCAGATCTGGTTAGAGACTGCTTTTAAGGAAATTGAATTTTGGTTTAGCATCTCATAACTTAAATTCCTTGGTAGTGCCCTTTATTCATATTGTCCTGCATTTTTGGAACTTGCTGAGATATGTAGCTGAACATGGAAATAGAATCATACCTATCCTATTTTGGGGGAAGATTTTTTATGATTTATTTTTTTTATTGTGGTAAAACATACATAACATACAACTTACCATTCAAAAGTTAACCGTTTAATTTTTAAATTATCAATATCATTTAATTTACCATTTAAAACTGTAATCATTTCTGAGTGTACCATTTAGTGACATCAGGTATATTCACCATGTGTAACTGTCAACATTACCCATTTCTAGAACGTTTTCACTCTCCTAAAAAGAAACTTATTAAACAGTTCCTCCCTATTTCTCCCCAAGTCCCTGGGAGCCTGTTCTAGTTTCTTTTCTGAATTGCCTATTCTGGATATCTCATATAAGGGGAATAATACAATATTTGTCCTTTTGTGTCTAGCGTTTCATTTGACAGTGTTTACAAGGTTCATCTGAGTCATAGCATGCATCAGAATATCGTTCTTTTTTTGTGGCTGAATAATATTCTTCTGTGGATACACACACATACACCCCACACACACCCACACACCCACACATAGTGTTTTGTAATCCATTCATCTATTAATGGTTTCCACCTTTTGACTATTGTGACTAATACTCCTGAGAATACTGGTGTACAAATAGCTGTTTGAGTCTCTGTTTTCAATTTTCCGGAGTGTGTACATATACCGATCCTATTTTAACAACTTTTTTTACAACTTTTAAACAACTGTTTTAACAACTTTCAATTTTATGCTATAGTTTCGTGCTGATAAAAACTCATTAAGTCACACCCTTAGGGGCTGGAGAAGAAATAAAATGGGGATGTGCCTTCCTAATGAATTCACAACAAAAGAAATTCTTTGGAGCATTAGAATAAGAGGGATGATGATCCTCTTATTTCATTTTCTAAGTTTATATTTCGTTGAGTTACTGTGTCATTTTTTATTTTATTTTATTGAATAAGTGTTTGGGAGAAGGAAAATATAGCGCCTACCTTGTAATAGTTTTGAATTGGTCTTACACTGGGGAGCCTTATTCTCTTTCATATAAAAATTATAGGAGACTTTAAAACCTAGATCTGTGAATCAGATGGAAAAGGAATGAAACAGGAAACTATGCTCATGTTACTAAGAAAGGGCAGATTTTTTAAATAGCAAGGCATAGTGGACTGAGTAGTGCTTTGAAGTTAATCTGTGATGTACAGTCTCAGCTGGTTAATTTTGGTTAAAGAATGATGCTAGGGAGACCACAGCCCAGTTTATTCTTAAGAATAATTTTGCTCACAGAGTCCCAGGCTGCCTGTTATCAGTGTAGCAGGTAGCTGATCAGAGTAAACCAGGAAGCTCAATAATTTGTAAATTTAGAGGAGGAACACTAATTAGTGTCCCAAACAAGATTCGTGAAGTGTAGATGAACTACTTAGCTCCGCAGGCCTCCAACAACCTCCCTCAGACTCTGTAGACCCTTGGACTCTATATCAGGGCTCGCTGACCTTTGCTGTCAAGAGCCAGATAGTAAATATTTTAGGCCTTGCAGGCCATATAGTCTCTGTGGCAGCTCTTCAACTCTGCTGTTAAAGTGTGCAAGCAACCATAAGATAGTATGTAAACAAATGGACGTGACTGTAGTCC
The DNA here is from genome assembly GCF_016906955.1 of Phacochoerus africanus. Taxonomy (NCBI): domain Eukaryota; kingdom Metazoa; phylum Chordata; class Mammalia; order Artiodactyla; family Suidae; genus Phacochoerus; species Phacochoerus africanus. The sequence goes on from NC_062557.1 coordinate 17,908,679, forward strand.
AGTAAAACTTCGTTTACAAAAACAGACAACGGATGCGATTTGGCCAACCACTGCTAGGCCTACCATGCAGTCACTGGTTCATTCGGTGACTGTTTATTGAGCACCTCCTTTGTGTCAGGGCACCATTCTCAGTGCAGACAGCACAGCCCTACTGGGGAGTTTCTTTGTTCCGTGCTGCAGTGTATTCTGATCTGTCCCTTGCCCTCAAGGACTGAACCAGGATTGGAATCCTGGTTCTAGACCTCTTCACCTTGTTTTCCTCATCTACAAAATAAGAATGTTGGGCTGATTGCCCTGTAAGTTACCTTCCAGCTCCGTATTACTGGTGATTGAGTGTCTTTAAGAGGAAACGCAGAATCCTCTGTGCATCAGCAACTCACTTTTGCACTTACAGAAATTAATGACTGTAGCTGGATTGACACAGCAGTAGCTGAACACATTAATTTTACTGGAGCTTTGAACCCAGTAGTTATCTCTTGCCATGGCCCTGAAAGTACATTGGAATTATTCAACATTTTACTTAAAGTTATATATCTTGAAAACTCGAATTACCTGAACAGTGTATGAAAAACAGAATAAACATTTCACCCGTAAATAATACTGCATTAGGATGAACTTGATAGAGGAGCAAGTGGCCAGGCGTCTATTTTTGAGATCCCAGTGCTTGTAAAGGTGCCCATATTTGTCCAGGATCATCCAGTCCCTGGCCCTTATTATCACTAGAGATTCTGATTCAATAGGTTTGGAGCACAAGAAGCTCTATTTTTAACAAGCTCTCCAGGTGATTTTGATGAACAGCTGGGTTTAAAGACTATTACCTTATCTCAAGACCAGTTTTTCCTCTTTTGATTTTGCCTTCTGATGAGAGGCTAAATATAGTAGAGACAAAGTGGGTGAGGTGAAACGTGCCCGGATGGTTCCCGCTACTTTTAAGTAAAAACACCAAACTTTTGTCTGGTGCTGTAGTGGTTACACAAGCACTTTCATACTGCATTTGGACCTACAGCCCTTTAAATAGTTATGATTATCTGTACCCTGTTTTCTAGTTGAGGACACTGAGGCACCAAGGAGTTAAATGACTTAATTCAGTGCCCCTCATCTCCTGCATACAACCCAGATCTTTTAACTCCAAAACCTTGTTTCCTGCCCAAGTTGGTCAGCGGCAGCACGGGTGCAGAGTGTGTGTCTATGATGGGGTGTGGTAGTTCCATGGACTTTTAAAAAGCAATTCAGTGCTTATTTATTTATTTATATACATATTTTTTGCCATACCCGGAGCATGCCAGGTCCCCAGGCCAAGGATTGAACCCATGCCACAACAGTGACCTGAGTCGCTGCAGTGACAACACCAGATCCTTAACCTCCTGTGCCACAAGGGAACTCTGAAATTCTGTTTTTATGTTTATTTTATTTTATTTTATTTTGCTTTTTTGGGCCGCACCCTCATGGTTCCTAGTCAGATTCGTTTTTGCTGTGCCACGATGGGAACCCCTGAAATTCTGTTTTTAAATTCTTCCTAGAAGTTTGGGATTAGCAGATGCAAACTGTTATATATAGGATGGATAAACAACAAGATCCTACTGTATAGCATAGGGAACTATATTCAATATCCTGTGATAATGGAAAAGAATATGAGAAAGTATATATATGTATATATATATATGTCTAACTGAATCACTTTGTGGTACAGCAGAAATTAACACAACATGTAAATCAACTATACTTCAATAAAATTAAAAAAATAAAGTTCTTCCTAGATCTTTTTTTAAAAAAAAAATCAGCATCAGTGACCCTTGCATACTTGCTGTTAGGGCTAGGACTTCTGATTTCTAGTATTCATACTCGCAAGTCATATTTGTGTATCAGCTGTTCCTTATGGGCTTCAAATGTGTTGTCTGAGTTCCCTGTTCAGTGTGAAACAGATTCGCCACTTGTCATCTAATAGTTCCCACCATACTATTCATACTTGCTTTGTTGTTTTGCATTTATCGCCTCTCGGGCGTGACGTGTAGAGATTGGAATCACTTTTTTGGCGCTATCTTTTCTGATTCATTCAAAGCAAATAGAGATTGGATGGAAAAGTCAGTGATGTTTCCCAGCAATTTAAAGTGTATCCATTTTAGCTTAGAAAATAGTAAGCACCGCCTGAAGAGTGGTTGTAGGGTTTTGTGGGTATTGGTGTCATTTCTCCTGCTATCATCATAGAGTTTAAGAATTGAAAGGGACTGGCAAGATTGTCCATTTCAACTCAATTGGGTCAAGAAAATCCTTTGTGGAACCCAAGAGAGTTCATGTACTGTGTGTTTAAGCACGCCGGAGCTCTGTTTTTTCCCTTTGCTTACAGAGTTCATAATTGTTCTCCTTTTCCCCCCCTTGTGCTGAGCTGAAATCTGGCATCTTAAAATTTGTACCTTTTGGTCATGGGTCTCCCTTAAGGAGCAACAACAGAAAACAGGCCCTTTCCTCTTTCTGTATATCATCTCTAAATATTTGAAGAGCACCAGCTGCCCCATTTTAATTTAGTTTTGTTTTTCTTTTCTTAGAGGATTATTATTACTAGCTTTTTTTTTTTTTTTTTTTGGTCTTTTTGCCATTTCTTGGGCCACTCCCTTGGCATATGGAGGTTCCCAGGCTAGGGGTCTAATCGGAGCTGTAGCTGCTGGCCTGCGCCACAGCCACAGCAACACCAGATCTGAGCCGTGTCTGCGACCTACACCACAGCTCACGGCAACGCTGGATCCTTAACCCACTGAGCGAGGCCAGGGATCGAACCCACAACCTCATGGGTCCTAGTCAGATTCGTTAACCACTGAGCCTCGATGGGAACTCCTCACTAGCTCTTTTGACCGTTCCTCTTCATAACTTGACTTCCAGCTCTTTCCCAGTCATCCTCCATTGGGGGAACCTTTAATTGGTAGAGAGAGTTCCTTTAGCAGATGGTTCCCAAAATTGAATGCCATTCTATATGTACATTTGACTTTTTAAGAAAAGTCCTAAGTCAAAATGGTTTTATCCCTGACAAATTTCATTGTGCTACTTCAGACTAAATGAAAAATGTTAATATTTGTTTTGTTTTACAATATCCTAACCACTCACTGGAGTGCAGGGTCACATGAAAATTCAGAATCATAAGTTGATTCTTAAAAAATATTAAACATTAAGTTCCCATTGTGGCTTAGTGGTAACGAACCCGACTGGTATCCGTCCATGAGGATGAACGTTCGATCCCTGGCCTTGCTCAGTGGGTTAAGGATCTGGGGTTGCTGTGAGCTGTGGTGTAGGTCACAGATGTAACTTGGATCCCAAGTTGCTGTGGCTGTGGTGTAGGCCGGCAGCTGTAGCTCTGATTCAGTCCCTTGCCTGGGAACTTCCATGTGCTGTGGGTGAGGCCTGAAAAAGAAAATAAATAAATAGATAAATAATACTGAACAAAACAAAGAACCAAAGGCAATTCTGTGGTGGAGCCTAGACATCTTCCCCAGGATCCTTTGGGTCTTGCTTGCCATGAATCTCTCACTCTTATAGTTTAAATATTTTCAGTCTAATGGGAGAAATGTTATGTCATAGTTCGTTTTTTTTTTTTTTTTACACCATTTATTGGTGATAAACACTAAGTTTCAATTACCTTCCATGGGGAGAAAAAATTCCAGCGTAAACAATGAATGGAAGCAGGACTTAACTGGCAAGGCTGCTGTGCTCTTCATTGGACCAATGCAGGACCTCGCTGCACATGTGTCTGTGCACAGCAACACAACTTGTGATGTCATAGTTTTAATTTGCATTTTCCTGATTACCTGTAAAGTTGAGTGTCTCTTCATATATTTACTGACCATTTATGTTTCCATTTCTGTCAGTTGCCCTTTGCTTGTTTTAAAAATTGCTTTGTTTGGCTGTTCCTATTGATTTGTACCAATTCTTTATATTCTGGACCTTAGTAATCTTCCAGGCTCTGCTTGTCTTTTTTTTTTTTTTTTTTTAATTGTGTCTTTGGCGTAAAAAGCTTTTTGTTTTAATATAGTCAGATTTATTAGTCTTTTCTTTCTTGGTGGGAGGGTAGATTTTTTTTTTTGTCTTATTTAGGGAATCTTTCTTTAACCTGAAGTCATAATATGCAGTCTTGTATTATCTTCAGAAAGTTTTAAAGCCCTGCTTTTTACATTTAGGCTTTAAAGCATCTTGAGTTTATCTTCCTGTATTACATGAGGTGTCTTTTGTCCAGATGCATAACAAACTGAACCATCAGCATTTATTGTAGTCCATTCTCTGCCCACTATCATTCAAAATTTACGTTATTGCTCACGTTCAGGCCTTCAGTAAAGTCCTAATTCTCTTTTCTGTCAGCATTGCCATCTTCTGTAGCTGTTTTCATGGTGACCCTAATCCAGATGTTGGTTTCTTCAGCTGCATTCCTACATCTGCCTCTGTATCTCCGCATGCCTGCATCCTCAAGTATCCGGACCTGCCCACCTGAAGTAGCAGTCAGGTTTCTCAAGACTCTATTAGTGATCTCCAGTTGCCTCAGGTCTCAGCCAGGGGCACTCTGAGAGTCATCAGAGAGCTGTCCTGCTTCTTGGGCCATGGGTCATGTTTAGAGGCTGCAGGGAAGCCTTGGAAAAAACTAGAGGCAAGTTAAAACCAAATTTGGGTAAATTTGGGGTGACAGTTTGTGGTGTTCACGGTGGAGGATCGTTGCCGACTTTTCCCTCAAGGGTTGGAGATGGTGGAAGAGCTGACAGGCCCCTTTCACGTGGCCGTCACGTGGAGGGACCAGAGCAACGGGAGATGATTGTTGGGGTCAGATAAACAGTAGTCCAAGGACTGACCATAGAGGACAGCTTGGAGGGCGGAGAGGGGGACGTCACCTTGGCCAGGCCTGGGGACCTCTGGAGAGTGCTCTGGGGCCTGATATCCGGGACCAGGCTAGCAGTCCCGGCTGCGGTGTTGCATTTCCCAGTGAGATGGCAGTCGCCTTGTATTGCCAGGGAAAGATGTTTCTCTAACAGGAGATCCCTGTCTTGCAGGACCTTCCTTGGACGGTTTCCTCCAGCCAACCACCCCATCCCCTTCTCCCCTCTGACCCCACTCTTTCGGGCAGGCCGGCCTGCTGGTCAGTAACCCACGTGACATGCCTTGCAGGTCTTTTTGCCTGTCGTTTTCTCCAGCTCCTCCTTCACCAAATCATGCCTCCCTTCTTCAAAATGATGTTCAGAACGCCCTTCACCCACAGGGCTTCCCCAGCTTAGTCTTTTCTTCACCTGCCTTTGCCTGGCACTGCTGTGCGTAGCTCCTCAGCTTTCTCTTTGTTGACACTTTTGTGTGTTAGCAGTTCTCTTAAATCGTCTTGGAACTTTTCTTGTCTATCTGGCCTGTCGTTCCTAATTACACTGTTTCTCAAGGACAAGGATTATCTCTCGCCTGCCCTTTGACTCTCCCTAGTACAGACCAGTGCTCAGCACATTGGGTCAAAGAACAGAGGGTGGGATTGGCTGCGTCCAGATGGAGGTTTATCACTTGGTGTGTGACCTTGAACAAGTTACATAACCTTTCTGGGCTTCTGGATGTCTTATTTACAAAATAAGGATGATAATAGTACTTTCTTCATAGGGTTATTGACTTAGCAGAATGTCTCAGATGTGGTAAGCACTCACTAAACGCTGCCTGTCAGGATTACTATTAATATTAATGTTCAGATATTAGAAACCATGCCAAAACATGTGACCTGAAGTGCCACATACAAATTTTACAGTTCAGCGATGCTGTCAATTTAAATCAGTTAGATGTTGGCATTAGAAAAATTGTCTTTCCTGGCTGAGGCGCTGTTGATTACTCCCGTCTCACTCATTTCCTCCCTCTTCCTTTGATAGGCAGGTCCACGAGATCCAGTCTCACATGGGACGCCTGGAGACGGCAGACAAGCAGTCTGTGCACCGTGAGTAATTAACTATGGAGACCAGAGTCCTTTCTCTGATGACACGGTGCTAATGGGCTGGGTTTCCTGACTGCGTTTCTGCCTCAGGGGCGTAATGATTCAGCGTGGAATGAGTTGTGTCGTTAGGGTGGACAGAAAAGCCCTGTGGCAAAGTCACTGATTTCCCTGATTGTGCCCTTTGAAAGCCCTCCAGTCTTATCCCCCATTACCCCTCCACTCAACCCGACATGGCCCTTTGGTAATGGAAGCACTTTCCTCCATCTGTCTTAATCTCATTACCTCGTCCGTAGAGGAATGTCGTCCATAAAAATCCAGAGATGTTTAACTGGAATCGGTCATTTCTTCTGAGCTGAGAGCTGTGGCTTTTTAGGAGGATTATTCGGAAACGAAGAACAATATTAATTAGTTTAGTTCCCACACCACGGTTTCTTTTGAGAAGCGTGCTGCTTTTGGGGGGGTTTTAGTTTCTTCTCTGTGGTGAGAAAAGGTCCTTTTTGCCAGTCGCTCCCCAGACACTGCTGGCCCCCCAGCCACTGTCTTCTCTGCTCGGCTGTTGCCCTGCCCAGGTCTCCTGTTTTCTTAGCTCTCCTTTCCTCAGCTCCAGAGCACCTCTTCCCCTGCCCCTGTGCCCCACTTGGTTCTGGATGCTGCATGTTAGCTGTGGGCTCCCCTAGGAAGGTGACATTTCTGTCTCTACTGTCATTTCTTTCTTGGGCAAGAGGCAACCTGGATGCCTTTTTCTGGGCGCAGTTTAGTTCTGTCCAGGGGCTTTGTTTGCCTTCCCAGCAATCTCATTGGCACATGATTAGAAATGGAAAAGAGGTCCTTTTGACTGTTTATCAAGAGGAATAAGAAAAATGACTATATTTGTCATATCTTTACCTCTGTGGATTCTTTCCTGGGCCTTTCCATTTGATATTTGGTCATTTGGTCTATTTTGGGGATTCCAACATCAGTCTACACTTTTTTTTTTTTTTTTGTCTTGTCAGGGCTGCCCCTGCAGCATATGAAGGTTCCCAGGCTAGGGGTCAAATCGGAGCTATAGCTGCCGGCCTACACCACAGCCACAGCAACACCAGATCAGAGCCACCACCTACGCCACAGCTTATGGCCATGCTGGATCCTTAACCCACTGAGCAAGGCCAGGGATTGAACCTGCGTCCTCGTGGATACTAGTCAGATTTGTTTCTGCTGAGCCAGGATGGGAACTCCAGTCTACCCATTCTTAAGGGAATTCTCCGTGTTTCATATACTAATGTTCCCCTTTGTGATTTTTTTAAACCTCATTATATTCTATAGGGCGTTCACTTGGCAGTCTTTTTACTAGATATTTATAGCCCATACCTGAGAATAATCTCAAAGGAAAAGAAGTCTCATTCTGGATCAGAAAATACTGCATTTTGCTTAAAATAGTTTTTTGGAAAATCTTTAAATGTTCATTTTATTTTCTAAAGGCAGGAAATTTATTTCTACAGATTTATGTTCAGCTTTTAAAAAATTGGCACCATTATGGCATTAACAGCTATATATGCATGTTTTTTTTGAGAAACATTTACAAAGTCACTTAGTATAATTTGAATTTTTCCCTATCATCATTAGTGTATGCGTTTTTCTCCTTTTGAAGTACCTATTTTTGAGTTTATTGGTTGTGGAAAAAAGATATGTTTGCTTTATCATTCTAATTTAAGTTCACAATCTCTTTTCCAGCAATTATTCTTTTTTCTCTTTTGTGCAGTAGTAGAAAACGAAATCCAAGCAAGCATAGACCAGATATTCAGCCATCTAGAGCGTCTGGAGATTTTGTCCAGCAAGGAGCCCCCTAACAAAAGACAGAATGCCAAACTGTGAGTGCTCTGATGCCCCAGGCCCATCATGGCAGGCCTTTGGACAATTCTGAAAAATCCGTTTACACATTGAAAATCTGAGACTATGCAAAGATAAAGTCCCGTAAAGAGCACAGTTCTGTTTGAGTGGTACTACCTCAGAATAAAAAGCCTGTGTTGTTCAACACAGGGAATACAGCCAATATTTATCATAACTGAAAATGGAGTAAAACCTGTAAAAATGGTGAGTCACCATATTGTGCAGCTGTACCTTATATAATACTGTACATCGACTATCCTTCAATTTAAAATAAAAGGCCTGTGAGGTTAGTGGCTCAGAAGCCTTGCATCTCCTTTCCTCATTGGTGTCGTTTTGAGATTTTCCCCCCAGTACTATTTTTCTGACCAGACCCATGGCTGCTTGGAACCTAATGCCGCCAGGGAGTTGCACTCCGCTCTTTAGTTCCTCCTACATTCTTGGGTTGGAATATCTTGCTCTTAATCACTCCAGTCAGTCTTTTTATAATGAAATGCTGATCTAATGTTTGATACACCTCCATGAAATTAAAATGAAACCACTCTCACCACCTCCACCCCCAGCCCCTACTCCCAAAAGTTTTCTGAAACTTCACTGATGCTTTACTCCCAAGATGCCCTTGGGCTTCTCCCAGGAGAGCGATAGAATCCCTGGAAGGTCAGGAAGAGGTCATCGAACCTGCTTCGTGTCACCTGTTCTCTGACATGCATCCAGAATCAGAGAGCGGCAGATATTTAAGTAAAGCTGCTGGAATCTCATGTACTGCAACCCTGCTTCTTTACTTTCAACATCATTGATCAAAATCAGATTGTTGAGCAGGGGGTAGGAGGTGGGCGGGTGGATAGCATGGAGGGCTGCAGAGGGAAGTCAGGCAGTATCTTCTTTCCTGAAGACAAAGTCTGGCCCCCTCCCACTGTGCTGCTCTGGGCTCCTGCAGTTTAATCTCTCTGTCCGTTCCAGTCGTGTCGACCAGTTAAAGTATGATGTCCAGCACCTGCAGACTGCTCTCAGGAACTTCCAGCAGCGACGATACACAAGGGAGCAGCAAGAGAGACAGCGAGAGGAGCTTCTGTCCCGCACCTTCACCACGAATGTAAGCCAGGTGCCTGGGCAGGGTCTGCAGGAGCTCAGGGCTCAGAGTGGGGTCCTTTCGGGGGGTGTCTGAAGCAGACTGATCGGACAGGAGGAGAGCAACCGGAAGGGACAGTGACTGTGCATTGCCACAGAGACTAGACCTAAACAGGGAATGTCTAAACACAAAAGCCTAAAGAGGAAGCAGTTAAATTGAGGGAACAGGCAGGATGAAAATTACCTGGTTTGACTGGTTCGATGCAGAGAGGTGGACGTTCACATGGTGGAAACGTTTTTCTGCTCAGATCGAGACAGATGATTAGAACTTAAGACTATTTGTAGTGAGGGCAGCCTTTCAAAGCTGCCTTCAGGCAGTTGCCATTGTGCTGTGTATGTGTGTGGTTCCAGTGTCAGATGCAGTAAAATGTTTTTGCCCCTAGTCTGAGCAGCAATTTGGAGGAATTTGTTAACAGATACTTTGCTGTAGAGGGATTGCTTGACTCGAGCCCGTTTGAAAGTGGCCTGTTGCTTTTGCATGTTTGATTTCTTTGCACACCACTGTCCCTCTCCTTTGGTCTTAATAGAATCATTTCCTCCACATGGCTGAGAATATACTGGCCTTTTTGTGTCCTGCATGATGTATTCCACCAAATTAAATGGGTTTTAAGGGTTGGTTTGTTTGTTTGTTTATTTGCTTTTGCTTTTACAGAGAGGTTCATTTCCTCAAGAGGTCTTACCTTTCTGAGCCTGTCATTAGAAATCATATCAGTTCCCACTTTGCAGATGTTTAACTCTGTTTGCTGTATCCACACTTGCAGTAAATTCCCCAAAGGGCTTCAGCATATGCTTACATAGTTTTTTTTCTTTAGCATAGGCTGTCAGGTAACAATGATTAACAATTCAGAAGTTCAGTGAAGATGTGTTGGTGGTATAGTGGTAAGCCTAGCCACCTTTCAGAAGAGGAGGGAGCTGTGTGACACACTGAAAGGTGTTGTGTGGGCTTTTTTTGTTTTTTCTTTTTAGGGCTACATGTATGGCATGTGAAGTTCCTAGGCGAGGGGTCACATTGGAGCTGCAGCTGCAGCTCTACACCGTAGCCATAGCCATGCAGGACTCGAGCTGCATCTGTGACCTACACCACAGCTCACGGCAATGCTGGATATTTAACCCACTGAATGAGGTCAGGGGTGGAACCTGCATCCTCCTGGATACTAGTCAGGTTCGTTACTGCTGAGCCACAGTGGGAACACCTTTGATAGCTATGGCATTGGTTACTCAAGCCTTTTTAGGCAGGGATGATCCTTCAAGAGTTATTTTGTTTCTTGCCAGCCTGGTGTGACACTATTCAGAAGACTGGCTGAATGAACTTCTTGGTCTTTATATCATCTGGAGCTATGCCTCTCATTTTTCTGAGAGGTATCAGCCCATCAAGCTATACCTTTTCAGATGGGAGGGTAAAAAAGATTGGTATATAAAAGGCATTCAGTAAATGTGTGTCAGATAAATAAAAATAAGTCTCTGATTTAAACACTGGAGTCTTGACTCGCTGACCATCTGCTTAAGCAGAACACTATTTAAGGTGTGAGAGTAAAGTGTGTTTAAAAAAACATGACTCCCACCTATGAGAAGTCCCTCATGTTCACAGGGGCATTGAAAACATACACGTGAAAAATGCTTATGAACTTGAGCAGCAAAGAAAAGGTGGTTTCACTTCTTCATGATGATGGGAAGTGGTAAAAACAGCGCTGCTTAGCAGAAGAATGCGATGGTCAGGAGGCAGGAAAGAGGGCAGTGCCACGGCTGGTCGTGACCTGCGTCTGTGTCCTTTGCACATACGCTGTGTACATAGAGCCCTGGGATTGGTCTTGGTGTTCGTCCCTGCAGGACGGTGAAGAGGGCGGCGCTGTTCTCAACACTGGGGTTTGTCCCCCACTGGACATCTTACCAGCTCTGCGTGGTCTTGGACAAGTCGTTCCACCTTTCTAGGCTTCTGTTTCTCCCTTTAAAATGTGGGCGATATCATAATGACCACATGCTGCGGAGGACTGAGTGAGCTTGGGGTAAAGAGCATGCAGAGTGGAAAGCACTTGATCAGCACTAGCTGCTTCTCCCTTCATTTCTTTGCAGACTTTTCTTCCCCGCTCAAGCGCATAGTCCCACTCTGAACACCGTTAGGCCTTTAGTAGAAAACACGGTCTCTTCTCTCCTTGGTCACTTTGCCTAATCAGAGGGAAAAATATAGATAGAAGAGCCAGAGGACAGAAGCAAACCTTTAACACTGCATCGAGGGGAAGCCAAGTAAAGGAACATGGAGAGTAAGCGAGGTCAGGGAGGGGTCAGAGGAAGCATTTGGCAGAAGCCGAGCAAGTTCTTCATAGACTTTTTGTGGAGTTCCCTGGTGGCCGAGTCGGTTAAGGATCTGGCATTGTCACTGCTGTGGCGTGAGTTTGTTCCCTGGCCCTGGAATTTCCGCATGCTGTGGGCACGACCAAAAAACTTTTCTTTTCCTAAGTGGGGAAGTAATACAGAGGCAGAGGTGAATAAGACTTGTGTGGTGGAACTCCCTGGGAGAGTGAGCAGTCTGGGGAAAGGTCTTCCTCCAAGTGGACAGATCCGCCCCAGATCTTGCTGTGCTTTTTCTTCTCTGTTATGTTCCTCTGATTCTTGTACCATTCCCTCTGGCTGCCGTTCCTTCTTGGCCTTGACCAAAAGGCAGAGCAGTCAGGCACAGCGGGACCCCAGGAGCTGACCAGCAAGCAACGTTAATCAAGTGCCTGCATTTCTTTCACAGGACTCTGACACCACCATACCAATGGATGAATCACTGCAGTTTAACTCCTCCCTCCAGAAAATTCACCACGGCATGGATGACCTCATTGGAGGCGGGCACAGTATTCTGGAGGGACTGAGGGCCCAGAGACTGACCTTGAAGGTGGGAGCCCTTTGGGGGGACAGGGAGAAGGCCTTTTGCCTTGGCTTCAGTGTGGGGCCTGTGTTTGCATTTTGATCACATATCCTTAAATGGTGGTGGTGTGATGGTGACACAGAGCCTTTGAGTCTGGGATCCTTTCTGTTGGGATTGAATTACGTGCATCCAAAAGTAAGTTCCCTTTGCCAGTAGGTATGTCTTATGTTTGCAATGAGCCATGATGTGGCATCTCTTGGTGTCTAGGTCTTCCATTTCCTGGATTTAACATAAAAGTGTCTGCTGCTGTGAAAGGAAGCAATAGTGGACTGAGAAAGTCTGTTGTAGACTCCACTTAGAAACTCTGTTACACGTCTCATTCTCTGTCAGGTATTTTTCCTTTATGGCCCCTGCCGTGGACTGTCTTACAGCCAAGACCTTTTGGTTTTTGGTTTCTGTTTTTTTGTCTTTTTTGCCATTCCTTGGGCCGCTCCTGCAGCATATGGAGGTTCCCAGGCCAGGGGTCCCATCGGAGCTGTAGCCGTCGGCCTACGCCAGAACCACAGCAACAAGGGATTCGAGCCACGTCTGCAACCTCCACCACAGCTTACAGCAACGCCGGATCCTTAACCCACTGAGCAAGGCCAGGGATCAAACCCGCAACCTCATGTTCCTAGTTGGATTCGTTAACCACTGAGCCACGACGGGAAGTCCCAGCCAAGACCTTTTTGTACTGCAGTGACTGAGGCCCCAGGGCAGGGTCTGAGGGCCGTGCTGGTTGACTAGCCGTGGACGGCTTCTAGAGCAGGTGATCCTGTGTCTCTTCCTCCCTCTCTCTTTAGTAACAGGTATTCCTCGAAGCCCTGTTGGCTGGGACTCAAACCCCCGGGAGTGGCTTACAGAAACATTACACAGGCTCTGATGTCAGTCATGATGTTGCAGCCTCAGCCCTTTTCCTGTATCAACCCTGATGGATAATGGGGTGTGGGCTGTGCTTATTATCAGGGTGTGGTCCCCTGTGAACAAAGCACTCCCAGCCACGGAGCTGTGAGAAGCAGTCACTCGGAAGCATGAGCTTTATCTTAGTTTTTCTTGGCCCACGTTGAGCCTGTCAGCTCCTCGGGACCTCAGTAGGTTTCTGAGCAGCCCCTGCCGTCTTTACCAGGGAGAAGGTCAGGCGAGCCATGAGTGACACTTATCTCTTGCTGATGGCCGCAGTGCTTCAGATGGTCTGGAAGCGTGGGCTCTGACAGCTCCCTGGGTGCCCCCCCTTTGAGAGCAGCCACCTGCAGGAATCTAAACTGATACACAGTGATTAAGCCTCTCTTTCTTTAGAAAACTGCTGGCCTCCTTCCCATATCTCAGAAAAACAGTCAAAGCCTTTGAGGACGAGACTCACCCTGTCACACTCCCCTCGGCCCGGTGGGGGCAGAGCTTATTGTTAAAGCAAATGTCAGCTTCCTACAAGTCTGCTCTCCTGAGGAGTCCAGGCAACTTCTGCCCCAACACCGCCCCCAGAGGTGAAGTGTTGGGAGACCCGGTGGGCAGCCGGAGTTGGGATGAGCGGGTTCTAATTCAGTTCCCTTTCCTCTGCGCACCCGTTGTTCCGGTCTTGATCTCTTGACTCCCTCCTCCTGCCTCTCCCCTCACTTCTGTCAGGGAAGTTTCTGCCTAAAACCATCAGAGAGGAACATGGGAGGAGTATGAAGGAGCGAGGCTTTGATCTGGGGAAATTTGTGGTGCAAAGTGAATACAGTTTGTGAAATTTGTGTTAATTTTCAGGTGATTTTAGAAGCTCGATACTTGAACGTCATAGGCTGATGAAACAAACTGCACTTGCAGAGCTAGGCAGACCCTTTAGCGAGAGTCTAATATTTACCGTCACTGTTGTAGGGACAACGTGGCTCTCGGCTCCTCTGGCAGAGAGGAAGTTTGACCCGAGAGATCCTCTCCTTGAGGCGTGTTAACCACTGTCTGTGCAGAACGTGGGTCTTGAGCTCCTGTGCGTGATGCCTCGTGTTGTTGCCACCTCTCAGCTGCTCGTTACTGGGTTGTTCATTTAAAGAATGGATGTGGGACATTAGGTTAGATGCCTTCAGATCAGCGCAGTGGGTGATGTGTGTGTAAGTTGGGGTCTGCCCAGCACTCGTTTATATTTGTTACTTCATATGAAATTGTGCTGAAAAATGAAAATGAGAAAGCAGAGAGGAAGGGCTGCTTGGATGGTTTGTGCTGTTGGTTTAGGAATTAAATACCCTTTTGTTTTGGGTGGTGGGTGGTGACAGTCATATAATGGGTTTTAGGTCTTTGTGTTAGTGTCTGCCAGTTGTGTTTCTGTGGTTCCATCTTTTTTTTTTTTTTTCTTCTTTTTATGGCTGTACCTGTGGCATATGGAAGTTCCTAGGCTAGGGGTCGAATTGGAGCTGCAACTGCCAGCCTATGCCACGGCCACAGCAATACTGGATCTGAGCTGCATCTGCACCCTATGCCACAGCTTGCAGCATTGCTGGATCCTTAACCCACTAAAGGCCAGGGATTGAACCCACATCCTTGTGGAGACAAGTGTCTGGTTCTTAACCCACTACTACAGGAACTCCTGTGGTTCCATCTTGCCCGCTTCAAACCCTCTTGTGAACGTAGACACAGACCCTGAGGTTTCTACTCTATGAAGTGCAGGAGCTGATAGCAAGCATTTTAGAGACAGGGAGCAGAGACAAAGTTTTGTTTTTTTTTTTTTTTTTGACTGTGCCTGTGTCTTGTGGAAGTTCCTGGGCCAGGGAGTGAACCTGTACCATACAAGTAATCAGAGCCACAGCAGTGACAATGCCAGATCCTTAACCTTCTCAGCCACTAAGGAACTCCCGAAAAAGGGATTTTTCTTTTTGTTACTCAAAAAATGGTTTTTTTGGCTTTTTTTGGCTTTTTAGGACCACACCCATGGAATATGGAAGTTCCCAGGCTAGGGATCGAATTGGAGCTGTAGCTGCCGGCCTACACCACAGTTCACGGCAATGCCGGATCCTTGACCCACTGAGCGAGGCCAGGGATCAAACCTGCATCCTCATGAATCCCTAGTCAGGTTTGTTACCACTGAGCCACAACAGGAACTCCTGAAGAAGGTTTTTTGATGTTGCCTTTTTTAAAATAAAAATGTTTTAATTTGAAACTTTTTAATGGGGGTATAATGTACATACAGTGAGGTATACAGATCTTAATTTGTACAGTCATTGAATTTTGACAAATGCATGCACACATCTTTGTAACTCACACTTCTATCAAGACACGGACCATTTTCATCACCCCTGAAAGATCCCTTGTGCCCTTTCCCTGTCAGGAAGGCCCTGCCCCCTCCTCCTTCCCAGGCAACCACTCTTCTAATTTATTTCACCATATATTAGTTTTGACTATTATTGAACTTGGTAGAAATGTATTCATATCACTCTTTTGTGTGTGGTTCCTTCCTCTTAGGAATGTTTTCCATGTTGTCACATGGAGTAATCAGGCCCTTTTTATTGCCCGGCAGTATCCCATTATGCATGTGACAAATTGTTACTCCATCCTCTGGTTGATATATACCTGGATTGTGTCCAGTTTGGGCACATTTTTCTATTCTAGAAGCTTTATTGTAGTTTTAGCTTTTATGTTGAATTCTATGATCCTTCTCTAATTACTTTTTATGTATAACGTGAGTCAAAGATCATTTTTTAGCATACATATGGATGTATATGTATGTGTGAGTATATGATACACATATGTGATACTGTGATACTCACTCTATAGGTCGTTGTTTCCCCACCGTCTTTGTGGAAAAGGCTGCCCTTCCCCCTTGCTTTGCTCTGGGCCCTTGACCGGAAGGCACGTGGCCATCTGAACGTGACGTGCTTCTGGTTGCTGCTGCTCTTTTTGGACGCTTCAGGCATGACCAAGAGAATGTCTGTTGGTAAAGCCCCATCTCAGGATGCCGTCCGCCCACCCTTGGCAGAGCGAGTTGACCTCCGTTCTCCCTTCTCTCCTCTGCCGCAGGGGACGCAGAAGAAGATCCTCGACATCGCCAACATGCTGGGCCTGTCCAACACGGTGATGCGGCTCATTGAGAAGCGGGCTTTCCAGGACAAGTACTTCATGATCGGTGGGATGCTGCTCACCTGTGTGGTCATGTTCCTCGCGGTGCAGTACCTGACCTGAGCCAGCCGGGCCCAGCGGCTGGACCGGGCTCCTGCTGCGGGAGAGCGTGTGTGAGTGTGTGCGCGAGAGAGGAGGGGGGCCCAGGGGCTGCCTGGCGAAGCGTTTGCCCGTCTTAACTGTGACGACCGCTCGGAAATAATTGTGATTTGTAACCTGGCGGGGGATTCAGACCTGCTCTCTTTTCTGTGACGTCTCGGAGGGGAAGCTCCTGCTACCCAGATGCGCGGTGCTTAGGAAATGAATGGAGTACCTGTCCTCTCCCTCTCCCGCTCGCTGTCACTCTCACTGGGGGCAGGAAGCGACGGAAGGGTAAGGGAGGGAAAGGGGAGGAAGAGAATGGCTTTGCTGGTTTTGTCCTCAGAGCAGCGGTGTGCCCGGGAGGCAAAGAGAGGAGGGGGAAGAGGCCTTCTTTTCCTGCAGCCGGTATAGTGGTGGACTCACTTGCTCCTGCTCCTAGCCCTCCCGTCTCCAAAACATGACCCTCGGATGACTGACTGCTACCCCCAAAGCAGCCACCTAGAGGAAACAGGCATTGGCGCTGTTGCTGACAGCGAGTAAGATTTTCCACATTACAGTTGTTGGGTGTTTCTCCTTTCTGAAGTGAGGGCGCTCTTACTCCCCGGGAGTGGTCAGTCTTGAGACTGGAGACCCTGGTCACCATTTTTTTTTCCCCAGTAGTTAATAGAATGATTGGTTTTTACGGTTCCGAGACCGCAGCCCCGGCTTTGGTGGGCTTTTGCCCCTTAGGTAGCAGCTGTGGGCAAAGGTTAGTGATTTGTCCATTACAGTTTCATCTCTAGCTTTAGCATCTCTAGTTAATAATTAATTAATTAAGGGCTCTCTTCCTTTCCTTGAAATATATTAGCAACTGCCAGCCAATCCCCCGTTCTGCCTAGCCAGTATGGGCTGATGCCACCCTAGAGACGTATGTCCCTGGTGTGTATGTCCTTGTGAGACTTTTCAGGGACCAGGACCTTTTTCCTTCTCTGACCAACCCTGGATTAAGGCTGTACCAATATGTGGCGTATTGTGGAGTTTATTGTAAAGCCAGTCTGTTTAAAGAGACTAGTCACTGAGAGTACCAGAAAGACCTGGTTAGCAGGTTTTTTTCATCTGTCACAGGCCCTACCAGCCCTAGGCTCAGTAATCTAGTGGCAGGACATAAAGTGACACTCAGAATTCCCCAGAGGAACTGTAAACCTGGTCAGTATTAAGCCCTCCTTTGATTGTCTTGCCCTGCCGACTCCCAGTCTTGGTTTCCTGTCCTTTGAGCTGTCTCCGTTGTCTTTCCCTTTTATCTGCGTGTGCTCTGCCATCTCCCGTATTTACCTCCCACCTGTCTCTGTAGCAGTGTTGGTCTTTTCGGGCACATCTGTGACATTGATCCTTTTCGGGGAAATGTTTCTTAATTGTCACAGATTTTTAACGTGCATTTCCTGAGTGCTGATTTCATACTTTTGGTGGGATCTCCATTGTTCCTACTCATCTGGGCTAAACAGGGGCCCCGTGGGTTTCCGAGGAAAGAAGAGGACTCTGTTTCCCCTTCACAGAAGGACTGAGGGCCCTGCAGGAGTGAAAACTGGCCTGGTGGGTGGACAGAGTGGTGGAAGCATCAAAACCCGGCTCTGACTTTGGGAGGCCCAGTTTGAAATATCCCCCACACCCAGCACCCCTGCCACCCCAGGGACCCAGCTCAGGTCTTTCCTGTCCGTAAGATGGGTTTTTAAACTGTGCAGTCTTGGCTGGGAGCCTGGGCACCCGAGGACCCCTCCAGCCAGCGCACTTTGGAAGAAGATGTGCAAGGAGCAGAAGAGCCATTTGGACTTGAACTCTGGGGAGGCAGAAACTCCCCCACCCTCTGCTCTCTGTTGGCTGATGTGACATCTGTTTGTAATGTACACGAGTGTATTTCCACACTTGCCTTTACAGTGATTTTTGGCCTTGATGAACCAGAAGTCAGACCTTCATGCTGCACTGTCAGAGCCATTTTCCCTACTTTGTAATAAAAATCAAGGAGGCAGTTTGTGGGTCTTTACCACCCAAGGCTAAGGAACAGCAGCCACAGTATGTCTGGAGACCCTGGGGCGCCCCTCCTGTCACCGTGTGATCGCCTTTCCTTCCCCTTGTTGGCCTTCAGTTGTCTTGGGCTGGTCTTAGGTGCTTCTGTGTCCACAGTCCTGTGTATAGGGAAGGGTCCAGGCCGGGGAGGGAGCGCCCTCTAGAGGAGATGGGGTGAATTCTTAGGTGGAGCTGGTGCAAGAATCTCCAGGCGCAGCCTGTGCCACCTTGTGCAGGATTTTGGTGTGCCTGTTGTGTTTGAAGACAGGTGGATTGACAGGGAGCCTGGGAATAGCTTCCTTATGTTTACTCCGGGTGTGACCACCTTAAGAAAAGTCAAACTCAAAGACCAAAGAAGGAGGAGGGTCTTGATCTTTACAGAAGGCTTCACTGCTGGGTTTTTTCCCCTAAATCCTTTTGCCTGATGAATTCAGATGGGTTTGACGCACAAATTTGGCTTTACACTCATTGTTTTTGAAACACATCAGTTGAATAAAGTTGCGGCTTTTTTATTTAGAAAAGTATATTTTTATAAAGAATTTGACATTCATCGTTAACGACTAATGACCCCCTTTTTACATTTTCAGGCCAGAGATTCTCAAACACTGTTCTGAGACCAGGGGTGGGGCTGACTGACTGGGAAGCAGCTGGGAAACATTTAAAAAAATATATATTCCTCCAGCCTACCGCAGACCTTCTGAATTAGAGCATTTTTTTTTTTTTTGTCTTTTTGCCATTTCTTGGGCCACTCCCGCGGCATATGGAGATTCCCAGGCTAGGGGTCCAATCGGAGCTGTAGCCACCGGCCTACGCCAACGCGTGTTTTTTGTCTTTTTGCCATTTCTTGGGCCACTCCCGCGGCATATGGAGATTCCCAGGCTAGGGGTCCAATCGGAGCTGTAGCCACCGGCCTACAGCAACGCGTGTGCAACCTACACCACAGCTCACGGCAACGCCGGATCCTTAACCCACTGAGCAAGGTCAGGGACCGAACCCGCAACCTCATGGTTCCTAGTCGGATTCGTTAACCACTGCGCCACGACAGGAACTCCTGAATTAGAGTATTTTTTAAGTCTCTAAGGTAATTCTGATTTGTGTCTGTAGGCAGAGGCTTTTGTCTTAGCCAAAGATGATAGCATTTGAAAACATGTGGAACTCGGTGTATATGAGTGAAGAGAAAACTTAACAGTTCCAAAGTACACTCTTAATTTGATTATATCTTATTCCAGAAATGATTTGAGGAGACTTAGAGGAAATAACTAAGAGCGTGAAATAGAAAGACGTGAGGACCAAGAAGAAAAAGTCAGAGTAGAATGTCAGAACCCAGAAAAAGACACTCACATGCAGGTCATGAAGCCCCACAGAGATGCCCTGGGGAGTCCCTGATTTGGCCTGGAGCCGCAGGAGCCAGAGTGGAGAGAGAGACACATGATCCTTTATTGTCTGTTGAAGAGTAGGCTGTCTTATTTGCTCAGAGGAGAGCCCAGACCTTGACTACTTCTAGCCTGCATGTGGCTCTTTCTAGAAGTCAAGAATGGTTCTTTTCCCAAGACATCCCTCTCATCCTCCCAAACCCTCTGAGTTAGGTTGTGTGTTTATTTCCATTGTGCAGGTGAAGAGCCTGAGCTTTAGTAACTCTCCCAAGGCCGCATAGCCGCATAACCCAGATCATAACCACTGCACCACCCTGCCTGCCTCCTGTGCTCAGGACGAGATGCAGGGGAGCAAGGCAGCCTGCCAGGATTGGGTAGAGGGCTGTAATGCATTTGTTGCACCTTTCATGGCAGGTTCTCTGCTCTCAAATACTTGCCTAATTGAAAGGGGGAGGGAGGATTTAAGGAGGAGCCTCTGGGAGTGGGGAATGGGAGCTGTACTCAGGTCCTGCCACTAGGGAGCGACATAACCCTTTCTGGCTGGTCGGCCCATGACTCGGCTCTGCCTCTGGCCTGGTGTACTTGGAAGAGGAGGAAACAGTTGCAGGTTTGGTTTGCTTCCTTTCAGATCCAGAAGTTCCCTTCTGAGCAGTAGCTTCAGGGTATGGCCAGAACCACCCTCCCCGCCCCCTTCACTCATGCTGCAGGCAAGCACTGGAACACGGTTTCCTGTGTGGTATCGATCGCTTCCTTCTCCCTTCTTGTGACCTTTCACGTCGTGTGGCCCATGGGAGAGAAGGGAGGTGGGGTGGCGGCGAGGGGACTCTGCGTGTCCTTGGCCCGCTCAGGTACAGTTGGTTAAGTCCCCACCGTAGACCCTCCTCTCTGAGCAGTCCCTCCCGCCTCATCCCCACGTCCCTCTAGCAGAGGGGTCTCAGCCATGGCTCGACATCAGGATTCCCTCCAGGCTTTGAAAGAGCCCCATGTGTGGCTATTACCCTAATCCGTTCTGATTTAATTGGGATGCAGCCTGGATGGTGGAGGTTTTAAGGGACGTCCAGGTGTTTGTAACGTGTGGATGAGGATGAGAGAGACTGTTCCAGCACAAGCGCCTTCTACCCAGGACAAGGCTGCCCTGCAGACGTCCCTCGGCCACACCAAGGGAGCCACTGCTCTAGACCAGCCGGGGATTATTTAATTCTCCCGTGTGCTTTGGGAAGAAGGTCCTTCTTGGCCAGGGGCCCCCCTCATTGATGCCTCTGTGTCTGCCGAGGACAGCACCATAGTGTGACAGGCCAGCCTGTCACTGCTACCTCTAGTGGCACTTCCCAGCCCTGCCCAGCTCTCCTTCCTCCCGAGACTGCTTAGCCTTCTGGGAACATGCTGTGATGCTCTTTTGCATATCAGCATCTTTGTTTCCTCTGGGATGTGTCCCAGACACCCCACAATCCCATGTCACCTCTAAGAGACACCCTCCCCCCCAACCTACCTCCAGTGCTACACATTTCCTGGGAAATGGTTGCTGAGGAGTCCTCGCTGCGGGGACCTCTGTGCATCCTGTGTGTGCAGCAGGCGTTGGTTCTGCAGCTGTCAGGCCAGCGGCCTGTAGGGGGGCACTGGGGGACCCTGGCGCATGCAGATGATAGACTTCTGAGACATGGAGGCCATGGTTCAGCTGAGCTGTTGTGGCCAGGCCTGGAGGAAGCCACCAGCCTTGTGCTCATGGGTCCTCAGCAGCAGTGATGATTAATATAAAGGGAGGAGGGGCATGGAAGGAAAAAGGTGCCAACCAGGACTGTTTGGGGAGAGACAAGGAGGGCAACTAATGTGTCCTGGCTTTAAAGCTGAAAGTCCTAAATCCTGGTGACCTGCTTCGGCTGGAATAAACCAGGATTGTTGGTCACCGTGCTTACGCTAAACCTGACACCTGTGACTGATAGAGGAAATCCAGGAAGAGGGGACTGTGGCCTCGGAGCCTGTCCCTCTGACCTAGCGATTCTGTTGGTGGGGTCTCCCCAGCCCCTCCTCATGAAGAGCCCACACGAGCTCCACCAGGCCCTCCTTGGCAGGAAAGCTCTTAGTACACAGGGCATATGCTTGGCATCGTGTTAACCGTTTCAGGGCAGACGGGGGTTGGGAGCGACCTCTGCCCTCGGCAGCTGGCAGTCATTAAAGAGGAAGTGGCAGCAGTAAAAGCCCTGAGCCTAGGATGCAGGCACCTGCTTTCGAATCCCAGCTCTGCTGGCGGCAGCCACATGGCCGGCACCTCTCTGAACCTAAGTGTTCTCTTAGAATGGGAGTCATACCTGTCTTGTGTTCCTTCCCAGAGTTGTCACAGGGCCAAAATGACCTCATGTTTTGTAGCAGACTCCAGACGTCTGAAGCAGTCATTCTCAGCCTTAGCCACTTACTGGGGAGTTTTGCAATGTCTTGATTCTGGGAGTTTCCTGGTGGCCTAGCAGTTAAGGGCTCAGCATTGTCACTGCTGTGGCTCCCCTGGCCAAGGAACTTCCATACGCCATGGGCTCGGTCAAAAAAGTAAACTAAAAATCTCGATTCTGATTCTTGGCCCCCAAGGATCTGAGCTACTTGATCAGGGATGTGTCCTGGATTTCAGGATTTTTTTTTTTTTTCTTTTTAACATTCCAAGAGATTCTCAGGTGCAGCCAAGGTTGAGAACCATTGCTCTAAATGCCTTCCAGGTGTGTTAGGTCATTCTTCCCATTTAACGGGAAAGACGAGAACTATTCATTGAAACAAGCAGAACTGCCAAGGTGGAGGGTCAGCACTGGTGCAGGGGGCTTAACTAGCAAGGGCTTTCTGGGCAGGAGCGAGGTGAAGGCTGCAGGACGTTTGAAGGAGAGGAAGGGTTGTGGGCCAAGTTGAAGGGGAACAGGGCGGCGGGGGCGGGAGTTAACACGCTTTAATCAGCCTCTGGCTGTCAGAGGCTGAGAGGGATCTGCTAGGAGAGCTGACGTGCCATCATCTGCTTGGCTCACGGCTTCTTCCCACCAGCTCAGAGCCCATCCAAGAAACAGCTGCTGCTCAGAGACCCAAGGAGGGGCAGAAATGGTTTTGTGGAAGAAATCAGCGCAGACATGACTTTGCAGCCACCTATGCTCACAGCCACAAGAATTCAGACAGCATCCACTCCTTGGTGGGCGGTCACTCATCAGGGGCGGAAGGGCTGCGGTTTCACTCTCTTCTTCCCTTTTCCAGCCCGCGCCATGGACTCCACTTTCTTTCACCCAGGGCAGCGTGGACAGAGCCCGGCCCCTGGCTCTGCTCCCCTGGCCCTGGTCAGCATGCCCTGCTAAGAGTGTCTCTTGCCGGAACGTGTGCAGGCCCAGGCAGCGGGTCAGGAGTCAGGACCTCTGCAGGAGCAGAGGATCATCCTCGCCGGCCCTCAGGCTTTCCACATGGTGAACATGAAAAGCTAAAACCCCCAACGCTCGCGGATGCAGTCTGAATTCTTGTGGCTGTGAGCATAGGTGGCCGCGAAGTCATGTCTGCGCTGATTTCTTCCACAAAACCATTTCTGCCCCCTCCTTCACCTCTGTAGTAGGAAGCAGCTCTCTTACCACAGCCCGGGGACCTGGGAGACCCTCGGAAGGCAGCCCCAGAACAGAATTCCAGAATGGGAGCCGTGGCCGCTTCCTTGAATGAGAAGTTACCTTACAACAAGTTTTCCAAAGTCATCCATTTGGAGTCCAGCACATAAAGACGTAGAAGGCCTGGGATAGTCACTTAAGTGGGGGGAGCTCAACCCTAGTATCTCACCCTTTTAACATAAAAAGTCAGTAATTACAAGACATGTCATGGGACAGTGATAGGTGCCAAGGAAGTGGGGTAGATAGGGGAGATTGCGCCTTCAGAGGGCAGAAGGCTTCAGACCTGGGTCCCAGTGCTGTCGGGACACGGCCCGGAGGGAGGATTGCAGCTGAGTGGAGAGGGTGGGGGTGTCCTGGAGGGGAGCTGGTTGGGAGGGGGGAGTGTGAACTCCGGTCTCAGCTGGCTGGGTCTCCCAGCGGCCTGTGGAAAGAGTGGGGAAGTGTAGGGTAGGAAGCTGGAGCAGGGGTTGAAGCTTGAAGGCAGAATGGAAAGATCCTTAACTGTTATCCTGAACCAGAAGCAGTGGGAAGGGTCCCTGCTGGCGCCTTGGGCTCTTTGGACCCAGGAGCCACTGCTCAGGGAGCGAGTGCGAGGCGCTCTTGAGCCAGCCTCGCCATGGGGTCTGGTTTAAAGCCGCCTCTTTGGGATCAGTCAGGGGGTGTGCTGCGGCTCTGGGGAGTCGTCGGTCTTTCTCAGGAGCGCCCGTGTCTGCAGTCCTCAGGCGTGGAGCAACCACCAGATGGACGCAGCTGTGGGGGCAGAGGCTGGCACTGCTGCACGCCTTGAGAGCTCCCCACAGCTCCTTTCTTTTTTCTTTTTACAGCTGCATCTGTGGCATGTGGACATTCCCAGGTTAGTGGTCTCATCAGCTGCAGCTGCTGGCCTGCACTACAGCCATAGCCATGCCAGATCCGAGCTGCATCTTCAACCTACACTGCAGCTTGTGGCAACATCAGATCCTTAACCCACTGAGCAAGGCCAGGGGTGTGAGGCCACATCCTCATGGACACTATGTTGGGTTCTTAACCCGCTGAGCCACAGTGTGCTCTCCCCACGGCTCCTGATGACATGCTGATGAGACCTAGTGGAGAAGCTGGAGACGGTGTGTGTTGTGACAGGGTTAGCTCCTGAGAAGTCCTGGCCACCAAAGACCTTGGACATGACCTCGTGAGATGCAGCAAGCAGGATGAGGGGTGGCGGGTTGGTGTTTGTGGTGGGGTTGGTAGATACGGCTTAGAATCTTGACTTTACCACTTTCTAGCAAGGTAACCTTGGGTTTAATTACTCCAACCTGTTTGCTCATCTGTGGGATGGGAATACTAACAGCTTCCTCCCAATGGTGGTTCATGTGCCCACACTTGAGATCTTGGCAGTCAGTGGAAGTGATTGTTAAGAGGCAAGAAAGCTTAAGGGATTAGAATCAAGCAGGCCTGGGTATGCAGCCCAGCTCTGTCCCTTATTAATTGTGTCGCCTTGAGCAAGGTTTTTCACCTATCCCCAAACTGGTGTCTTATCCTGTAGGGATAAATTATGCCGTCCCACAGGGAGGCTGGGCTGAGTTCCTGCTGTGGTGCAACAGGATTGGTGGCTTCTCTGCAGCACTAGGATGCAGGTTCTATCCCTGGCCTGGCACGGTGCATTCAAGGATGTAGGTCACAACTTCGGCTTAGATCTGAACCCTGGCCTGGGAACCCCATATGCCATGGGATGGCCAAAAAAAGGAAAACAAAACCAAAATACAGACGTCCCACAGGGAGGCTGGGAGCCAGTGAACTCTGCAATGTATATAAAGTGCTTCTGCACAGCCTGGGACATGGGATGGTAGCTTTGAACAAGACCTAGGTCTGGTCCCTTCTTATGCAGCTGATATGGTTGTTACTCAAGGACCTAGTGTCCCTCAAGAAAGCACAGCAGGGGTTCAGCTGTTAGATTTTATTCGTGAACAGGTGTAATGTCATGGACATAGCGTTGCATTTGGCATCAGAAGACCTGAATTCAGATCTTCACTTTATTACTATCGATTGCTCACCCTCTCTCAGCCTCAGTGTCCTCATACATGAAATGGGGGTGGTAATAATGAGCTACATCCCAGAGCTGGGCTGAAGACAAAACAGTCAGGCATGTGAATCATTGGGGATGCCCTGAGCTGCGACTCCAGGTAGCTTCAGCAGTGAGAATCTATGGAACTGGTATAGACCGCAGGATTGGTTGGTTCAGGGCTCGGTGATGTCATCCAGGGCAGGCTTGGGGCTGCCTAGGTTCCCTAAGAGCAGTGGGCCAGAGGAGTGTGTCCTGGGAGGGGCATGAGGGGCCCTGTGACAGGGGCTCAGGCTTGGGGTTGAAGGTGGGCTGGGGGCCCATCATGGGTACCTGAGAGCAGGTTCATTACTTTCTACCCTCCTGCATCCCCCGCCCCTCTGCACACAGTAAGCACTTAATAAATATAGATTGAAATTGGAGTGAACAGTATGTGTCAAAGAGAGAAAACTGTATCCCAGAGCCATGCGATGGGGTCTCCTGGAGGAGGCATGGGGTAAAGACAGACAAGAAGTCACTCTTAACGTAGGCACTTGAGGTCCTTTTTCCTAGTTGCTGGCTTTCCAGTATTTTTTATTGTTTTTTGAGAGAGCCCACAGGTACTAATAGCAGTATCTAGATCACTTCGCTTTCTTACCCCTCACCCCTAGCAGGATTCTTGGGCCCTCTTCCCTGTATGCTGGACCCCCATCCCCACTCCACTGCTCCTTGTAGGTTGGGGAGGAGGCATCTGGCTGAGGAGACAGGGGTGCAGAGGAGTGGAAGGGCCAGGAAGAAGGGGATGGAGGATATCGTGGGGGAGGGAGAGGGAGGGCAAAGAAAATTAAATTCTTAATGTGTATGTTCAGTGCCAGAGCCAAAATCCCACACTGCAAATTGCTTTTTCCTTCATGTTTATCCCAGGAAAAGGCCCACCTTAAAAAGCACCTATTGGAAATAGAAGAGTATTTGCAACAGCCAGCTTATTAAGACCATCTCCGGGAGCATGCAGGGGCGGCCAGGAGCTTCAGGAGCACCTGTCTGTGAGCTCAGACACACCTGAGCAGCAAAAGCCCGCAGAATGGGGCTGCCCCACATCCTGCCTGTCTCAGAACCCACTCTGAGAAGGGCCTGGACTGGGCTTCGTGAGGGCACCCTGTGCCAAGGAGCGGTAGTTCAGTGGCTAGTTCAATGTGGAGCTGATAAGATCAAAACTGTCAAGTTCCAGATCCCAGAAGAGAGGAATAGTGGAGCTGGAAGAGGTCTTAGGGACCTTCTGGGAGAGGGTGACTTGCCAGGGGATCACTCAGCCAGGTGGCAAAAACATCTGAAATCAGTGTGAAGGTCACCTGCTCCCAATCCAGTGCTCCTGCCATTTCACCCCTGCCCTGGGTATTCTCATGCCAGCTTGTCCTAGCCCTAGTCTGTGGCCCTTGCCCCAGCTCCATTCCTGTGGCCTGGCACTGTACCATATTCCTGCCAGACAGAGCTAACTCAGGGTGACAGGAGCAATGTCAAGTCTTTTCTAATTCCGGAGTGTCTCCCCAGGCCTCTCGGATATTGCCGTGAACTGGCACGCACACTGCCAGAGTGTGATGTTCCTAAGAGGACGCAGACAGAGGTGGACAGGGCCCACCAACACGGCTGAAATGGCAAGTTCCAGAGGTGTCCGCTTGCCGCCCACAGCAAAAGCCTGGTGGTGGGTGGTATTCTCCCCTTGGGTTACCCATTGGACCATGTTTCATCCTCCCAGAGTCAGTTTCCATGGAAACAGCAAGTTCCTTACCCATTGTTTCCATCCTTAAAGATTCCCACCCCAGCTGTCTGTGCCCAGGCTTCTCGCCCAGCTGCCACACCAGCCGGCTCCGGATCCCAGGTTTAACAGTGAATTGTCGAGCTGCCAGTTAGAGCCTCCTGGGATGTGTCTGTTAACTGGCACAGCCCTTGAAAATGACCATATAATCACTCCTTAACTGGGTTAGGAACTCGCTCCCAGTGGCTCCATCTTGCTCCCGTGTCAGAGCCACCTCCCTCCTTCCGCTTGGAACTTAGCATCAAAGGGCTTCCCAGTTCCCCTCTGCTCAACCTCCCAGGCCGAGACAGTGCTAAGTAGGGCTGCGTCAGAGCCAGATGCTGACCCAAGGGGAAAAGGAAGCCTCCAGTTTTCTGGAGCCCAGACACACCCAGGGAGGAAACCCAGCCTCCACAGCCACAGGGCGGGAGAACACTCGGTGGACTGGCCACCCCACCTTCCCTCTCTCTCCCAGCCAGCTCTGTTCCCGGCCTCTGGGTGGTGCTTCTCCCACTGGGCTTTTGCAGCCCTGCTCCTCCTCTAGCCTTCACCTCCTTCACACCCCAACTCCAAGGTCACTCCCATCAGGAAGTCTTCCTTTTTAAACCATTTTTCTCTGCATCCCCTTAATGTGGCTATATTTGGTTCTTGCAACATGACTTTGTATATATTGTGTCAGGGAGAGATTTCTGAAACTGTTTTCTCCCTAAAGCTACTTATTGGTATATTTTCTTTCTATATTGGAAAATTCTTGTTATGGGAGTAGGTTGTTTATCTGCCCAGCATCCTTTTTGGCCTATAAAGCCTTATTCTCTTCTGCTAGTAACTTAATCTCTCCCTCCTATGGGAAAACGTGTTCCATGGGATTCAGCTGGGCTGCCTTCTCCAGCAGGGGAAGCACCTGAAGCAGGCCTGGCCAATCAGAGGACTCTATCAGTAGGCCCTAGTGGTTGGTCCACGGATGACCACATGACTGTGCTGAGCCAATCAGAGTCTTCCTTGGTATTCCTATAAACACTCCTGGCTCCCCAACAAATGCTCTTTCTCTCCTTGGTTCTCAACGAGCAAGACTCTGCTTTTGTTGGTCTAGCGGGAAGCCCAGTTGAAAATACTTGCCTCTCCAGAGTTTCTTGCGGCTGGGGGTGGTCACGTCACCCAGTTCTGGTCAATAGGATGTGGGGAGGAGTTGCTGGAAGGGACTTCTGGGGAAGAGTTTCAAAAGGGACAGACTCAGACTGGCCTGGCCCCTTTAGCACTGCTTTAACGGATCACTGCCTGTGTGAGAGCCAGACATCTTAACCTGGAGGCTTGAACTCCAGCCGTGAGAATGAAGCACTCCAAGAGTAAAGCAAAGCCAAGAGGTGGAGAGGGCACACACTATCCTTTAAGTCCCTGGATTGAGTCATGACCTCAGAACTTCCCAATTTAGGGAGCTGATAAATGCCTTTCCTTCTTAAGCGGGTTTACATTGAGTTTCTTTTTCAGTGAAAGCTCAGAATGAGACCCTCTATAAGACCAAAACCATGCCTTTGTCTCAATTCTCCCCTCCCAAGCTATTTACTTTTTAAAATGCTAGTTGCAAAGTTGGGACACAATAAATACTAACGCAAATAGACTTTGAGAGGCCAAAATTTTTATCTTGAGTCAAATTAGAGCTTGAAAGGACTTGTTTTCTGAACTAGACTCATTAAGGAACAAACTTAGCAATTTTTTCCTTCCTTGCTCCCTTCCTCCCTTTTCCTTCTTTTTCCGTTTTCAGGCATACGGAAGTTCCTGGGCCAGGATTGAATCCAAACCACAGCACTGAACTACGCCACAGCTGCAGCAACTCAGGATCCTTAACCCACTAGGCCAGGCCAGAGATCGAACCTGCACTGCCACAGAAGCAATGCTGGATCCTTAACCTGCTGTGCCACAGCAGGAACTCCTAAATTCATCAGTTTTCTGTGAATGTCTCAGGCCAAGCACAACTTCCAGTGCAGTGCATGGCTTGAAATTCCTTCAGCGCTCACAACCAAGTCTTAATCTCATCATCCTTCTTACCTTTGTGGGTAGCTTTGCTGACACTTTGGTCCAGCTGTACTTGGTTAGATGTATGAGCCAAGCGTAGCTGTGTGTGTCATCCCTCCCACCCCACCCCTTGCCGACTGACTAAAGAGCTTTTTAGAATAGGGCTGGTGTCTCCACCATCAGAATAGGAACCTTCTGGGGGCAGGGGCTCTAACTCCCCTATTAGATTGGGGATCCACATGCTGTCTCTTCTCATATCAGACTAGGCAGGCACTGTGTAATGTAGAACCATCTCTCCATGCCTCATGAAGCCTTGTCAGCAAGATAAGAACTACAACCCTGTAAAAATGGAGAGGAAGAGGAGTAAGAGAGGGGTAAGAGGGAGCCTTCTCACCCACAGGAGGGTCCATCTTAACCTTCAGGGGAAAATTGATTGTAACAGCCCATACGATTTGTCCTGGGTCAGCGTCTGATTTGTCCTGCAGCAGCTCCTGCAGTGTTCTCCCACAGATCCTGTTCCCGCCTGTGTAGCAATGTGAACAGCAATCTCCCCACACAGGCCAGAATTCTGCCTTACAAATGCTCTTACTTCCCTTGTTCCTTGACTGTATAACAATGAATCCTTTATTGGGAAGCGTGTCAAATCCGCGGAGACACCGAGGGGGCGGCCATATGTTTACTGTCTCGTGGCTCCGGTTGGATGGCAGCCCTGGAGTGGCCTGTGTGGCTACCAGTGCTGGTGGGACAGGACACCACCCTGCTGCTCTCCAGTGCAGGACCCTGTCTTCGTACCCCCTGCCACACCCCTCCACTCAAGCCTTTTCAACAGTAGCTGTGCCGTGAGCCATTGTGGAGGACGGATGCTGATGTCGGCTCTTGAAGGAGGTGATGGGTTCCCAACAAGAATCAGAGAAAGTCATTCTGGGAGGACAGAGCCTGAGGAAAGGCAGGATGATCGGGGTGGGTGAGGCTGCGCTCTGAGAGCTGACTGAGAACTGCAGTAGAGAGCCAGGGGGAGGAGGGGGAGGCGGAGAGGGCTGGTCCGGTTGGTGGGAGAGGAAGGAATTGACGAAAGCCCTTGAATGCAAGTTGAGTCTGTATTTGGTAGAAAAAGCAATGGGGCGAGGAGGCCAAATCTTGAATGGGAAAGAGACATGATAAAAATAGTGCTAATGAACCAGTCATCTGCATGTGGGAGGATGAGTGCTCGGGGCACACGGAGGTGAGGCACTAAGCCTGGGTTCCGCAGTGGGATCCTGTGCGCAGCGATGATTGTGGAAGTGGGATGGAGCTGGGGTCGAAGTGAGTGACTCCTCAACTTTCAGACAGGCTTGTCTCTTAGAGGAAGGTGCTGGGCGCTCTGGCTTAATTCCCCAATGGGCTGATGGCTCCAGGAATCAGCTGCTGCTTTGGGAAGCCATTGCTGCCAAAGGTCACTGGACCTGGGCCCCCCCGTTCAACCCATGGAGAGCAGGTCTTCTTGTCCTCAGCTGCCCAGGACTTTCTTTCCATTGGTAGCAACTGGCCAGGGTCCTCCAAGAAGACAGGAATGAGGCTCAGGCTACCGAGAAGCTTGGGCGCAGGTGAACCAGCTTGGTGGTGGGGGAGAGAGGTGAGGCGTCTTCAGCCTCACCATTTTACCCGCATTCCCATCACACACCAAATAAGGAGAAAGATGGGACACATTTGCACAATAACTCAAGACAGGATCTCCATGGCAACAATTACCCAAAAATCCACTCCTGACAGTCGCAACAGCAGGAGCTAGCAAAGAAGACTCTGGGGGTGGGAGACGTGCGTGGGGATTCAGAGGACGGCTTCCTTTTATTCCTAAACTGAAGGAAGTGCTGACGGCAGGAACCAAGGCGTCTCAGAGCCTGACTAAGCCAGGAACCATTGGCAGGGGAGCTGGAAGAAGACCTACAGGCTTAGAGAAGAGCTGCTCTGAGGCCTGGCTGCAGAATACTCTGGGAGGATGTGCTAGCCTAGGGGTGAAGGCTGAGCTCTCAGGGCATCGCCTGTCCCGCCACCCACTTCGGGTGGACAGGCATTCTCCCTGCCTCCAGAGGTCGTGAGGTGGGCATGAGGGATGGCCCCAACTTCCTGGGAACCTGGGGGCTCTGGGAGTTTGAGTCTGCCTGGGAACTGAGTCCAATCCATGAAAATCCCACACCTGACACGGGTTGGGAGAACCGGGCTCTAGCCCACTCTGCCCCCCATTGCTGTATTGACCCCTCGGATAGCGAAATGACAACCTACCCTGAAGGACTAGCACAGGGCTGAATGAGTAGAATGAGATGGGAAATGCTTTACCAAAGCGAAGTCCAGCGCAAAGACGAGAGGTCTCCATGTGTCCATGCAGGACAACCTGACACAATTGGCTGTGCCCGAGGCTCTCCTCCACAGGCAGAGCAAGTGAGTCGGCATCAGAAATGCAAGGGGGGAGTTCCCATCGTGGCTCAGCAGTTAATGAACCTGAGTAGTATCCATGAGGACATGGGTCCCTGGCCTCACTCAGTGGGTTAAGGGTCTGGTGTTGCTGTGAGTTGTGGTGTAGGTCGCAGACGTGGCTTGGATCTGGCATTGCTGTGGCCGTGGTGTAGGCTGGCAGCTGTGGCTCCAATTTGACCCCTGGCCTGGGAGCTTCCGTATGCCTCGGGTGCAGCCCTGAAAAAGACAAAAGACAAAAAGAAAAGAAAAGAAATGTGTGGCCAGAGAGCAGTGCCGGGAAGCTGGTGGGAAGGTGGGGGCAGATGGTGGCTTAGCAGCAGAAACTTCATCTGTTCCCTACCAGCAGACAGATGGACAGACAAACAGAGCTTGGCAGCAAAGTGCGTGACCTCCAATTTTTTTAATTTTAAGAAGGAATTGGGCTCACAAGGAAAGATAGGAGTTCCTGTTGTGACTCAGCGGACAAACCTGACTAGTATCCATGAGGATGTGGGTTCGATCCCTGGCCTCACTCAGTGTGTTAAGGCTTAGCATTGCCATGAGCTGTGGTGTAGGCCGGCAGCTACAGCTCTGACTTGACCCCTAGCCTGGGAACTTCCATATGCTGCAGATATGGCCCTAAAAAATGGAAAAACTTGAATCCACCCCATCCCACCCCCACTTCTAAGTTTGTTTCTTGCTCAAGAGCCATTTGCTATTTTTCAGATCCTGTAGCTCAGGCTGCATTAAAAACTCTGGAGAAAGGAGAGGTTTTCATCTTTCTTTTGAGAACTAAGAAAAGAGGCAAAGTGACTCTATCTCTAGAGCCAAGACGGCTCTGCTGTATTTGGAAATAAACCTTTTGTCCACCTCCCCCACCTCCTTGCACAGCAGGCCCCTGCGCTGCACTGTGGGGAGAAGGGATTAAGCTGAGCACTCTTTTTTTGTTCCAGGCTCTCTCCTTTGCCATCCCACTCCACCCCAAAAACTTTTCTCTCCCTTTTTTTGTCTCCCTAAACACAAGGTCCTTCCATCCCTGGAGGTCCCCCGAAAGCCAGTCTTCCCACCCTGGAGCTGACTTCCCTCCCCTACCCCCACCCCCGCCCCCGCCCCCCACGCTGAGCTTGGAAGCAAGACAGAGGGAGGCCCCCCGAGGATCGTGGGCCGGGCCCTGGGGCAGGACCTCACAGGGTGGACTTCAGAGGAGTTGCCATGGTCCAGGCTTCAGTAGGGTCCTGAAGTTGGGCCAGGACACTCAAAAGTGGTCAGCCTCGGAGTTCCTGTCATGGCTCAGAGGTTAAGGAACCTGACTAGTATCCATGAGGACGTGGGTTCAATTCCTGGCCCTGCTCAGTGGGTAAGGATCCGGCGTTGTTGTGAGCTGTGGTGTAGGTCGCAGACGTATCTTGGACCCCGTGTTGCTGTGGCTGTGTGTAGGTCGGCAGCTGTAGCTCCGATTGGACCCCTAGCCTGGGAATCTCTGTATGCCACGGGTGCGGCCCTTAAAAAAAGACAAAAAAATTGGCCAGCCTCTTGGGCCTGACCAAACTCAGTGATGAGCCACCAGAATGCCACTTCCTAAACTCAGGAGGGAAGGGATGGAGGCTGCCTTTGCAGTCCTGGACTACTCATGCTCGCTGTGCGGGGGACTCCTTCCTCAGAGTCAGGAGACCAGGGAAGCCCTCATAAAGATCGGGAAGCCACTTGGAGGACAGAGAACCAGAGCAAAAAGGCAGTAGTCCTGAGTGATGCAATACCCAGGCCGGACTGAGTCACCTTGTTAGTGAGGGAGGCAATGGGTGGGGGAGGGGTGGAACTCTGTGAGAGACACTGTTAAGAAAATGAAAAGAGTTCCCGTCGTGGCGCAGTGGTTAACGAATCCGACTAGGAACCATGAGGTTTCGGGTTTCATCCCCGGCCTTGCTCAGTGGGTTAAGGACCCAGAGTTGCCGTGAGCTGTGGTGTGGGTCACAGATGTGGCCCGGATCCCGAGTTGCTGTGGCTCTGGCATAGGCCAGCAGCTACAGCTCCCATTCGACCCCTAGCCTGGGAACCCTCCATATGCCGAGGGAGCAGCCCAAGAAATGGCAAAAAGACAAAAAAAAAAAAGAAAATGAAAAGACAAGCCACAGGTGGGGAGAAAATGTCCACAAATTGCATATCTGCCAAAGGACTTGTACCCAAACTATGCAATGAACCCTCAAAAGTCAACAATGAGAAAATCGACCCAACTTTAAAAATGAGCAAAAGACTTCACTGAAGAAAATATACAGGTGGTGGAAGTTCCCGTCGTGGCACAGCAGAAACGAATCCGACTGGGAACCATGAAGTTTTGGGTTTGATCCCTGGCCTTGCTCAGTGGGTAGGTTGAAGACGCCGCTTGGATCTGGCGTGGCTGTGTCTGTGGCCAGCAGCTGTAGCTCTGATTAGATCCCTAGCCTGGGAGCCTCCATATGCCAAAGTTGTGGCCCAAAAGTGACACAAAGCCAAAAAAAAAAAAAGAGAGAGAAAATATATACAGATGGTAAATGAGCCAACGTCATCATTCATTAAAGATTATTATTTTCAAAACAGTAAATGATAACCCTGCTATTACCAAGTGCAAGCGAGGATGCAGAGAAAGTGGATGACTTACACATTGCTGATGGATGCCAAATAGGACGGCCACTGTGGGAAGCAGTTTGGCAGTTTCTTGTAACATTAAGTAGGTACTTCCTATATGACCCAACAATCCCTCTCCTAGGTATTTCCCCCAGAGAAATCTAAAATCTGCTCACACATACATTCAAAAACTGTATGGGGTTATTTATGTTGGGTTTATTCAAAATTGCCAAAGAACCGATAAAACCCCAATGTCCTTCAAGATAGATAAAAATCAAAACTTAATTTTTAAAAATGTGATAGGTGATACATTCATACAATGGAATACTACTCAGCAATAAAAAGGAATGAACTGTTGATACATGCGTCAGTGTGGATGCAGTAAGCTAAGGGTAAGAAGCCAGACTGAAAATGCTACATATCATAGGGTTCCATGTATTTGACATTCTGAAAAAGAAAGACCATAGAGGTAGAGAACAAAGCAGTGATTGTCAGGGAAGGAAGGAGGGTTTGACTCTGAAGTGGCAGCCTGAGAAAGTGTGTTTGCTTGTTTGTTTGGTAGAACTGTCTGTGTGTGGATTATGGTGGTGATTACACAACGCTAAGCATTTGTCAAAATTCATAGTATGTTACCAAAAAACATGAATTTTATGTAAGTAAATTTCAAAATAAAAAGACATAATTGCTACTTTGGGAGAGTTAAAAAACAAGGTGGAAACTAATTTCAGACTCTTTCATCAAGGAGGCTGTTAAAAACTGAAGGTAACTGCTGGAAGAACAGAAATAAAATGCATAACTTCCAAACCAAGAGAGAGCATGAAGGACGGGAGAAAAACAAATGACAAGGGTAATAAAAACCAGAACACTAAATAAGACAGTAGAAATAAAGCCAAATATGTTGGTTATCACAATAAATGAAACTACAGGAAACACATCAGTAAAAAAAATTATGTTTGTTTTAATCCAACTATATTTTATGGACCTAAAATATATTGACAGAGAAAACCTGCAAGTAAAGGGTTAAAGAAAAGATACATAGGAATTTCCTTCGTGGCTGTCTTGGCTCAGTGATTAATGAACTGACTAGTATTCTTGAGGACACAGATTTGACCCCTGGCCTCCCTCAGTGGGTTAAGGATCCAGTGTTGCCGTGAGCTGTGGTGTAGGTCGCAGATGCAGCTCAAATCCTGTGTGGCTGTGGCTGTGGTGTAGGCCGGCGGCTACAGCTCCAATTTGACCCTTAGCCTTCGAATCTTCATATGCCGTGGATGTGGCCCCAAAAAGACCAAAAAGAAAAGAAAAGATACATGAAAATATTAACCAAAATAAAATTGGTGCAGAAATATTATATCCAGCAAAGTGTGTAGCCTCTAACACCTGCTGTATGCAGAGCTCTGTCCTAGGCCTGTGAAGTGATATGTAAGAAATGGAAACATGACACCTGTATTAGGATGGTGACCACAGACTCTAAATTACTCTATGTCGAAGTTCCCGTCGTGGCTCAGTGGAAACGAATCTGACTAACATCCATTAGGCTGAAGGTTCAATCCCTGGCCTTGTTCAGTGGGTTAAGGGTCTGGAGTTGCCCTGAGCTGTGGTGTAGGTCGAAGATGCGGCTTGGATCTGGCATTGCTGTGGCTGCGGTGTAGGTGGTGGCTACAGCTTTGATTCGACCCCTAGCCTGGGAATCTCCATATGCTGTGGGTGTGGCTCTAAAAAAAATTATATAGTGAACAAATACTTGTTCAATAATTGTGCAAACCTAAGAGATGATATTTCTAAGGAAGGGATAAGGGAGTGGCATACTTGAAATTTCAATAGCAAAAATCCTTTTTTTTTTCTTTGGCTCCGCCTACAGCATATGGAAGTTCCTGGGGCAGGGATCAAACCTGCACCAGAGCTGTGACCCAAGCTGCTGCAGTGACAACACCAGTTCCTTAACCCACAATAAAAATCATGTATTGCTCAATGTAGTAGTTGGTTTCCAAAGATAGTCCCCAATAAGCCATACCTCCCAGCACCCATGCCCTTATAGGGTTTCTCTTCCCACAGTGGATCTGGACTGGCTTTGGGAATCATATTAATAAATAGGATACGGCAGAAAAGAAAATATGCCAATTCTGAGCCCAAGGCTTATAAAGGATTGGAAACTTCGGCTTTTGCGCTCTTGGGGAGAAAGCTGACATGGGACAAGTACAGCTGTCCCCCTGCAGAGACCAGCAGAGAAGCCACATGGAGAAGGAAATGCCATGAGACTACTAGGAAGGGAGAGAAGCGTGCCATCCCAGCTGAGCCCTGATTTCCAGCTGTCCCCTCCAAGGCACCAGACTTGGATACTCCAGCCAGATGAGCCCTAGATGGCTGCAGTTCCTGCCTATGTCACATGCAGCAGAGGAACTGCCCAGCTGACCCATGGTCACCCAGTCAACCCACAGAACCATGAGAGATAATAAATGGTTTATCATTTTAACCACATAAACCATGAAGTTTTGGGGGTAGAATTTCCTGTTGTGGCTTAGTGAGTTAAGAACCCGACATAGTGTCCATGAGGATTTGGGTTCTATCCCTGGCCTCGCTCATTGGGTTAAGAATCCAGCATTGCGGCAAGCTGTGGCATAGATGACAGATGTGGCTCAGATCCTGTGTTGCTGTGGCTGTGGTCTAGACCAGCACTGCAGCTCCAATTCGACCCTTAGGCTGGGAACTTCCATGTGCTGCAGGTGCAGCCTTAAAGAGACAAGAAAAAGTTTGGGGGGTAGTTTGTTATGCAACTATTCATTAATCAAAACAGTCACTCCTGGTGCCCTAGCAGTTAAGGATTCAGCATTGTCACTGCTGTGGCTCACTGTCACTGCTGTGGCTCACTGTCACTGCTGTGGCTCAGGTTTGATCCCTGGCCCAGGTAACTTCTGCATGAGGAGGGCACAGCCAAAAAACAAACAAACAAACAAAAAAAAAACCCATAAATAAATAAATTACTTTCAATGCATGGTGACCCTGTGCTTGCTAATCATTTTCATAAATGTTATTCCATTCTCTCTAAGCAATACTCAGAGATATGTGTCATTACATCCTATTTTACACATGAAGAAACTGAAGGTTGGAAAGAATGCCTTACAGCTCATAAAAGCAGAAACAAGGCTTGAATCAAGGGCCTTTTTGATTCTGGACTCCACACTCCCAATAGTCACATTATATCAACAAGTGGGAGAGCAGAAGGGTGAGAAACACAAGATGTTTCAGAGCGAATTGCAGTGTCTGGGTCCCTCCCAGTGTGAGCCCCCTTTCCCCTCTTTGTCTTTTTCATCCTGTGCTGCTGAGGAGTGAAGCAGATTCTGGAAAGATGATCAGATAAGTAGGCAGATGATAAAAGTTGGAGATTTTATTATAGTTTTGACACATTTCATAACAAGCACTAATCATCCTCAGTGTTCAGTTGTCATTTGAAAAAAATGTAAATGCTACATCTGCTCACTGCCTGTCTTTTCTTCCAGACAAAAGAACACATGTTCCTAACAAGGGAGTGAGTTTTGTTCCTCATCCTCAATCACCGTTAGAGAAGCCTGAGCCTTGGGACAGGTGGGGAATGGCTGAATCTTCAAGGGCTCCCCTCTCCCCCGTAGCCCAGGCACGCTCCCAGGACTTCTGGGCCCAGCAGGTGTTAGTCCTAGTCCCCATCTCAGTCTCACAGATGAGAAAACAAGGGAAGGTGTGGCTTCATCAAAAACCCGCTGACAGCAGATGTCCGAGTCAGGCTAGGACCACATCTCCAGATTCCTCCTCCAGTGTTCCCTGAACTCCAAGACCCTCCAGAGTCTCCTCTCCAGCTGCAGGCAGGCCCGAGACTCCTGATGGAGGCGGCCTGAGCCCACCAGTCTCTAGGAGTGCTGAACACAGCCAGGATCTCTTGAGATCAGGGAGTGGTCCAGAAACGCAACACAGATGTTCAGCACCACGGACAGCTCCGCTGGCCTAATTGACTGGAGAGGCCCGTTGCCCCTCAAGGCTGAGTGTCGTGGGAGAGAGAGAAAAGTACTGCTTATATGATCTTAGAAACCATCTAGTCTGGCCCCTCCCTTTGCAGGCAAGGAAACCCAGGAACAGATATAAAGACTTGTCCAAGGTCACATGGCTGGTCACCTTGGAGGCTGGGTCAATACAGAGCCAGAGAGGAAAGGCAGCAGCCCATTTCCTCACACCTCTTCAGGGCCCTCAAATACCTGATTCCCATGTCTTGCTAGTGGCACAGCCAGAGCTTGAATCAAAGTCTTTAAATCCCTTGCCTTTGGGCATGGTAAGAAAAGAAAAAAAAAAGTGGAAAGAAACTGAAAGAGCACCTGGCCCTGATGGAAAGGTCTGTGATGTGGCCTCTTCAAGTCCTTGACAGGAGCTTCCTGCTTCCCCAAGGTGATGTGGCCTTTTAGAAACAGTTTCGTTACTAAGGAAACCTCATTCCAGGTTTCATCTCCATAGCAATTCATTGGAGTTTTCCACCCTTCTGTAAGTATACATGTGACTGCTGATATGTACATTGCAGAAAAATGAATATAAAACCACATTTTTAGAAGTGGAGCATCTCGTTACCCAAGTCTGCAGTCAGGAGCATAACAAGGCAGGTGCCAGAGAGACAGGGTGCATGGCATCAAGGGCCCAGGGCAGTCTTTGAGGCAGGTATGCCATCTCTCTGCCATTGCAAACCTCTTCTAATCTTTACAGATCAGTGTATCTTAGGCTCACCACGAACATAAATAGTTTCTCCTCTTCTGTATCATCCACTAGTGCCCTTCCCATGACAAAAACCTCAGAGTTGCCTCTGATGGTAAGAAGTGCTGGGACAAGGAAAGAGGAGGCTGATTTTTTTTTTTTCAGTCCCATTGTTTTTGTTCTTCTTCTTCTTTTTTTTTTTTTTTAACATCCCGCCCCCCTTCTTTTTGTCTTTTAGGGCCGAACCTGGGGCACATGGATGTTCCCAGGCTAGGGGTCGAATTGGAGCTGTAGCTGCCAGCCACAGCCACAGCACCTCGGGATCTGAGCCTCATCTGTGACCTACACCACAGCTCATGGCAATGCCGGATCCTTAACCCACTGAGCGGGGCCAGGGATCAAACCTGCGTCCTCATGATACTAGTCCGATTCGTTTCCGCCGAGCCACGATGGAAACTCCAGGAGGTTGATTCTTCTGACTACAACCTCTTTGGTACCCCATGAGTGACTCCTGCTGCCCTTACCCGTGCACCCCAGTTTGGGGCACCCCTGGAACTGTTCCCTCCTTGTGTGGCAGACCTTGCTTGCCTGATCTATGAGCTCTGGGAACTCCTTTCAACATGACCTAA
Organism: Phacochoerus africanus; assembly: GCF_016906955.1. Classification (NCBI taxonomy): domain Eukaryota; kingdom Metazoa; phylum Chordata; class Mammalia; order Artiodactyla; family Suidae; genus Phacochoerus; species Phacochoerus africanus. The sequence goes on from NC_062557.1 coordinate 17,947,854, forward strand.
ACTGCCACCTATTTTCCAGGAAATCTTCAGAGTTTCTAGCCCACTGAGGGCACCCTTTCTGTTTTCCAACCATGCTATGGATTTTCTTTAATATCTGCCCTCATGTTTATAAAGCTGGCTGGAGTGACTATTTATCCACCGTCTCAACCTAACCCTCTCTTTCTCTCTCTACTTATAGTGTTTTTGGCAACGTTTCTTGGCCACTTCAAGTCTGTTTAATGATGGTGATAGGTTGTTACTTCCATCTCATCGTCATCAGCATCATCTTTTTTTTTTTCTTTTTTTGGCTGCCCTTGGCATATGGAGTTCCCAGGCCAAGGATCAGATCCAAGCTGCAGTTGCCGCGTATGCACCAGCTACAGCAACACCATATCCTCTAACCCACTGTGCCGGGCCAGGGATCCAACCTTTGTCCTAGTGCTGCAGACACTGCTGATCCTGTTGCACCACAGCAGGAGCCCCTTCATCATCATCTTTATCGTTGGGAGTAAGACTATCTCCTGATGAAGGAGTCACCATCACATTCTTCAACAAAGAAAAGTGAGAAGTGCTCACAAAAATCCCAGCATCCCAAACAACGAAACAGAAAAATCAAGGCATGGTGTAATTTCAAAATTTCAATCAAAATCATGAAGTGTGTCAGCTCTTCAACTTCCACACATCTTTTGAACTCAGATAGACCTGAATTTGAACTCTGGTGCCATTGATTGTTCACTGTGGCTTCAGAGGAATGACCTAGAGAGCCTGAGCCTTGTTCTCTTAAGTGGAGATGACAATAGTTTCTGCCTTGCAGGAATGATTAGATCTGGGTTAGGAGAAAAATCAGAAAGGATTATGAGATAAAATATGAAAATTGTTTCACACCATTGCCGGCGTGTGGAAGATCTTCTCTAAATAGCAATATTAGCACCTAAAAGGGGACTTGTTCCCATGGAATTTTATTTGCATCTGATTGAAGTGAAGGCTCATCCTCCTTGTGTTTTATTTGATGACATGTCTTTGATCCCTGTGATGCGTGATGCTGCTTGAAAGCAGAGCCTGTGTCTTCAACCAAGTTTTGGGATGTTTCTAAACTGAATACAGCATCATGCTGGGTACCATAGAAAATACACAGAGAAGACAAATTTTGGTCCTCAAGGGTAGTATAGTGATGGAGACGGACATGGACACTGATAACCAGAATGCAGGCCTGAGCATGCACCGAGGCAGTGTAGCCTGGTAGTTAGGAGTGTGCACTCAGAAACCAATCTGCCTGGGTTGGAATCCCAGCTCCATTCACGGGCTGTACAATCTCAGACAAGTTTCTTCACTTTGCTAGGCCTCAAATGGAAAATAAGGACATGGTAGCAGCCACCTTGTAGAAGGGTTAATGTTTGAACTGAGCCTAACACGTAGAAGGGCTCAATAAACATTAGCTGTTGTTACATAGATGTACAAAGATTGTACAGTGGGGATGTGTGATAAGCGCAATTGTAATTCTCTCCCGAGGATGAGGCTGCACTGAGCTTGACCCTGGAGGGTGAGTAGTTCTCAGAGGGCAGGGGAAGTGGGACACAAGCGTTTGGGGAAGTCAATCAATGGAAGTCAAGTCATGGAGTGGGAACTCAGCAGCATTTTCAGGGTATAGCTTGGCAGCTAGATCACAGGGGGAGAGCAGAGGGAAATGCTGGGGGAGGGGCTGGCAGAGAGGTTTAGGACAGCCCTAGAAGGTTGTGAACCCTGGCTCAAGCATTTGGGCAGTGCTCTGAGCACTCCCCATGACGGCTAGCCAGGGGGGCGCAGCATGAGGTCGCCTGTTCTTTGGGCAAATTGGCTTGGTGGCATCAAAGGAGAGATCAGGAAAAAAGGGAAGTGGGTGGGAGCAGAGACCATTGGGGTGTTCTAGCGCCGCCCCCCTCCCACCCGGCACTAATCCGAAGGGTTTAAACCAGGGAGGAGATAGGAGTGAGTCACATGTGGTTTCCGGCTGGGTGGCTAGGAAGGTGGGGAAGACCATGGTCTTACAAAACCGAAGCCACAGGAAAAGGCTCATCTTGAGGATGGGGGACCTTCTTCAGCCTGGGGCATGTGGCTTGGTCCAGTGCGGATTCTTATATCTCTCTACCTGCCAGTCCTCACAAAGCCCCATAGAACACCTTGCCCAGATCAGGTGCTTGGTGCGTCCCTGTGAGTAAGGAACTGGGGACTGAGGTGTCCAAATACCCCCTCCTCCAAATCCAGAGTCTTCCTCTCCCTCCTCAGACAAAATAGGACTATGGGTTGATTTGTGCTGCCCCCGTGGACACCCCTAGCAGAGGTTGGCGTAACTGAGTCCCTGTGTGGGTGGCTGTTTCTATACTCATGTTATCAGCATCTTGAGGATGTAGTTGCCTTCATCTTAGCAACCTCCTCAGCAGCTAGTACCAGGACAGTCATGGTTAATAAATGCTGCCACTTGCTGGCACAGTCATATGACCTCTCTTTCTCTCTCTCTCTCTCTCTCTCTCACACACACACACACACACACACACACACACACAGAGATGACAACCTTAGAAGAGCTGGTATTCTAATTCCGCTGTCTTTTCTTCCCCCGAAAATTCTGTTCCCCAAGGATTAAACTCCCCACCCATGCCCCAGTATCCTACCACATCACAGAGCTACGAGGGTGCGCAGGCACTGCTCCAGGATACCCCATCTTAGGGACCTGGACGCTTGCCTGATGTGGCCTGGCCTGAGCTGGGGTTAGGGGTTCTGGACATCCATGTACCTGGTAAGATCTTGATTGACAAGAGAAGACCATGAGCTGCACTCATGGCATGCTACTCAGAGATCCCACTAAATTCCTCTGTACAAAGTGTGTGTGTGTGTGTGTGTGTGTGTGTGTGTGTGTGTGGCCACATCAGTCTGTGCTCATCGCTTCTCACGCTTCACTCTCCTTTCTAAGCTGCCCTAATGCTCAGGGCTGCTCTTGGTCTGCAGCTGAGCTGGGGTCTCAGCAGAGTTCAGGCAGGTTGACTCCTGGAAGCCAGCCCAGCACGACTCCATGTGAACTTGGCTCAGACAAACAAGTGGGAAAGTAAGTGGATGTTGTGAGGTGAGCCCTCCCTACTGTCCCACATTCCAGGGGACATCTCGTTGGTGAGGGCACAACGGACTCCAGAAAATCCATCCCTGACTCAGAGGAAGGGAAGTGGAGGGTTTGACTTTGTCCCTGAGACCCTTGGTGGCTGAGAGCTAGTGGCCCCGTGGAGCAATGCAAGTACCGGGGGCTCAGGGGCTGCAAGCCAGGCTAGACTCCAGCCCTGCCACCCCCTCTCTCACTCCAGTGCCTGCATGGTACCTGGCCCACAGGAGATTCCCAGTAGACACTGGTTGAAAGGATGAACTTGGGCAGGTCCGTGAAACGGAACCATAGTTTCCTCTCCTATAAACAGACACATGGGAGACTGTCTGCTCTTACTCACCAAGCTGTCGTGGGCAACAAACAAGTGTATGTGGCGTGAAGGCTGGATTCACAGATGGGGCTGGATCCTAGCTCTGCCCCTTCCTGGCTGGGTGACCTCAGGTAACCTCTTTGAGCCTCATTTTCCTCCCCCATAAAGTGGGAGTAGTAATGAAACTTCCTCACCAGGATGGGAGCTCACTGATGGGCATGTTAGACTCGTGGTATGTTGTTTTCATCCTATTTATGAGAGGGCTTTGCAAACTACAAAATACTTTGCAAATATGAATTACTATTTTTCTGTTTGGGATCCCATTTCAGAGAATCAAATATATCTTGCTGGGGAAGAGTTCATACCAAAACCAAAAATAACAATAATCACAACAAGTATCTTTCCTGGGTGTTTATTTCGTGCCAGGCACTAGGTTGGCTACTTTATACTCATCATCTCGTGAGAGCTGTGGGTTCCACTGCTTCCATTTTATAGATGAGGAGACTAAGGCACAGAGAGCTTGAGTTACTTTTCCAGAGCCACAGAACTAGGAAGCAGGGAAGCTAGGATTTCAAAGACCATGGTTGAGGAGTTCCCTTCTGAACTCAAGACCCCCAAAGATGTGGCCCCTGAACTCAGGGCAGCCCTTGTAGGGAGATCAATCCCTGGGGAGTGGGGAGAGGGCATTGGAGAACCAGGTCCCTTTTCCATCCAGCACCTGATGCCCCAGGCTCAGGACTTGGATCTGGTCTTGCCTTTTCCCCTGGAGCACTAAGCATCATGCGCTCTTACGTCACTAAGTGTTCTTGCCCCGAAGTTTATATACGAGAGCTCTGTAAACACTGCAGGACATCGAGGCTTTGGGAGAACAAAGATGGGCTGCGAATGAGATCTCACCTTCCACTTCTTCCCAGGACCCCACTCACTCTAGCTCTTCCCTTCTTTGAGGCTGAGCCTGGCTTCGTGTGCCTGCCTGTGTGAATGTTTTGTGCAGGAATGCCCGTGAGTGTGCCTGTGTGTGCATACATGTGCATGTGCGTGTGCCAGTCATGGGATGGAACGCACAGTCATGTTGGTACATGTCTTCATTGTCCTTTTTCTTCTTTATTGTGAGAAAATCCTGCAAAGCTTCCCCACTAAGGCTTTCCTTTTTCAGCAAATTCAGGAAACTTAACTCTTGAATCCCCTTCTCTTAACTCAGTCAGAAGTCATGGGTTTTTTTTTCTTTTTTTTTCTTTCTTTCTTTTGGCCTTGCCGATGCCCTGTGGAAGTTCCTGGTTAAGAATTGAATCCGTTCCGGTGTTGCCATGAGCTGTGGTGTAGGTCACAGACGCAGCTCGGATCCCGCATTGCTGTGGCTGTGGCGTAGGCTGGCAGCTACAGCTCTGATTCGACCCCTAGCCTGGAAACCTCCATATGCCACAGGAGTGGCCCAAGAAATGGCAAAAAGACAAAAAATAAAATAAAATAAAATAAAACAATACTATAAAAAAAAAAAGAATCCGTGCCACAACAGCGACAATGCCTTAACCCACTGAGCCACCAGGGAACTCCTCACAGATCTATTTTATTAGAGGAAGGGTCTTGCTGTGTTTGCTCCAATGTGGTCAGCCAGACAACAGCGTCCAAGCTGCGTCCCTCCTGAAACTCCCATTTTCCTGTCATTTGGGTTTTACATGAATGCCTGCAGCTGTCTGAAGTGCATTCTCCAGGCCAGCGGGTCAGCCCAGGCTCCAGACACCTGTGCTGCACAAAGCCAGATACTCAGGTTGCCCAAATCATTCAAGGCTGCTCTCCCCAGATCAGGCCAGGCTACATAAAGTCACTCTAAACCATCAACAAAACATTCTGCACGTTGTGAATTTTGCCCCATAGACACGTTACAAGTAATTTCAGGCCTCTAACCTCTACTGGACTGGCCTAACTGGATGAACCCTCCCAGGTCTGAGATTGAGGTCATGGGGTAGGGGTGGGTGGGGAGGTGACACATCCTGATGATGGTGATTCTGATGACACAGGAGGGCTCAGGAGCCAGGAAGATTCAGACCCTTCATAATCAGTGACTGCCTATGCTTTTGTTGAGATACTGTGTGCCCCCCTCTCCCATCTTGTATGGTACTAGTGCTGAAGACATGAGACAGTGTTCTCTCCTTCTCTCTCTCTCTTTTTTTTTTTTTCTTTTTAGGGCCGCACCCGCAGCATATGGAATTTCCCAGGCTAGGGGTTAAATCCAAACTGCAGCTGCCAGGCTATGCCACAGTCACAGCAACACTGGATCTGAGCCACATCTTCGACCTATGCTACACAGCTTGTGGTAGTACCGTATCCTTAACCCACTGAGCAAGGCCAGGGGTTGAACCCACATCCTCATGGATACTAGTCGGGTTCTTAGTCCTCTGAACCACAACAGGAACTCCAAGATGGTGTTCTCTATACTTCTCTGCCCAAAGCCAAGCAAGGCTTCAGCCACCTTCCTTTTCATTCACCTTGACTTTGTACCATGGCAAAAAAGAGAAGAGGAGAAATCCACTGGAACCATCCCTGCAAATCTTTCAAGCACCAGGGTGCCTGAGAGGGGTTGGTAAGGGGGATATACAGGTGCTACAAAGCCCAGCTTTCTCTCCTCCACCCCCAGCCCCCAGTCTCAGTTCTTCCCTAGACCAGACACTTGCAGACAGACTACCCACTTCCCCTGGGCCTGAGTGCCAAGGTTCTTAGTGCTAACCCTGCTTTAAGGAAATTCTGCACCTGTAAGAGGTGCCAGGGTTCTAAGCAGCAGGAGGCATCTCATAATGGAGGTTCCAAATACCCAAAACCAAGCTTCACTGGAGGTCATTTACTTCATTTTAAACATCCTGAGTCCTTTAAACCACCAAGCCCTCTCCCAGGCTTACATTCCCCACCCCCAACCCCCACAGCCTCTCTTTCCTTGCAGCAAAGGGGCATCTTTAGAATCTACTCACCTACCCTCTGCAAGGGTGAAGTCAAACAACCTCTTAGATTGTGCTTTTAGCCTATAATTAAAATTTTACCTCCATCTAGACAGCCCCCAAATTAAATTTTATTTGTTAATTGTCCCAATGTATTAACTTTGCCGTTTTTCCCTTTGGGACTCAAGTCATTGATTTTTTTTTTTTTTCATCTCATGAAAGAGATTCAAATTTCCCAGTGATTTAATTGATCTCACCAGCTGTCCTGTCTCTCTCTGCAAGACCTACCTCTGTGGCTGTCAGCATAGATAAAGGTACCTTTTTCCCTCCCTGGTTTTGGCTTAAGAGGGAGGCCTCAGGAACCCTCAGACCGTGACAGCTGCCCAGTCCGGCAACCCTGCGTCCTGTGACCGACTTAAAGTGCTACACGCTAGGCTACACACCGCCCACACCCGCCAACACACCCCAACATACTCACAGCCTACAGCGATGCCGGGTGGAAACCGCCGGAAGCACGAAGCCCGACGGCCGCAGTTTTATTACAAGATTTCTTTCCAAATGAGAAATCAGGCCAACAAGCTCAGCGACTCCGATTCGTCAACACCTCTCCCCCACCCCCACGCTGCTCGTAACTCGCCCCACTCCATTCCACCCCACCTACACACACACAAAATTCCCACGCATGTGACCTCAGCCCCAAGCTGCATCCCACAACCTCTCCCTCCACTGCCTCGAACTTCCTTTCAAATAAACATTTAGGAATCCCCATCCTCTACCCTCCCATCCCCCAAGGCTGAGGCGCAATCAGGACCCAGCCGGGTGTGGAAGTCCCTTTCCGATCCGCCGCCTGGAGTCCCGCAGTGTCCCAGACCCAGGTGCCCCAAGAAAGGCCATGCCCCCTTGCGCTGCCCGCCAGGCGCTGCCCGAGGCGGTGGCAGAGCTTGAGGAGGGGGAACTAGGGTCCTGAGCTTCCTTCTCCGTCTTCTTCCAGCAACTCAGGCGAGGGCGGGACGAGGCGGTGCTCAGTACAGCCCGAGGATGGCAGCGCCCACGTCCTTGGAGGGCCGGCGCTCCTGCATCAGAAAGTTAATCATGCTCTCGGACTTGATGAGCAGGTTGCAGCCCAGGAAGAAAACGCCAAAGACCACGGTTAGCGACAGCACGCAGAGCACGGCGATCTGCGCCACGCGCGACACCCACAGGCTGCGTTCGTCTGGCTCCAGCCCCGCCGGGACTCCGTCGCTGGTGGACAGCGGCGCGCCCCCGGGGCAGCAGCCCAGCCACGTGCCCAGCCCGTGGCTGCGGTTCCCGAGGGCGGCTTCTCCACCGCCGCCCAAGCCACCTGCCGCTTCCAGGCCACTGTGGTTCAAGAAGGTCGTGTTCATCGCCGCTGCGCACCGGGGGTCTTGGCGCGCGGTCGCGGGCGCACCAGGAGCCTTGCTGGCGTCCGCGCTCTTGCAAACGCTCGGGTCCACCTGTGCAGGGGGAAGGGAAGAGGGCGGGGGGGCTGTCCGCGCGCGGCACCCCTCGGGCCGCCGGCCCCTGGGCACCTGGCGGGAAGCGGCGGCCCTCAGAAGCGAGCAACAGGCTTCGCGGAAGCTGGAGCCGCAGAGCGGAGCGCGCGTCGCGGCACCGACTGAGCTCCGCGCCCGCCCTGCCGCCCCTCCCCTAGCAACGGCGCCGCCCCCTCTCCCTCCCCCTCCCCCTCCCGCCGCCACGGGCCCCGCCGCAGCCCGGGGGGACGCGAATGCAGCCGCCGGCGCTGCGCCCCCGGTGTCCCGGGGCTGGAAGCGGCCCGGAGATCAGGGCCGGTCCGCCCTCGGTCGGCGAAGCTCGACACTCTCCCGGCAGCCTTGGTCTGTTCCAGCCGAAAAACATCTCCCCAAGGCGCCCATTCCGGGATTTAGTGCTCTGGGCAGTTCCACTCCTCCTGAGTCCGCCCTAAATCTCTTCTGCACTCTTTATTTAAGTCGCGGTAAGCTTTCCCAGACCTCAGAGGAGTTGCAGACCCCCCACCCCAGTGTCGCCGGCCCTTTTCCCTCTCCCTTCTCGCGGCCGCGGCCGGCTGGCGACCCGCCAGCGCCACCCAGGCCCCCCAGCTTCCACGGTGGAGGCGGTCGCCTCCCGCGCACCTCGCCCCCCCCCCCACTTGACTTCTTAAAAAATTTAAATGTAAGTTATTGTGTTTTCCCCTTCTCCTTCCTTTTTTACAAAAACACGTCGCCGTAAACTAGTTAGAAAGTATAGATTAGCAAAACGGAAAAAAGTCTCAAAGTTCATAATCCTACCCCCTGGAGTGTCCATGTTACCGCCTCAGTGCAACATCTTCCTGGCCTTTGTCTATGTGTGTCTCTCTCTATATGTATTCAAAATAAGGACGCGCTGTTCATCCATGCTGTTTGGTACATGCTGTTTTGTAATTCTTTGTCATGTAACAGTTTATCCTTTCGTAATGATAAACATTCATCTACAACAGGGGTTCTGAATTGTCCAGAGGACTGGTTAAAACTCACATTGCTGGGCCAAGCCCAGAGTTTCTGCCCATTTCAAACTAATGCTCCTGCTTCCTAGCTGCGCTTTGAGAATGACTGATCTGCAGCATCGTTTTCAGTGAAGGAATGGTGTTTCAAAGTATAGACTATTACAGTTTATTTAACCAAGGTCTCTATTTTTGGACATTTTACTTGTCTGTCTTTCTCTTTCCCTTCCTTTTCTTTCCTTCCTCCCTCCCTCCTTCCCCCTTCCTTCCTTTCTTTCTCCCATCAGAAACAATATTATCATAAAGAACCCATAACAAAGTCTTCGTGCAGAAACTATACTATTTACTTTGATTGTATTTTGAAAAACATACCTGCAGAATCCGTAAATCACATCCAACCAAATCACCCTCCAGAAATGTGCCAGTTCACACGCTGGCCTTGTAGGGAATGAGGGCATTGCCTCCAATCCTTGAAAATCATTGAATGCATTTAGGGGGTAGGGGGTAGTTTCTCACCCTAGTCTTTGACTGTTGAATCAAAGGAAGGAAGGAGAGCATTTAGGACTTTTTGCAGTGGTCCAGGCAGAAGATTCTGGCAGGAGGATTCCAGTGGAGACAAATGGATGGAAAAGTTTTGGCAAATTGCCTCAAGTATGTGAACATCCCAAAGCCGCCCCCTCACTATTAGCAGAACACTAATATGTGTGTGTGTGTGTCCTGGTAAGCTATTATGTTTTTATATTTTATTTTATTTTATTTGCCGCGCCTGTGGCATGTGAAAATTCCAGGGCCAGGGATCAAACCTGTGCCACAGCAGCATCCTGAGCCACAGCAGTGACAATGCTGGATCCTTAACCTGCTGAGCCATCAGGGAACTCCCATTTCTCATATTAAAGATGAAGAAATTGACACATATGCATAGATACACAGACATACAGGAGGGATTAGGGAAAGACCCAGCTCACTCTTTTCAGTCCTAGGAAAGCAGCCTGGCACAGGGGCAATCAGTTTTTCTGGGCAGGAGTCTCCCTGCCCTGACCGCCCTCAGAGCCAGGATAGAACAGGATAAAACCAGATATCTGGCCTGGACATTTTGTCCCCTGATTTTGATGAGCTGGATTTCTTTAGAGACAAGCTCTTGTGTCCTTGGTCCATCCTTTTCCCGAGACCAACCCCTGATCTGGGAGCCTATGGCTTTGCCTCCATCCAGCTGAGGTCAGTCAAGGTGTCTGCTGCATAGAAAGGTGGGGGCAGGGGTGAGTCAAGGTGGGGTACAGGGGCCTGCCTACTCCAGCAAGAGGCTGATGATGGGCCTTGCCTTTATTAAGCATCTATTATCTGCTCAGTGCATTAAAGGTGTGACCTCACTGGGGAGTTCCCATCGTGGCTTAGTGGAAACAAATCTGACTAGTATCCATGAGGATGACGGTTCCATCCCAGGCCTCACTCAGTGGGTTAAGGATCCAGCATTGCCGTGAGCTTTGGTGTAGGTTGCAGACGTGGCTCGGATGCCACGTTGCTGTGGCTGTGGCATAGGCTGGCAGCTGTAGCTCTGATTCCACCCGTAGCCTGGGAACTTCCGTATGCCATGGGTGTGGCCCTAAAAAAAGAAAAAAAACAGATATTATTTCACTGAATTCTTACAGTGGATGTCCCCTTGACATGAGGAAACAGAGGCTCAGCATGGCTAATTGACTTGCTCAAGACCACACAGCTAGTTAAGCATCAGAGCCAGAATTTGAGCCCAGATCTGTCTTGTTTCCAGGCTACACTCTTAACTCTAACTGGTCCCCTCTTTTCCATCATCCCTGAGCAGCTTTCTCTGGATACCTGGCAGAAGAGGAAGATGTTGTCTATGACTTAGGAGCAGGAAGGGAGAGAGAGAAGCCTCGGGTTTGTGAAAATAAATAAAGATCACCCAAATGAGAAGGAGCAAAGGCTATTTTTTCAGAGGCGGCTACAGCAAAGGGGTCAGCCTCCCCTACTTGGGTTTGCCAGAGACACAAAGGCAGGCAGAGGAGCAGGGATGCTTTGTATCAGAAAAAACGGCAGGCTTCAGGTCTGCCCTGACGGGAGGCTGCTGGCATGGAGAAGCTGGAGGTGCACTGACTAGAACGGGGACATCCCGTGTGACGGGTTAGGGGATTGCATTGAACTTTCTTCAATTTGTACTATGCTGAAAGTGGGGCAAAATTAGGAAAGCTGTCAGTTATTGATTGATCAAGGCCTGGCCCTTTGGGGCTGATTGCTACAGGGGTTTTGGTTTGACTTCCTGGGATGTTGCTATTTTTATTTTATTATTATTATTATTAATTGTTTACTGCCAATTATTGTTCATGTCATTTAGGGCCAGGGTTGGCTGTGCCTGTGGCATGTGCAAATTCCTGGGCCAGGGATCAAACTTGAGCTCCTGTAGTGATCGCCAGATCCTTAACCCACTCTGCCACAAGGTCAATCTGTTGCTATTTTTATACATGGGCTGGTCCTTACCAGTTTGTATTTCCAATCCCTCAGACTCCTCCCCAGAGTTCGGAAGTGGGAACCTGCCTGTCTTGGACCCAGACAGGTACTCTCTATCCAGTGGTCCCTCCTTCTACTTCTCCCTTCTGCCCCTTCTGGAGCCACTGGTCCCAGCAAGTCTGGTTGCTGTTTAAAGTGCATTATCTCTCTCTCTTTTTTTTCTTTTCTTTCTTTCTTTCTTTCTTTTTTTTTTCTTTTTAGGGCCGCACCTATGGCATATGGAAGTTCCCAGGCCAGGGGTCGAATAGGAGATATAGCCCCTGGCCTACACCACAGCCACAGCAACGCCAGATCTGAGCCATGTCCGCGACCTACACCACAGCTCAAGGCAATGCCAGATCCTTAACCACTGAATGAGGCCAGGGATCGAACTTGCATCCTCATAGATACTAGTCAGATTGGTTTCCGCTGCACCATGACGGGAACTCCCTGATGCACATCAACTCTTAATTCTTATAATAAGTAAATTAGGTAAGTAAATTAGTTATTTTTAACTGCATCACAAATCACCCCCAGTATTTGGCAAGTATATATCATCTCATGTAGTTTCTGAGGGCCAGGAAACCAGAAGCAGCTTAGCTGGGTGGTTCTGGCTGGGGGTCTCTCCTGAGGCAGTAGTCAAGGCATTGGCCAGGGCTCCACTGGAGCTGGGAGATCGCCTTCTAACAGGGCTCCCTGAACAGCTGTTGTCTCAAAGCCTCCGTTCCGGGCCGTGTAGACCTTCCAGTAGGGCTGCTTGAGTGTCCTCATGATTTGCAGCTGGCTTGCCCAGAGCCACGTTTTTTTTTTTTTTTTTCTTTAGGTCCGTACCTGTGGCATATGGAAGTTCCCAGCTGGGGTCAAATCGGAGCCATAGCTGCTGGCCTAAGCCACAGCCACAGCAACACCAGATCCAGGCCACAACTGTGACCTATGCTATAGCTTGCAGCAACGCAGGATGCTTAACCCACTAAACAAGGCCGGGGATCGGGATCGAGCCCACGTCCTCATGGATGCTAGTTGGATTCTTAACCTGCTGAGCCACACCAGGAGCTCCTCAGAGCCACTCTTGAAGAAGGTGCTGGAAGGTGAGCAGAGGGTGGAAGGGAAAGGGGCAGAAGGGTAAAGTGGCAGAGTTGGCTACCTTTGTTATTGAATCATCACGGCAGGCCTTAGAGAGACTAATCCTTAGCCCCATTTGACAGATGAGAACATGGAGGCTCAGAAAGGAGAGAAAGCTTGCCTGGGGTCACAGAGCTGGTAAGTGGCACAGTGGAATTGTAAGCCCTTAGCTGCCTGATAACCCAGCCCAAGTTCTTCCTAGCACTTTGGGTGCGCAGACAGGGGAGGGGGAAGTGTACCTCCTGGTTAGAGAAAGACCACGCCCCCTGGCCTCCAGGGCTTGGCGGGAGGGGCCTCTGGAGCCTGGGAGGGTGCCAGTCAACTGAGCTGCTCTCGCTCTAGAGGCAGAGATGGAAAACCAGTGCCTCTGGGCCCAGCTGCCACCCACACAGGACTATTTTTACCCTCCACCTCAGTGACAAGCTTTCATCTCCCTGCTCTGGAAAGGACATCTGCCCCAGGAAGAACCTCCGCCTCGAGGCCACTGTTTATGCCCTGGGTCCCCACAGCTGTGTCTAGATGAACCTTTAGTGCTCCCGCAGGCCTCGGCCATCCAGGGTCGGTAAGATGCCTCGTACCCTAGATTCAGAGATTAATAAAACCTTCCCAATCAGTATCACTTGCTGGATGGACCGATCTGAACTAAAATGTTTAAACCTGAAGGTGTTTTATTTATTTATTGTCTTTTTAGGGCCACACCTGCGGCACATGGAAGTTCCCAGCCTAGGGGTCGAATCGGAGCTGCTGCTGCCAGCTGACCCCACAGCCACAGCAACACGGGATACTTAATCCACAGAGCAAGGTCAGGGATCCAACCCACATCCTCATGGCTACTAGCCAGGTTCTTAACCCACTGAGCCACAAAGGGAACTCCAATCAGAAAGTATTTTAAATCATCCACCTTTCAAAAAAGAAGTTAACAACGTGCTCTACGCATGAGCCATTTTAATGAAGAGATAAGAATGATTTTATTTGCACATTCAACTGTGTCTATACACAAAAAAATGTAAATAGATGATCCTTGTATGACAGCACAGTTCAGGGAGGCCCAAGAGCCCTTGAGCAGAGTTTATTTTCTGAAGTGGTTTCAAACAGCTGCCCTGGGGCTCCTGTTTACACTATTCATTCGTTTGGCAAACCCTTCCTGGAGCGGGCAAAGGTTGCCTTCTGCTGGGTTCCTTCCCAAATGGTCTCACGTTTCATGTTGGCAGAAGGGAAGTTAATAACTTTTTCTTGCATCTGGTATAGAATTTAAATAAACATGGGTTGCCCTGTTCAGCCTTTGCTCCTCGAGAGACTTTGAGGTTGGCCCTTGAGAAATCCAGAGAGTACTTGGATCTTGGAGATCGGAAATCTACTGCCCATGATTGGCTGTGTGATCTTTGATAAGTCAGCCATCCTCTCTGGGCCTCAATTGGTTCATCTGGAAACCAAGGGAGCTGGATCAGATCATCTTCTCTTTTGGGGGTATTTTTTAAAAATTAAAGTATAGTTTGGGAGTTCCCTTCGTGGCTTAGTGGTTAACAAACCCGACTCGGCTCCATGAGGATGTGGGTTCCATCCCTGGCCTTGCTCAGTGGGTTAAGGATCTGACGTTGCCGTGAGCTGTGGTGTAGGTCACAGACGCAGCTCGGATCCAGAGTTGCTGTGGCTGTGGTATAAGCTGGTGGCTGTAGCTCCAATTCGACCCCTAGCCTGGGAACCTCCGTATGCTGCAGGTTCGGTCCTAAAAAGAAAAATAATTGAAGTATGGTTTATTTACGGTGTTATGCCAATTTCTGCTATCCAGCAAAGTGACTCAGTCAGACATACATACACATTCTTTCTCTCATATCATCTGCCATCATGTTCTGTCCCAAGAGCTTGGACACACTTCCCTGTGCTGTACAGCAGGACCTCATTGCCCATCCATTCGAAATGGAATAGTTTGCATTTACTAACCCCAAACTCCCAGTCCATCCCACTCCCTCCTGCCCAGATCCTCATTAATGAAATTTTATTTACAAAAACAGGGAGTGGGCCAGCTTGTCATGGTTTGCCTTCCTCTGCTCTGTGTTTCCCTGGGGTGTGTGTGGGGGGGGATGTGTGAGCAGAGAGCATGGGGCCCAATATCTGTGCCTGGTCTGCACCGAAATCACTGCCTGGGCCTCCCACTTACAAGATGAGGAGCGTGGTTAATATCTGCACTTCCCCCAACTGTGCTTTTTTGTTTTTGTTTTTGTTTGTTTGTTTGTTTTTTGAGGGGCATACCCGCAGCATACAGAATTTCCCAGGCTAGGGGCTGAATTGAAGCTGTAACCGCCAGCCTACACCGCAGCCACAGCAATGCCAGATCCTTAACCCATTGAGCAGGGCCAGGGATTGAACCTGCATCTTCATGGATGCTAGTCAGATTCATTTCCACTGAGCCACGATGGGAACTCCCAACTGTGCTTTGTGGATCAATGATCCTAGGAGGTCTGCAACAGAAGTGACACTGACCTCAACAGATTTCTTTACTATAGGACTTCTCAGGGCCTTTAGGATGTCAATGTGCCTTGTAAATTTCCCAGGAGGGGCTCAGGATGCAGTATGTAACAATGGGGCTCTTTTCTTCTAATACCGCCTCAGATTTTTTTGCCCCTGTGTCCCACTCTGCACGGTTTGGGAAATGCCCTGTAACCTCCCTAAAGAGCCTCTGTTTCCTTCCCTGTAGAACTGGAGGCTGGTATCTGCCTCCTAGAATTGTTGGGGAGGGTAAATGAGGTCATGCCTGGAAACAGGCCTGGCACAGTGCCTGGCACAGAGTAAGTGTTCAATAAATGCTGGCAACGATTATTTATAATAAGGTTCTTCCTTTCCAGCTCTGACATTCTGTGCTTCCAACTGCAGCGTGTAATTAAACTCCAAAGCATCTGGCTTCCCGAGCTGAAAAAAACAAGCCTGGAGGAAGGAAGAAGGAAGAGAAAGATCCTTCTGGGTTGCCCATTTGGCACCAGCCTCCCCACCAGTCTTCACAGCAGGGCAATGTAGCAAAATGCCAACCCCCTAGTGACAAGGCTCAGGGGAGTTGGTGGTTCCCTGTTTAGCTCAGACGCTGTGGGGAGTATCTGAGACTGCAGAGAGGAAAAGGGTAGGACCAGTGCTGCTTTAGGGTCAGGCGGAAGAACCCCAGAGCATCCTTCGTGGGTCAGTATCCCTTTGCCACTGTTCGGGGCACGGTGATCTTGGCCACTTTCGGGTCTGTGTCATATGCTGGGGGAACAGTGACAGGAGAGCTGAGTCAGAAAAGGTAAATAGGAAAACAGACAAGAAGGGCCGGAAGAACAATCCGCAGAGGAAACAGCGTCTGCTGTGGCTTAGAAGCCTGGAGGAGGGCAGGGCTGTAGTGCAGGGACCTGGGGGCAGGAAGGCAGAGCGGAGAAGTATCAGAAGAGGCGGCTGAAGAATGGTGGGAAATCAGCAGGGAATCATTTTCATTTCCCTGCCTTAAAAAACACAACAAAACAAAACACTTCTCTTTATTTACAAAAAAATTGACAATGAACATGTATAGCCCTTAACAAGAGAAAATAATGTTTTTAAAAAAGAAAGGAAAAAAAAAACCCAAACGACTCAATCAAAAAATGGGCAGAAGACTGAAATAGACATTTCTCCAAAGAAGACATACAGATGGCCAGCAGGCATGTGAAAAAATGCCCAGTGTCACTAATTATTAGAGAAATGCAAATTAAAACAACAATGAGGTGGTCCTGCGCAGAATGCCCATTATTAATAAGTCTACAAATAACAAATGCTGGAAAGGGAGTGGAGAAAAGGGAGCCCTCCTTCACTGTGGGTGGGAATGTAAATTGGTACAACCACCATGGAGAACAGACAGGATGGAGGTACCTCAGAAAACTGAATATAGAACAAGCATATGATCCAGCAATCCTGCTCCTGGCTGTGTATCTGAACAAAAGCACAATTCAAAAATATACATGAACCCGAATATTCATAGCAGCGCTATTCACAATAGCCAAGACATGGAAACAATCTAAATATCCACTGACAGGTGAATGGATTAGGAAGATGTGGTACAGGAGTTCCGACTCAGCGGTAATGAACCCGACTAGTACCCATGAAGACGTGGGTTCCATCCCTGGCCCAGGTCAGTGGGTTGAGGATCCAGCATTGCTGTGGCCATGGTGTAGGCTGACAGCTGTAGCTCTGATTCGACTTCTAGCCTGGGAAGGTCCATATGCCGCAGGAGTGGCCCTAAATTAACAAACAAATAAGCAAATAAATAAAAAATAAAAAGTATAGGAGTCCCCTTGGGGCACAGTAGGTTGAGGATCTGGCCGTGTCACTGCAGTGGCTCAGGTGGCTGCTCTGGCACAGGTTTGATCCCTGGCCCAGGAGCTTCCACATGCCATGGGTGCAGCCAAATAAATAAATAAAAATAAACAGTGTAAAAATCACTGTCCCAAGAAAATGATCATTTCATAGCAGAAGGTGTAGCTTCAAGAATACTCATCACAGCACTGCTTATAGCAAGAGCCAGCAAACCACAGCCCAGGGGCTAAATTAGGCCACCACCTGTTTTTGTAAATAAAATTTTATTGGAACACAGCCAGGCTTATTCATTTATGCATTGTCTATGGCTGCTTTTGTGCTACAAAGGCAGGGTTAAATAGGGAACTTTTAGCCCAAAAAAGCTAAAGCATATATTATTCGGCCCTTTACAGAAAAAGTTTGCTAACCCCTGGTTTCTAATGATGAAAAAAATGGAACCAAACTAAATGTCCGAAAAAGGTGGATTGGTCAAATTACAGTGCATTCCTTCAGCAAAGAGAATTCAAGGCCACGATGGAAAAATAATGCTGTGGCCCAGGAGCTTCCATCTTGGTTGCACATCGGAACCGCCTAGAGAGTTTTAAAGGTCTGAGAGGACAATCACATCCCAGGCCAAGTAAATCGGGCTGGGAATGGAACCCAGACATGAATATTTGTTAAGCTTTCTCAGGGTTTCTAACATAGAACCTCTGTTGAAGAATATTCAACGCCATAGAAATATAGCCACTATATACAGTCGTCCCTTTGTATCCACCGGGAACTGGCTCCAGGACCTGCCACGGATACCAAATCCCCAGATGCTAGTCTTCACAGTCAGCCCTCCATCTCCATGAATATGCAGCCTGCTTTGTATTGAAAGAAATCTGCTCTAAGTGGACTTGCACAGTTCAAATCTGCGTTGTTCAAGGTCCAGTTTTATTAACTGAAAAGAAGCAGATTATCCAACGGTGTACCATGTGACTCCTTTTTTGGTAAATTTCTTTTTTTTTTTTTGTCTTTTTGCCTTTTGAGGGCCGCTCCTGTGGCATATGGAGGTTCCCAGGCTAGGGGTCAAATTGGAGCTGTAGCCACCGGCCCACGCCACAGCCACAACAACGCGGGATCTGAGCCGTGTCTGCAACCTACACCACAGCTTACGGCAACGCCGGATCCTTGAGCCACTGAGCAAGGCCAGGGACCGAACCCGCAACCTCATGGTTCCTAGTCCGATTCGTGAACCACAGAGCCACGACGGGAACTCCATGGTAAATTTCTACCTACACACACACACGCACACACACACACACACAAGTCATATATATGACCAATTGGGCCAAAACATTGATATACTTATCTCTGTAGGATGGGACCATGAGAGATTCTGATATTTTTCTTTTGATATCCTGTATATTCTATATGTTCTAAAGTGACCATTATATCTTTTAATAAGTACATAAGATAAATGTATCAGCTTAAAAAGTCATATACTCTATCTTTTTCTTTCTTCCTTCCTTCCTTTTCTTTCTTTCTTTCAGCTACATCCACAGTATACAGAAATTCGCAGGCCTGAAATTGAACCCGAGCTACAGCAGTGATAACCCTGGGTCCTTAACACACTAGGCCACCAGGGAACTCCAATATACTTCTCATTTTGGGAAAAAAATGCGCATCTAATCAAACAAGGTGTCCTCAGGTCATCTGAATACACAGCATCCCTGTATTCAGGCCAATGAGAGGTAGGTCCCAGGCTTTTGACCACACCAGGACTCTGTGAGTTAGGCAGGCATGGCCGCCTCTAAGTCTCAGGCTCCTCAAGGGTTAAATGGGATGAGGATTGAACCTCAGAGGATTAAAGCCATGAATGTGCAGCATCTGGTGCAAAGCAGGTGCTGGACAAAGGTTACTTCTTTCTCCAGAAGCCGCTTTCAGAGTCAGAGCCTGCAGCCAGCCAGTTTCTTGCTCTTCTGGCTGGAAGAGGATTGGCTTTGTGAAAGCTCATCCTGTGCAGGTTCATCTATAGCTGCTGGTTCTTGGTGCTGTTGCAGCCATGCTAGCAGCAGCCACCCATCCCTGGCTTTGGCTTGGAATCTCTGCTGCCTGTGGAATTTTCTCGTGCTCTCTAGGAAGAGCCCGGCTTCTCACCAACACCACCTGTTGACCCTTCACCAACACAGGCTGTGTCCATTACACCCAGATTGGGTCCCATCTGCAGAAAGAGAGAAGTACTTCCGGTCCTTCTGGGGCCGCCCACCATTAGCATGATAACCGTAGCTCCCGTATATGGACCCTGCCTGTGCCAGGGCTTACACCCTCTATTTCTCAGCCTCAGCTCTGCAGGGCATGAGGTGATATTCCCAACTCACAGGCGAGGCTCAGAGAGGTGAAGGGACTCAGTCAAGGTCACACAGCTGATAGTTGGCAGGCCTGTCTGGCCCCCAGTTTTCTCCATTGACCCCCACTGCCTTCTAGTTCTCTGTTCCTCTTCTATCACGGTGGGTTCGTGCAGCCAAGTTGGAGAGCCATTGTTATAAAAGCAGTGATTCTGAACATCATCTATGGAATTGCCTAGAAAGATTTTTTTTCCCTTTAACAGTCACACCTGCAGCATATGGAAGTTCCTGGGCTAGGGGTCCAATCGGAGCTGCAGCTGTCAGTCTACACCACAGCCACAGCAACTTGGGATCCAAGCGGCGTCTGTGACCTATATCAGAGCTCAAGGCAATGCCAGATCCTTAACCCACTGAGAGAGGCCAGGGATCGAACCTGTATCGTCATGGATACTAGTCAGATTCATTTCTGCTGAACCACAATGGGAACTCCTACTTCTTTGTCTGGGTACTTGAGTGTGTTCGTTTTTGTGTGAAAATCGTTGAGCTGTGCATTTATGATTTGGGTACTTTTCTCTGTGCTTGTTTGTTATTCTATAGTAAAATTTAAAAAAAATTTTTTAAAAAGAAAACCAAAGGCAGTTGTCCTCAGCCACATCACTGCCTTCTGTGGCCCTGGACTGAGCATCTTGAGATGCTTTTCACAGCATCAAGCAGTTGTTAGCCTTTGAGTCTGGGCCTGTCCTTGACAATGAGCAAACATTTCTTCATAGCTACACTTAGCTATGACAGGCCCATTTACTGGGGCTGCAGTAGCAGGTACTCAGACACAGTCGGGTTCTGTGGCTGGCTCAACACCTCCTCCCTCCCCACAAGTGGACTCCTAGGACTCCATTCTGGCCAAGCCCTGGGACCTAGGGCAGCAGGAATGGAAAGAGCTACAGCCTAGCTCCTGGCCCTAAGCTGTGAGTCCCCTGCTGACTTCTGTTTTGAATAATAATTTGAGCCGGTGGACACATGTTCTCTAATCTTCACTTACAGACTCTCTGATTTTGAGTTGGGCCCATAGATGTGTGAAATAAAGACTGTACTTCCTCTTGTCATTTGCAGCTAGGTCTAGTCATGTGACTCAGATATGGCCAATAGAATGTAAGTGAAGTAGTCTGCACAATTCTAGGAATTGCCCTTAAAAAGGAAACTGTTCTTTTCCTTCCCCTATTCTTTCCCGATACCTGGAATATGGCATGGAAAGGCTGAGTACCAGCAGCCATTTTGTGCCGAGGAACAAAGTCATGATTAAAGACAGGAGATTAACAAGACAGGAGAGCTTGGGTGCTCTCTCTTTCACCTCTTTTGCACCATAGAGCACCCTGTTGGTAGTGGACTGACTACCTCGAGGTGTCTTAACATGAGAGGGACATGAGCTTCTACAGCGTTTGAGCCACTGATGTTTAGGGCTTTCCATTCCTCCCAACTCAGCTAAATTCTAATACTTAAGGCTTCTGACTTGATCCCTGGCCTGGGTTCCTGCCTTGGTCACCTGCCCAGTATGAGGATGAGGGTCCTCCCTTGGTCCTTCTGCAGCCTGGAGTTCTGCCCCCACCCCATCTCAGTGACTAGACCCTGCCATCTGCTGGTTCACCCCATCCATGCTGCCTGCAGGATGGTGTGTTGCTGGGCTTGACTATTGCCAAGGTGGAGTAGAGTCTGTTGCTCCAGTTGCTTTCCTAGATGGGCCCTTTGCTTCCCGCTTCGCTCCCATCCTCTTACCCATGTGCCTGCGCAGGACTGATGCCTACAGTACCTTTCCCAGTGGATGGAGCAGTCAGTTCCTAAGATGGAGAAACAATGGCACCTTCATTTGTAGGTTTATTCCACTGTATTCCTCAAGAGTCTGTCTTGGGCTCTGGGACAGGGTGGGAGGGAAGACATGACTGATAGATGGGCCTAATGCAGTGGGTACAAGCACAGGCTGTAGAGTGAGAATGGCAGAGGCAAAGCCATCAAAGACCCTGGCACTGATCACAGGAATATCAGGGGTTTCCTTTAGGGATATGCCCATGACCTTGGTTGCATGGGCAAGTCTGCCTGAGTCACTACACCTCTCCAGTCCTCAGCTTCCCTGTCTGAACATGACAAAGCTGACCTGGATGATGTCTAAGATTCTATGCATCCACCTACGAAGGGAGAAAAGGGCCCCAGAGTCCTCAGGCCTGGGTTTGCCACACATGGGCTGCTGCTTGATTTAGGGCTTTAAATCAACTCCCATTAAATTATTCATTATGATTCTGTGGGTTGACTGGGGCGCAACTGGATGGTTCTGGTGACAGGTCCTTTTACCCCTCTAAGCTCAGCCTGCTCACGTAGAAATGGTGGTAATCACGGGTAACTACCAAGAATCTTTATGGAATTCATGAGCTAAGAGCCTGGGGAACCAATGGTAGAGGAAGGGAAGTCCCTCTTTATAGAAATAATCCAGCTAATAAATGAAGAAGGGATGACGCAATGTCACCATGTCTAACCCCCAGGGAATGAATGGGTCCAGGCAATGGGCATCAGCAGCTGCTAATGCCACAAAAAGGAAGCCAACTAGACATCATATCCCTTCAATGGAAGAACACAACCACCTACTTTGACCTTAATCTGATCAAACCTCTAGACTCAATTGTCAATTTACAGGAATTACAGAAGACAGAGCAATATGTTAAACTACATCATGGGCTTATAATCATCAAAACTCAGACAGTGGACCATCTATAGGATATATGATCTGCATTCTTCAATAATAAATTGCATGGAAAAAAGAGAAAGATGAGAGAGAAACCTGTAGATTAAAAGAGACTTCAGAGACATCAACCAGTCACAACTGAGCTCATCTTATCTGGATCTTGATTTAATGCAATTGTTTAAAAAGTGCTTTTTAACTAAAACAATTGGAAATTTGAACCCAGCCTGAATACGTAATGGTGTCAAAGAATTATGGCTTTCAGAAAGACACAGCAAGATGTGAATAACAAGAAGTGAATAACAATGGACAAAGGACAAAAGAAGAACCCAGCAGCAAGGACCTGTGGTTGAGCAAGGCGGGGGAGTATGGGAGAAGGAGATCGTGCTGGGAGTCCACCATTAGCCCTTGGCCACCAGCTCCCCGATGTGTAACCTTGGTTCAGTCCATCGCCCTCCCCCAGCCCTAAGTTTTCCCACCTAAGAAATGAAGCAAGTGGACCCAGTGGGTCAGTGAAGGTCTGTTTAACTCTGGCCTCCTTTTGCTTTGTCCTCACCTGTACAGCTCTGGAGCCTTATCTTGGTACCTGAATCATGCCTACCATGTGTCCATAAGAGCATGAAAGCAGCAGGATGGGCAGAAGCCCAGGGCTGTTGAGCCTTACGGAACCTAGAGCAGAAGAGGCCACCTCCCTGAGGCACCTGGCCTGGAGGATCAGGCTGCATGATCCCAGGAGAAAGGATGGCCAGGAAAGAAACCGCGGGAGGACTATGTCACCCACAACCCACGTGTATGAGTTATCTGTTCACCAGGATGGTTTGATCTTTCCTGACGACTGGGGCCTTCTGGTGAGTTCCCTGGACCTATATCCTGGTCTGGTCACCTGCTCAGGACTCCAGTTGAAGGAGGGTCTTGCTGCCTTTGACATGCTCCTGTGGATGTGAGTGAACAATGTCGCTGCATCATCATAGGTCAACTGCCCCTCGATTCCTTGCTGCTGGCCTCTGCCCACTTGCCCTTCCAATGGCATCACTAAAAAAGTGTCTATCACAGAATCTCACACATTGTAAATGATCAATTAAAAAAGACCAATTCCCTCCTGGGCCATCACAGGTGCTTAAAATTCTCCTCAGGCATCAGGGGCTTTATCTCCAGAAGGTTGAACTAAAATACCCACCACCTGCTGCCAACACGAACCAATTTATCACATTAATTCATGAGTCAATAATACCCCAGCTCCCCAAAGCAAGAAAGACACCTCCATGAAAGTGAGCGGTATAGAGTAGAAGCTAAATCCACCATGTTGGGGTCAAACCTGGATTCAAATCCTTGCTCTGCCTTGTACCCGTTCTGCGATTTTGGGTGAGTTACTTCACTTCTCTGCAGCTAATTTCACAAGAGTGCTGTGAAGATGAAATTAAGTCACTGCAGACAAAGCCTCGTGCCTTAAGCGCTGGGAGGGCCCAATACGTATTAGCAATAGCTTTTATTGGGAGGCCTCCATCACAGCATCCCATGGCTCCTCCACCACCACCATCCCACCCCCAGGGAAACCTTCTCTCCTTTATAAAAATGATCTTTCCAGTGCTTCATTCTTTTTTTTTTGTCTTTTGTCTTTTGTTGTTGTTGTTGTTGTTAAGTGCTTCATTCTTTAGCCTGGTTGGCTAAGCCTGTGACGTTACGGTGTCTGAAAATGGAATGCTCCCTTGTTTTGCAATGGGAGGGTTTCAAGGTGGAAGGCCAATACAGAAGGTATCCTGAGCCTGAGAAGTCTCCCCAAGGCACCCGGAGAATCATAACTGGTGCCATCTCTGGCTACTCCATGTCACCTCTGTGGATGACAGTCCTGGAGCTATGGCTGCTGCCCGCTGAAGACAGGACATATGGTAGCCTGGGAAGGTCTGTTCATGTTGAGGGACCAACAGGAGGGAATTTTTTTTTTTTTTTCCTGTTTCTAGGGCTACCACCCGGAGTTCCCATTGTGGCTCAGTGGTTAACGAATCCGACTAGGAACCATGAGGTTGCGGGTTCGATCCCTGCCCTTGCTCAGTGGGTTAAGGATCCAGTGTTGCAGTGAGCTGCAGTGTATGTTGCAGACGCGGCTCGGATCCCGCGTTGCTGTGGCTGTGGCGCAGGCCGGCAGCTACAGCTTCGATTGGACCCCCAGCCTGGGAACCTCCACGTGCCGCGGGAGCAGCCCTAGAAAAGGCAAAAAGAGACACACACACACAAAAGTGGTGGTGCTGCCAAAGCCCCACTTTCTGTACGTGGGCCGCTGCTTCTCTCTAGTGGCCATGGGATAAATTGCACAGCGATTTGGCCTGACAACCTGGATAGGGAAGAAATTTTCCTGATGCTGGCATTCCCAACCACGACAGACCCATAGCTCCCTTTTCATAAAGTACATTTTGTGTAATGATCATAATTTTTAAAGATTTTAAGCATTTTATTGCGGCATTGAAATTAATAAATGACATATTATAGTGTATGATTTGAAAATTTTTGATATATGCCTATACCCAGGAAACCATCATCACAACCAACATAGCGAACATCTCTATCATCCCCCAAAATTTCCTTGTTCCCCTTTCTACTCCCCTATCCCCAAGCAACTACTGATCTTCCTTCTGTCATTATAGATTAGCTTACATTTTCTAGAGCTTTCTATAAATGAAATCATATAATACACACTTTTTTTTTTGGTCTGGCTTCTTTCCCTCAGAACAGCTTTTTTTTGACTGCCCTGGCAGCATGTGAAAGTTCCTAGGCTAGGGATCGAACTTGAGCCACCACAGTACAAGGCCAGGTCCTTAACCCCCTTCTGCATGTGGGAACTCCAGCATAAGTTTTTTTTTTTTTTGGCTTTTTAGGGCCACACTAGCAGCACATGGAGGTTCCCAGGCTAGGGGTCTAATCAGAGCTGTAGCTGTGACCTACACTACAGCTCACAGCAATGCCAGATCCTTAATCCACTGAGAGAGGTCAGGGCTCGATCCCACAGTCTCATGGTTCCTAGTCGGATTCATTTCCACTGCACTATGACAGGAACTCCTCCAGCATAATTATTTTAAAATGTATTCATGTTGTATGACCCAATAGTTTATTCTTTTTTTTTATTTGTTTATCTATTCAGAATAATGGTAAGTTTAAAAATCAGTGTAATGCCCTAACTATAACATACAAGAGAAATGGAGGGAAATAGTAAAACAATGGGTAAGTTCCACGTAGATGCTCAAGCAGGATCACACTAAAACCTGCAATGATGTAGTCAGACGCTTCACCTATGAATGCAGTTACCTGAACCCAATTCTTTGCCAGAAAATTTGGTTTGGCTCTAAAATTCAACAGCTGGCCATTCCACATAGAAGATTACAATGTTGAGTGGAAGACTCATGGGGACTGAGGTTGTGGCTCAGCGGTTAACAAACCCGACTACTCTCCCTGAGGATGCAGGTTCAATCCCTGGCCTCACTCAGTGGGTTAAGGATCCAGCATTGCCGTGAGCTGTGGTGTAGTTTGCAAATGCAGCTTGGATCTGGTTTTGCTATAGCCGAAGCGAAGGCCGGGTGGCTGCAGCTCTTATTCAACCCCTAGCCTGGGAAATTTATGTGGCAGATGCAGCTAAAAAGAAAGAAAGGAAAGAAAAAGTGGACACAGGCAGGTTTTAGCTTAGTGGAAAGATTCATTTCTCACAGGGCTGACCATCAGGGTGACATGGTCCTTTTTGAATTTGTGAATGTCTACCATGGAAATTCTCCAGGAATTTCTATTAATTAGACTTATGGACCCACTAAGGTCTGTATTTGATTTTTCAAAGTCATACTTGGAT
Organism: Phacochoerus africanus; assembly: GCF_016906955.1. NCBI lineage: Eukaryota > Metazoa > Chordata > Mammalia > Artiodactyla > Suidae > Phacochoerus > Phacochoerus africanus. Next base: position 17,973,474 of record NC_062557.1, read on the forward strand.
TTCACTTATCTTGCATTTCACAGAACAATTTAGGAGCTTCCATTGCACGTTTCTGAGCGAAGACATGCATTTCTTCCTTGTCCCATGCTCTCAGGCCAGCGGCAGGCAATGGTACTTCCCAGGCCTGCTGGGGACCCTCTCTCAGGGCAGAATATGATTCTATGGAAGAAAGAGTTTAGCCATGCTTTTAAGTCAACTTGGCTTTAGAATCGTCTACTACAAATATGACCTTCAGTTGTATTTACCTTCTTGGATAATCCACCCTCTGTGTATTTATTTATTTATTTATTTGGCTGGCTGCATCCCTGGTAAATTCCTGGGCCAGGGATCGAACCAGCGCCACAGCAGTGACCTGAGCCACTGCGGTGGCAATACGGGATCTTTAACCTGCTGAGCCACCAGGGACTCCTCGGAGTTTTTATTAAAGGAGTCTGTTGCTTGGTGGTAACCCTTGGCTTCAGAGTGGCCTGTCCTTGTGGGGAATTCACTGGGAAACTTTGAAGAATTTAGTTTACACATTGGTGCTACAGAGAAGGATCTGAAGTCCATGGTGGGACATGCAATGTACAGGTTCTCTAGTCTTTGTTTCTTAACTCTGTTTTTAATTTATCACCCAACATTTCCCCCTATATCCAAGGAAATATGTTATACTTTCATTCTTAGGCTTTGATTCCTTCTGTTTTCCTTGGGAATGCTTTTGTTCTACTTTTTCTAACTTTTTTTTTTTTTTTATGAAGAAGTTCCCCTGCCAGGGATCAAACCCACACCACAGCATTGACCCGAGCTGCAGCAGTGACCACACTAGATCCTTAAACAGCTGAGCCGCAAGGGAACTCTGGGGTTTTCTTATATTTTATTGAAAACTCAAAGCAGACGATTCTTTAAATTTTCCTCTGTTTTCTACAACAATTTCTTTCCAAAGGCATATTTTTCCAGTATTGTCCTTAGAACTGCAAGGGGAGTCTGTAGCTGGGCCCTGTGCTTTAGGGCACCTGTATACAAAAGGAATTAAACCACGGGATGCCTCTGTACTCAGGACGGGCCACTCAGCACCGGCAGAGTACGACCTAACCCTAAACATCCACTTCCTTGGCTAACAGTATTTAGGCCCCAGCAAGATGCTTCTTTGCATCTTGCCCTATGTTCATATGGGGAAATACAACTGCATCTAAAGTTTTAATGGATGCTTAATTACCCCTGGAGTTCCCGTTGTGGTACAGTGGTTAACGAATCTGACTAGGAACCATAAGGTTGCCGGTTCGATCCCTGGCCTCACTCAGTGGGTTAACCATCCGGTGTTGCCATGAGTGTAGGTTGCAGATGTGGCTTGGATCCCACATTGCTGTGGCTCTGGTGTAGGCCAGCGGCTGTGGCTCTGATTCGACCCCCCTTAGCCTGGGAACCTCCATATGCCAAGGGAGCCGCCCTAGAAAAGGCAAAAAGACAAAAAAAAAAACAAAAAAAAGAAAAGTTAACGGATGCTTAATTACCCCTGCTAATTCTACCCTTTTTTGAGTGGCAAAGTACTTAGGTAAGAGAAAAAAGTTAATTAACTTGTCAGTGCTTTCCTCTTAGGTTACCTGAACATGAGAGATTTGAACACGATGATGTATCATTTCTCTAGTAGTGCTGAGTATACGATTTCTTATTTTTGTGTTTCTAGTCATGGTTCTGGAAATACACAGGAATTTACACTATTTGCCTCAGCTGTGGCATGTGGAAGTTCCCAGGCTAGGGGTTGAATCGGAGCTACCCCTGCCGGTCTATGCCACAGCCATAGCAATGCTGGATCCTTAACCCGCTGAGCAGGGTCAGGGATCGAACCTGCATCCTCATGGATCCTAGTTGGGTTTGTCTACTGAGCCACAGCAGGAACTCCTGGAATATAATTATGTTTTAAATTCTCAAATATATTTTAAAATCTTGATCGTAATAGTATAATTAGTGATCTTTTCTGAAAGGAAGATAAGTAAAATACATTTCATGGAATAGTTATAATCCTTTATGAGTTACGTATATGTTTATTATTCAGCCCAATGTTTTCAGCCCATTAACAGAGCATCTAGACTTGTGGAATAAAAATTAAATTCTTGGAGTTCCCGTCGTGGCGCAGTGGTTAACGAATCCGACTAGGAACCATGAGGTTGCGGGTTTGGTCCCTGCCCTTGCTCAGTGGGTTAACGATCCGGTGTTGCCGTGAGCTGTGGTGTAGGTTGCAGACGCGGCTCGGATCCCGCGTTGCTGTGGCTCTGGAGTAGGCCGGCGGCTACAACTCCGATTCGACCCCTAGCCTGGGAACCTCCATATGCCGCAGGAGCGGCCCAAGAAATAGCAACAGCAACAACAACAACAACTACAACAACAAAAAAGACAAAAAGACAAAAAAAAAAAAATAAAAATAAATAAATAAATAAATAAAATGATTAAAAAAAAAATTAAATTCTTTTATCTTTTACATTTGCTAACTTTCAGTCATAGATAAACCATAGCTTCATGCAGATTTAAAATTTTTTTCCCTTTAAAGGAATATTGGTCAGAATATGAGGATAGAAAATATTTTATTTAATAGTTTGTTAGGTTGGTGTATAACTTATAAATGTTTATTTCGACAGATGATCCACAGCCTCCACGTCTTCTTGACGCAGGCTGTGACATCCAGAATTTACTCTTGGGTCCCAGGCTGGGTTTTCCAGTTCTAGGAGTCCATCCAGGGCTCATGACTGTCATAGTTAGAGGGGTGGGAGTCAAGGGTCCCTCTGGTTCCCCTTTGTGCCATCAACCCCTCTGGGACCTAAAGTTGCAGGGAGACCCTCCCCTGGCCAAATTTCCAGCATGTGGTCCTGGGCTATGGAAGCCTCTATACAAAAGAGGCCCAGGGTTCTAATTCTGCACAGATGAGGTTATTTGGGTCATATTTGGGATGCACTTGCAGATTTTTAGCCACAAACTGTACCTCATAAAGTGGTACCCCGAGAATGCCCTCCTCCCAGGGTTTTACTTCCATCGGTGCCCTGCGCCCAGTATCCGCCCCCCACCGATGGCTTCATATCCCAAGATGCAAAGCGAGGTTGCGCTGCTGGGGAGGGCGGCTCCGAGGGGGAGGACAGCGCTGCCCACTCAGAAAGTTCGTCCTACTTCCTTACAGTCAGACCCTAGAGGGTGGAGTGAACATCAATAACAAAACTTTCTCTTCCCTCTTTTCTGCTACAGTTGGTGGAAATGTCTCCCAGGCTGCCTTGGTGACAAACGACTCCAAGAAGTGTGACCTTCCTGGGGAGGTGACAGATTGTCAGGTTACCATTCCATGAATGATTAGTCGCATCCTGACTCTGCTAGGCGGATTCCTCTTGGTTGCAAGTGACAAAACCCCAACTTAAATGTGTTTACCCAGGAAGGGGCACGTTTGGAATTGCAGGGTTGCAGTCAGGGTGAGAGTGTGTTTTGGTTGCAGAAAGGATGGACCCCGGGACCCTGGGGCTAGAATCCTGTCTGGACCCTGTGCCCTCTTCAGGGAGGCCTATTCTCTTAGATGGGCTGTATCCATGTGATTTCAAACATTTGGCCTCTGGCCCCACACCCCAAGGCTTTCTGTGAGAAGCTGAGCTGCTCTGCTTAATTCCAATTCAAGATATCCTGGTTGGGGCCTGGGCACACTCTGTCACCTGGAGGGCAGGATCCTGTGAGCGGCAGTCCCACTAAAGCCCCGTGGGGGGAGGAATTCCCTCAAAGGTGGTTCTGTTCCCCGAAGGGACGGGAGGTAAGAGACAGAACAGTCAGCCCTCTCTACCCCATCCTACCCGGCGATCTGCATCACAGCTGTCGCCAGTCCTTCCAGGCCCATCTACAATTTCTGCCTGAAGTAATTGGCAGAATTACTTCAGGACTAAGCCAATCTGATCAACTATCAACTATATATATACTGCTTTTTAGGGCTGCCCCTGTGTCATATGGAAGTTCCCAGGCTAGGGGTTGACGCAGAGCTGCAGCCGCCGGCCTACGCCAGAGCCACAGCGCCTCAGGATCTGAGCCGCCTTTGCAACCTGCACCACAGCTCAACGGCAACACCAGATCCTTAACCCACTGAGCGAGGCCAGGATGGAATCTGCATCCTCATGGATATGAGTCAGGTTCTTTACCGCTGAGCCACAATGGGAACTTCAAAATAAAACAATTAAAAAAAAAAAAAAAAAAAACCAGACTGAACCAATTTACATGGTTAAGTCCAGGGTATTTCCAGGAGAGTGATGACCTCACAGAACTGGGGTTCCAGAAGGCAGGGATGACCCAGCACACCCACCTTCTTTAGAACATGGAGCATGGTGAGCTGGGCGGGGCTAAAGAATAGTCCACGAGGAGGCGGATGTTCCCCCCCAAACGGCCTTGTTCTACTACAGCATCCTCGGGAAAACCCTGGGCCAGCTGGGACCTGGGGTCAGAGAGGGCTAGGAGAGAGGTAAGCTTTGGGAAGGGAGGTGGCTGCACCTGCCGAACCACTGTCTTTCTCAGGGAACCCTGACAGGGCACCTCGAGGGCAGAGACCAAACTCCCTGCTTTCTGGGGCTCCGTGACACCTGTCTGTGAAGGAACCTACTGAGTCAGGGCAGAATAAGGTTTCACGAGATCTACTTAACGCTAAAAAATTATTTGTTGTTTGTCTGAAATACTAATGTAAGTGGGCATCCTGTAATTTTATTGGTGAATCTGGCAGCTCTAGGGTGGGAGAGAGAAGCAAAAGATTGCTCGCAAGTTTGGGCTGCTATGGCCGTGAGTCTAGGAGACCGGCATCAGGGGAGCCGTCTTGTCCAAGCAGAAGCTGCCGTGCTTGGAGGAACCCTCAGGGACATACACTTAGTTTCTGCACCCACAGCATGTGGAAGCTCCCGGGCCAGGACTGAATCTGAGCTGCACCTGCAGCAACTCTGGATCCTTAACTCACACACCACAGCAGGAACTCTCACCTAGTCTGAGGGGAAACACACACACACACACACACACACACACACACACACACACACCCTAGTGATAAAAATAGCCTCATTCTTTGCTTTCATTGCATTGACCCTTTTGAAGAATAGAGGCCAGTTATTCTATAGATTTCCCCTCAGTTTGGCTTTGTCTGATGTTTCCTCAAGATTAGATACAGGTTACGCATTCCTGGCCAGAATACTACCTAAGTGATGTGTGTCCTTCTCAGGGTATCACATCTGGAGTGGCATAAGCTCTCTGTCCCTATTTAGAGGTGTTAATTTTGGTTACAAGGTCAAAATACTGTCTGGTGTCTCCACGTATTGTTACGCTCACGGCGTTGCCATGAACTGTGGTGTAGGTCGAAGACGCAGCTTGGATCCTGCGTTGCTGTGGCTGTGGTGTAGGCCAGCAGCTCTAACTCTGATTTGACCCCTAGCCTGGGAACTTCCATAGGCCAAAGTGCAGCCCTAAACAGCAAAACAAACAAACAAACAAAAAAAGACAGACAAAAAGAAAAAAGACAAAGAAAGTAGCTTAGAGGTTGCCAGAGGCTGGAGAGAGGTGCAATAGGAAGTGGCTGCTCATGGAGATCTGATGGAGGTGTAATTTCTTTTGGGGTTGATGAAAATGTTCTCATGTTGACCATGGTGAGAGTTGCATAGTTCTGTGAAAAAGTCTACACTTTAAATGAATTAATTGTATAGTAGGTGAATTATATGTCATGAATTCTATCTCAGTAAAGCTGTTACCAGATAAAAAGCTGTTCCAGATTTGGCCAGCAGGTGCCCCTTTAGCTGGCTCTCGTGTCCATTTGACATGCCCCAATCCATACTTTGAGCATTTCCTTACTTTCTGGCACAAGATAATTGAGACTTATCTTAGGATCTCTTCCTACTCCAGCCCGGGAATTGGCCATTTTCCCAGGACTTCTGGTTCCCATTCGGAGGCGCGGAATGTGATACCAAGGTCTGAGCATTTGTTATGTCCTTTAATCATCACAATAACTCTATTAAATAGGTATGAGCACATCTTCCTATTACAAAGGAGACCTAGGGAGGTTTAGTATGTTGCCCAAGGTTACACAGCAGCCCAGCCTTTGAAATCAGGCAGTGTGAGTCCAGAGTCCCTGTTCTTCACTCTTCCTACACACATACACACAGACACACAGACACACACACACAGACACACACACAGTGTGAAAGTGAAGGTTATTTCTACAACTAAATTACTCTTACTCGCTTTATGTCTTGCACCTTTGAGTGGAAAAAAATGATAGAACGTGTGGGAGTTCCCACTGTGGCCCAGTGGTAATGAACCCAACTAGTATCCATGAGGATGTGTGTTCAGTTCCTGGCCTTGTTCAGTGGACTAAGTTTCCAGCATTGCTGTGGGTTGTGGTGTAGGTTGCACATGCGGCTGAGATCCTAAGTTGCTGTGGCTGTGGGGTAGGCTGGCAGCCGCTGCTCGGATTCAACCTCTAGCCTGGGAACCTCCATACACCCAATCCCCTATGAATAGCTCAAGGCAGGGTATGCCCTTCAGGAAAGTCACAAGACACGTGTGGGAGTTCGGGGTTGGGGAAGATCACTGTCCAGTGGCTTATCCCTTCTTCTGAAAGCACATACTCAAATACTGCTGAAGTACAGTTCTCATCAACCTCCCTTACCATCCTCATTCCCCTGCCCCCATACCCAAAGGCTCCCCCTGGCTGGGTGCCCATCACAACAGTGAGAAGAGCTAAAAGGGGGTGGAGATGAGATTGGTGGTTTTGTTTGTTTGTTTTCCACACCTTCAGCCTATGGAAGTTCCCAGGCCAGAAACTGAATCCAAGCCACAGCTACAGCAACACCGGATCCTTTGACCCACTGTGCTGGGCTGGGGATCGGACTTGCACCTCTGCAGTGACCCGAACCACTGCAGTGGGAATCTTTTCTTTTTCTTCTCTGGTTTTTTTCACAGAATAATTTGTTGATTTTATTAGAAAAAGTATATTTAAGTATGCATCATAAAATGTTGAGGTACCTTAAAGGTATAAAGACACAATATAGATATCTTTTAAACCAACAGAAAAAACAAAGGGAACACAGAAAGCTTAATTAATCCACCAGAAGTTTGGAGAGTGGAGGTGGAGGGGGAAAAGGGGCAAGGAAAGCGCTTGGTGAGCAGAACCTAAACGAAGTGAAAACCCGCTGCGCCCCAGCGGGAACTCCTGGTCTTGGTTTTCCGCTGCTGAATCTGGGCAATGGGTGTGTAGAGGCTCATGATACTTTTTTTTTTTTTTTTGGTAAATATTTAACATTGTCTGCAACAACAAAAGTATTCTAAAATAACACATGAGAGGAAAGAGACTGGAAGCAGCCAGGCGGGGAGCAGTGAGTAAGCAAGGACCCTTGGCTGCTCTCTCCAGATTTCTCAGGCCCTCAGAAAAGAGCTCGTGGCCACCTGTGAGGCCCCAGGCCCCGCAGACCCTCCCCGGCCCGCCCTCCACTGCATCTCCCACCTCCGAGCATGACCTGCCCGCTGCTCATCTCCTTGGTCAGCTGCCTGGTTGCTGTCAGTCAAGCCAGCCTCATCAACCGCTGTGACCTGGCCAAGGTGCTGCACCAGGAGGACCTGGATGGCTTTGAGGGCTACTCCCTGAGCGACTGTGAGTGGATTTCCTCAGCCCGCCCTCCCTTGCTCCTCCTCCCCCCCCAGCCATGCCCTCAGGGGCCATCCTTCTTTTTCTCTCATTGGTTGTTCAAAGTCAGGTTCCAAAAGCAGCCCTCTCCAAGAAGCCTTTCCCCCACCTCCCTGCTCATTCAGCCAGTGGTTTTTTGTTTGTTTTTCTTTTTAGGGCCACACCCACAGCATATGGAGATTCCCAGGCTAGGGGCTGAATCTGGAGCTGTAGCTGCCAGCCTAGGCCACAGCCACAGCAACGCCAGATCCTAGCCACATCTGCGACCTATGCCACAGCTCATGGTAACGCTGGATCCTTAACCCACTGATCGAGGCCAGGGATTGAATCTGCCTCTTCATGGATGCTGGTCAGATTCATTAACCACTGAGCCACGATGGGAACTCCTCATTCAATGATTGTGAACTGAGCACTTCTGTTCCAGGAACTGGTTTAGGCACTGGGGATACAGACATCCATACAGCCCCATCCTAGTTGAAGGGACAGCAAGAGCCAGGCACGCAGATGTGGGAAGTGCTTCCTGGTGGTGAGAAATGCTGTGCAGAAGGATAAAACAGGGAGAGCCATGGATGACCATATTCTAGAAGGGGAAGGCCTCTCTAAGGAGGGGACATTGAGCAGAGCCGAGTGGAGTAAAGGATTTGGTCCCCCAAACATCTGGGGGAAGAGCATTCCAGGCAAAGGGACCAGCGAGTGTAAAGGCTTCATCCTTCTCCGTGGCAGACCTTTCTCCTTTTGGGCCAGAATGTGTGCACCTCTGTCTGACAGCACTCTCTCCCTTCACCTTGCTTCGTGGGCTTTTTAGGTCCATATCTTCATTCCTGTACTAAAGGCACCTTGAAGGCAGCATCTGCTTTTGACCCAGCTAAGCGTCCCTCACTGGGCTTTGCACCGTTTCTGGCGTACAGTAGGGGATCACAAAGTGCGGAAAGCATGGATGGACAGAGAGACAATGAATGGTTGGGTGGGTGGACGGCCTGGGGATGAGAGGAGAAGCTAGTGGGTGTTTCTAGCCCACTCGCCCCATCTAGCCTCTTAGGTCTTGTTCCTCTCTTCTGATTCCTGTCTCCCTTTCTCCTCCGTCTCCCTTCTCCCTCAGCTTGGTCCCTTCTAAAAGCCGTCTTCTCCCTGTCCTAAGGGCTGTGCCTGGCTTTCGTGGAAAGTGATTTCAATATAACAAAGGTAAATGAAAATACAGACGGCAGCTTTGACTATGGCATCTTCCAGATCAACAGCCACTACTGGTGCAACGATTACCGGAGTCACACGGAGAACATTTGCCAAGTAGAATGTGAAGGTCTGGCTGGGGCCCCGTGGGTGGCGAGGAACCAGGGAATCCCTTTATTGAACAGAGGGTCTGACTCATGTCCCAACCACCACAGGAGGCTGTGTGGTGTGCTCGCAGTGCCCAGAAAGGCTCTGCAGTCAGTGGCAGCAGAGCAGCGACAGGAGCCAGTACATATTTCAGGCGTATTCTATACCCAGCACTTTATATGCAGAGGTCATTTCACCCAACTTACCACGCAATAGAAACTAGTATGACCCACTTTACAGATGAGCAAACAGGCTCCTAGAACCAGTGCTGAATGCCAAACTGCTGAAGGCTCTGAGGATTCGGCTCTCACCGCCAAGGTATACTGTCTTTGGCTAACGGTCTGAGCAAAGGCCAAGCGCAAAATCCCAGTCTCAGAGCTAATCCAGGAGGCTCCAGGGCCAGGGCTCTGTCCCTCATCTCCTCCTTTGCACCCTGACTAATGGCTCTGGGTGCTTCACCTGAAGAGCCTTCCTCCTTAGGCAGGACTTCCCCTTGGTCTCTGGGCTGCCTGTTTTGGCGTTTCCTTTCCCTAGAAACCTCCACACTTGGACGAACCACCGTGTACTCTGGCTAGGAAGTATGGCAGTAAAGAGGCCTGGATCTCTGCTTTCTGCCCCCCTGCTCCCACCCTCAGCTACCCTTCACCTCCGGCAGCCGCTGGGAGGGAGACCCTGCCTCCTCTGGAAGTTCTCAGCCTCTGGGTGGCATGCGCCTGTGCGGGGTGAGCCAGCCTTTGGGACGGTTCTCTGTGTTCTCATGAGTATCCTCTTTCTCCCTTTCAGAACTGCTGAGCCCCAATCTTCTCTCAATCATCAACTGTGCAAAAAAGATTGTGTCTGGAGCAGGAGGGATGAAGAACTGGTGAGGGGGACACGGTGGGACTAAGTTAGTGGTTAGAGCCTTAAGAAAGACAAGGTGATGGAGAGAGTGACAGGAGGCCAGGCCTAGACTGTCTGCATTCTAGAAAAATGTAGGATGGTGGCAGGGCTTGGAACTCTGACTTGGAAGACCTGGAATCTGGCTCTTTCTCTGCCATGGTGTTAAACCGGACTCTCTTCTTTGGAATAACAGAACGATTTGAGCTAGCCGAGGGTGGTTTATTCTGAGAGGACAAGGTGTCCTTCTGAGCCCTCAGAAGGGGTGCAAATGGGCCCAAGGAAGAGGAGGGAAGCAGCTTTCCCTGGCAGGTTTCTGCTTTCCTTGGTGCATTGGCTTCACTACTCCCTCTGAAGACCAGCTTTCTCTGCTCTACAGTCCCCATGACAATGTCTGCCCTGAATCCATGGATCTAACATGCTAAGCAACCATAGAGCCTGGCGAGGCTCAGTCCCAGTCCAAGTGCCCGGGACAGAGAATTTAATGGGCTCAGCCTGGACCCCATGTACCGGCTGCGTTCAATTAGCCACAGGCATGGGAGCAATTAAACAATATAAACATGGCTGCCTGGAGGCCTTTCTCTCCACGATCAGCAGCAACAACTTCTATAGCAAGCGTGTGGCTCATCAGCTGGGCAGACACCCCGCCTGTCAGTTTCCCAAGGGTGGCTGTTGGGATGGTTGTTTACCTTTTCTGAGCTTCAACGTGTATATAAATAATAGACATGGCCGCCTCTACGGGAAACTGAGACTGGGAGGAGTTAAGTACCTCCCAGAAAAACACCGTGCAAAAAAGGGACATTGACGACTATTAGGGCTGATGCTTTCTGGACAGAAAGTCGATGCTGGAAGCTGGGATATTTTTTATTTTAATTTTTTTAGAGTAATTCTCAGTCTCGTAAGACAGTGCTCTCTGCCTTCAGAAGGAGTTGGGGATTTGAAAATGTGGACACACACTGTATGGGGGAGGAGGGCAACCGCCATGGATAAAGGAAATTTAAAGGAAGAATCAGGGAGTTCCCGTTGTGGCTTGGCAGGTTAAGAACCCGACTAGATCCATGAGGATGTGGGTTCAATCCCTGGCCTTGCTCCATGGGTTAAGGATCCTGTGTTGCCATGAGCTGTGACCTAGGTTGCGGACGCAGCCTGGATCCAGGTTTGCTGTGTCTGTGGGCGTAGGCTGGCAGCTGCAGCTCTGCAGCTCTGATTTGACCCATCGCCCTGGAACTTCCATATGCCGCAGGTGCGGCCCTAAAAAGAAAAGCAAGAAAAAGAAAATAAAGGAAGAATCAGAGGGGCCACAGGAGCGCAGATTAGAGAGCGGGGAATGAAGGGGATTCTGCGCGTTGCTCTGCCTGGTAGACTCACTGATCGCTGGGCCATGGGTGTGAAGAAGCAGCTACTAAGTAGGAAGCAAGAACCAACCTTCTTTCTCTCCACAGGGTAAAGTGGAGGTTGCACTGTGCAGGCCGGCCACTCTCCTACTGGATGACAGGGTGCCACTTGGGATGAGAAAGGGGGCAGAGGCCTGTGGTGGAGTCGTTCCAGAACTCCTCTCCTCACTTGGGAATTCTTCATTTCTTCTTCCTCTTGCCTCCACTTCCTGTTATTTTCTTCCCTTCCCATTTACAAATAAAACTGACCAGAGCCCCAGAAATAAGTGGTTTTCTAGGGCTTCCTCCTTGTTCCCATCCAAGCTCAGGCCCCTGGCCCCTGGCTGCCATTTACAAACCAAAAAGACCACAATGAAGAAGTTTCTATATTTTTGGAATTATTAAAGCCTTCCTTGTGCAAAGAGTGTGTTAATTTCTTCATTATTGGAGTTCCCATTGTGGCACACAGTGGAAGAGTATCCAACTAGTATCCATGAGGATGCAGGTTTGATCCCTGGCCTCGCCCAGTGGGTCAGGGATCTGGTATTGCTGTGAGCTGTGGTGTAGGTTGCAGAAGTGGCTTGGATCCTGAGTTGCTGTGGCTCTGGCGTAGGCTGGCAGCTGTAGCTCTGATTCGACCCCTAGCCTGGGAACTTCTATGTGCTGTGGGTGTGGCCCTAAAAAGCCAAAAAAAAAAAAACCTTCATTATTAAGTCCACATATATTTGAGTACCTCATAGAGGGGGAGTGTGCTAGGTACTAAAAGAAGGATGATAAAACAGAACTACTCTTCATGAGGTGTTTGCAAACCAGCTGAAGATGCAGAGACATCCACAAATAATGGATACAATGAACAAATGCGTATGTACAATGAATACAATGGATGATGAAATGAACAATAAAATATGTAATTATTGGTTTGAAACAGTACCAGGATCCAAGTAATTCCTCCAAAACCAACTATTTTTGACAGGCGGGGATACTCCCCACCATAGTAACCAGGACGGCTAAAGCTGACAGTGAGGTTCACAAGTAGGTAATGGGGAGGCTTAGGGCCTGATCTACTGAGGTGGGGAAAGTAGTAGCGGGGAGGGTGGAGAAATGACGCCAGGCACTAACGAAACTAGCTTGTTTTGTTTTGTCTTTGTTTTTATGGCCGCACCTGCGGCATACGGACGTTCCCAGGCTAGGGGTCGAATTGGAGCTACAGCTGTTGGCCTACACCACAGCCACAGCAACTCGGGATCCGAGGCGCTTCTGCGACCCACACCACTGCTCGTGCAACTTTGGATCCTTAACCCGCTGAGAGAGGCCAGGGATCGAACCTGCATCTTCATTGCTCCTAGTCAGGTTCATTAACTGCTTAGTCACAATGGCAACTCCCAGAGACTAGCTTTTTATGGATTTCATACTAGACCGTTGATGGCTTTAATGAGTTATACTTTAATTTGCGTGTTTAAAACTTGTGAAGACATGTCAAAGGATTGTGGTCATTTCCCATATAGCGTCCGGGAAGCTAATTTTTTTTTTTCTTTTTTAGGCGCTGATTGAGAATGATTTATTAAGGTCCAATGAGTATGTTTTTAATTTTCAAATAGTTCATATCTCCTTCAGAATTAATGCACATGAGTAAAGGTCCAAGTTCATTTCTTTCCTTTCCACTATAAAATGCTCTGTATTTTGTACAAAGTCTGTGCAATCACTTTTCTGCCAGCTGGTTCCCCAGACTCTTTCCATTTGGGGCACTTGTTGAGCTTGCCCTTTGCTCAAATGGTGACCACGTGCTGCCTTCCTCCTTCCTGGATAGCCATTCTCCTTCCGGACAGCTCTCTCTTAAACACTCTCCTGACTTTCCCATGCCTGCTTCGTGACTGTGACTTTATTGCTTACTTCTTACAACAAATTAGTAAGTTTACTGAACTGTTAAACAGGTATCATCTAATATGGCAGCATCTATGGGGATGACCCTCGAGAACCAGGTATCAGGTCTTGTACTGACACACTCAACCCATTTGCTACAGAAGGGTCCTCAGATATTTAATATGAAGATGATCATTTATTCACTCGGTAGGTTTGATTTCTTTCCATTTTCTTCAATTCTACATTACAGTTGTGGCTAATGAGAGCTGGATAATCCAGCTCTCAAGTGAAATTTGGAATTGCTAGACCTATTAGTTAGGGTATCCTGGCAATTTGTGACAGCTGACTGTTTCTCATCTATCTTGTGATACAAAAGTCACTCTCTTAGAGTAACCACTGCATTTCCTTTGTAAAAAAGGTAATTTAATTGGCTTTTCTCACAGTTACCACCCATGCAGCGCAAAAGCAGGAAATCCCCTTTTATAAAAGGTAAGAGCATACAAAGATCACATTTTAAAAAAAAATCCGGAGTTCCCGTCGTGGCGCAGTGGTTAACGAATCCGACTAGGAACCATGAGGTTGTGGGTTCGGTCCCTGCCCTTGCTTAGTGGGTTAACGATCCGGCGTTGCCGTGAGCTGTGGTGTAGGTTGCAGACGCGGCTCGGATCCTGCGTTGCTGTGGCTCTGGTGTAGGCCGGTGGCTACGGCTCCGATTCGACCCCTAGCCTGGGAACCTCCATGTGTCGCAGGAGCGGCCCAAGAAATAGCAAAAGAAAAAAGACAAAAAAAAAATCCTTCACGGGAATGCATCCTAAGTTAATAATCAATTATACGGACAAAGTTTTATGTACATAAATTTTTTTGCAACATTATTTATAATAGTGAAAATTAGACATAGTCTAAGTAGTCAACGAGACGGGAATGGTTAAACTGAATTGTGTCCATTAAGTGGAATATTCTACAGTCATTGAAATTATATTTTTGAAATATTTTTAATGCCATAGGAAAATGTGGCAATTCTGCAGTGGAAAAAACAAACTAGTTATAAAACTGTATGATCTCAATTGTATGAAAAGGTATATCATATACATATAGGCATACACAGGGGAAAAGCTGTTCATGATGGTTACTTCTGGTTTGCGATATCAGTATTTTTTCTGTTTTATACATTTATGCATTTTTCAAGTTTTCTACAATGACTATAATAAAATGGAAAAACAGGTTATTAAAAAATTCTTCTGATGAACTGATAATTAGAATGTACTTGGGTATTATAAATATATGGAAACAATACCACTGTGCTCATCTTCTGTAACTTTTATAGAGTACATATTCTTCCGATAATAAGCTTACATTCCCTGCTTGTTTTATACATGTTATAACACTTTAACATAAAAGGAAATATTGTGATTAGATCATTGTTTGTTTCATAATCCAAAGGAATACTGGCTTTGACATCTAGGTTTTTCTATTTCCTAGAAGATTTTTTTTTTTTTATCTTTTTTGCCATTTCTTGGGTCGCTCCCGTGGCATATGGAGGTTCCCAGGCTAGGGGTCGAAACGGAGCTGTAGCCACCGGCCTACGCCAGAGCCACAGCAACTCGGGATCCGAGCCGCGTCTGCGACCTACACCACAGCTCACGGCAATGCCGGATCCTTAACCCACTGAGCAAGGGCAGGGATTGAACCTGCAACCTCATGGTTCCTAGTCGGATTCATTAACCACTGCGCCACGACCGGAACTCCTATTTCCTAGAAGATTTAAAATTAATACCTCTATCTTTTTTTTTTGTCTTTTTGCCTTTTTGCCTTTTTTTAGGGCCGCTCCTGCAGCATATGGAGGTTCCCAGGCTAGGGGTCTAATTGGAGCTGTAGCCACTGGCCTAAGCCACAGCCACAGCCACGCCAGATCCAAGCTGCATCTGTGAGCTACACCACAGCTCATGGCAACACTGGATCCTTAACCCACTGAGCAAGGGCAGGGATTGAACCCGAAACCTCATGGTTCCTAGTCGGATTCATTAACCACTGCACCATGACGGGAACTCCTACCCTCCTATCTTTTTAAGGCAAACTGCATAGATACATTACATGCATGCTTTCTAAAAATGTAATTCTAATTTACAGGATTCCTATATAAGGAAAAAAATGGAGTTAGAATAGTTTAAAAACAGTCCATAGGCTTATCCATCACAAGCATGAAATGTATCCTTTAAAAATTAAAAAAGGGAAGCCTGTATGTAAATGATGTTGTGGATTCAATCAGAATTTATTCTGACTTGCACCAAACCACACAAAATCTTTTGAAGACTAGTTAGTGCAGTGTAAACGGACACTCCAGAGTCTGTTTATGAATTCCATCGTAAGATCACCACTTTCTACTTTCAAAAGGAAGGGGGATCAGGATGAAGTTTGTCACAGAAGCTAATTTTCAATATGCGTCAAGTCTTGTTGAGTCTAGGAAGACATACTGCCATGGGTTAGTGTTTATTAAGTACATGAGTGTATTTTTCCTCTCTCTCTCATCCCCCACCTTGCCCTGGCTTTGGGGTAGCGGGAGGCTGCTCATCCCTCCAAAGATGATGGCTGTGTCTCATCTTAGTTTCCTTTCTAAACCACGGAGTGGTCATTGCTATGAACTCCAGCCAAGATGGTATGGCTGAGGGAGGAAGCTGAGCGGGCTGACCCTTCTGTGGGGCCACTGGTGTTCTCACTGCGCTGACAGCAGAGGATCTGCCTGAAGGTGGCGCTCATCTCCTTGTCGCGGTAGGCATAGATGTTGGGGTTCATGGCAGAGTTGAACTCTGTCCGCAGGAAGAAAAATTTCTCATAGGCCAGAACGTCACCCTGTGGACAGCACACATTGAGAAGTAACAAGACCAGTCCAGGAATCCAGCAGATGATAAAGGCACTGAGAACAATGACCACCGTCTTGAGAAGACTCATCATGGTATCCTGGTTCCTGCAGGGGCTAGACTTTTGCCGAGACATTCTCATAGTCCTCTGGCAAACACAGCCAAAGATATGAGCCTAGAGAACCACCAAGATGACAAAGGCCACCAAGTTGAAAATGGCCCAGGAGACCAAGTAAGAGTCACTGCAGAGGGGCACCATGTTGGAACAGTTTTCAATATCACAGATGCAGTTCCAACCCCCAGTGGGTATTGCCCCCATAACAGTGGCCATGGTCCCGATGGCCACGATCACCACCACCACCCACTGGTTGCTCATCCGAGTGTGGAGCTGCATGCAGAAAACTGTAATGTGCTTCTCAATTGCAGAGGTAAGTTGGCCATGGATGCCGTCAGGCTGGTGTCAGTGAGGCCCTGACACAGGAGCCACGTGCTGACAGTCAGTCTCCAAGTGTTGGGTCCTCTGTTGAGCATTAAATATAAGTAGGCCAACCCAGCAGAGAAGTCTGCAGCAGGAGTTCCCGTCTGAGGTGTGGCAGAAGTCTGACTAGGAAGCACGAGGTGGCGGGTTCGATCCCTGACCTTGCTCAGTGGGTTAATGATCCAGCATTGCCGTGAGCTGTGGTGTAGGTTGCAGACAGATCTGGCTGTGCTGTGGTTCTGGTGTAGGCCGGCAGCTGTAGCTCTGATTCAACCCCTAGCCTAGGAACCTCCCTATGCCACGCAGGTGGCCTTGCACCCCTAAAAACCAAGGAAAAAAAAAATTCTGCCCCAGCCAGATTCACCATTAAGTAATAAATAGGAAAATGGAAGCGGCGGTTGACATAGATTGTCACCATGACCAGTAGGTTGGCCAACATGATGAAGATATGGTGATTCCAAGTCCCATCACCAACTTGCTCACTGTGTCCCATTCTGTGGCAAGCTAAAAAGAAAGCAATGGATTCATTGTAGAAGCACTGTGGTTCATTCACGGCCGTGAACCAGGGCTGTGAAATGACAGAGGTGGATGTGGAGGCAGCAGCTGTGGCAAGTCCGGAGTGGTGGGCAGTGGCCAGGCCCCCAGCACTAAGGCACCGGACACGGGGCTAGGGGCAACCGTATGTGTCACTTGGGTGGGTCCGGACCGCAGACACAGAACTCAGTGTGGGCCCTGGGGGTACCAGAGAGCTGAAGGCCCAGGTAGCTGCAGCAACTTCCCTCCTGGGGCTCTGTCAACTGATTGGTTGGGGAGGAACACACACCCACCCACAGCCAGCACAGACGCACGCGTACTCACACGCACACGCACGCGCAGCCACAAAGCCCAAACTGCAGTGGAACAGCGCACTCTGAGCTCGCCCTTGGGCAGTGGCTGCTGGCTCCACACCCAGGGGGGCACTGTTCACCCACGTGGGGTCAGGAAAGCTAAATTTTTAAAGTTCATTTAAAATTTTTTTCTTGGAATTCCCGTCGTGGCTCAGTGGTTAACGAATCCGAGTAGGAACCATGAGGTGGCAGGTTCGATCCCTGGCCTCGCTCAGTGGATTAAGGATCTGGTGTTGAGCTGTGGTGTGGGTTGCAGGCACAGTTTGGATCCGGCGTTGCTGTGAGCTGTGGTGTAGGTTGCAGATGCGGCTCGGATCCCGCGTTGCTGTGGCTCTGGCGTAGGCCAGTGACTACAGCTCCGATTAGACCCCTAGCCTGGGAACCTCCTTGTGCCATGGGTGTGGCCCTAGAAAAGACCAAAAAAAGAAAAAAATTCTTTTTCTTATTAAAGTATAGTTGATTTACAATATGTCAATTTCTGCTGAATAGCATAGTGACCCAGTCATACACACATGCATATATACATGTTCTTTTTCTCATATGATTTTCCATCATGTTCTATCACATGTGATTGGATATAGTTCCCTGTGCTACACCTCATTTGCTTATTCATTGCTTATTCATTCTAAATGTAATAGTTTGCATCTTCTGTTGTGAGTAGTTGCTAGTAATTTGGTCTTTTCTGGGAGTCTGAAGATGAAGCCAGCTGTTATAAAGATTTTTTTTTTTTTGGTCCTTTAAGGCCGCACCCGTGCCATATGGAAGTTCCCAGCCTAGGAGTCTGATCAGAAATACAGCTGCCAGAGTTCCCGTCGTGGCGCAGTGGTTAACGAATCCGACTAGGAACCATGAGGTTGAGGGTTCGGTCCCTGCCCTTGCTCAGTGGGTTAAGGATCCGGCGTTGCCGTGAGCTGTGGTGTAGGTCGCAGATGCGGCTTGGATCCCACGTTGCTGTGGCTTTGGCGTAGGCCGGCGGCTACAGCTCTGATTTGACCCTTAGCCCGGGAACCTTCATATGCCACGGAAGCGGCCCAAAAAAAGGCAAAAAGACAAAAAAAAAATTACAGCTGCCGGCCTACGCCACAGCCACAGCAAAGCCAGATTCGAGCGGCATCTGTGACCTATACTACAGCTCACGGCAACGTCTGGTGATTAAGCCACTGAGTGAGGCCAGGAATCGAACCCGCAATTTCGTGGTTCCTAGTCGGGTTCATTTCCGCTGTGCCACAAGGGGAACTCCTGCTATAAAGATTTGATCCTGTAAATTCACCTTTTGAATTCTACCCTGAAAATGCACTTGAAGAGAAACACTAAATTACAAGGCCTAGGGATGGTGGGCCTGTGGGTGATAAACTGGAGGCAGAGATCTGCCCAAAGCGAGAGGAGAAAAGAAGAGGTCTGAGCCTCACCCTCCCCTTCACCTCAACCAAGATGGCCCCGCCCCCTCCGTGCCCCGTTTAAAAAAGCGCGGGAGCGCCTTGCGCAGGCGCAGTGTCGCTTGCTCCTGAGCCGCGCTTGCGCAGTGACGGTAGAATGGCGGCCTTGCGTTCTTTTGAGGGATCTACTGGGAGTGACAGAACCTTGCCTGTGTGGGAGCTGAGCTTTGGACCCACGGCCGAGGACCTGCAAGTGAGCCGGCTGAGGGGGCGGGAGGGATGGAGGAAGTCACCCCCGCCCCAATAACTGGGACCCGGGGAGTCCTGCCTCAACACTTCAGGCGCCTGTAGTCTCCGCTGAGAGGAATCTTAGTTCTCCAGGGGACCTGAACAGTCTGCTCTCCCCAGAGAGTTGAGGGATAGCTCCCAACAGCTAGCACATTGTCTACTAATGCTTCTCGAAGTTTAGGATTTCAGAAGCAGACTTGTTCATGAAATGAGAAGCGTTTGGAGTTGCAGGTTCCCTACAGTTGCCTGTGGTGAAGGGTTGGGGGAACTTAAGGAAACGGGCAGTTTTGTTTCCTGGACGTGAAATTTCCTGCACTTACTTAGCGTGGGACCAGCCTACAGCCTCCTCTGTTTACAGTTTTCTCCCAATTTGGCCTTTTATATTCGGCCCAAGTCTTCCCAGGTGCTGTGGTGGCAAGTCCTGGGTTCTATGCCATCATCAAGTTTTAGTCAGCAAGGGATGCCCACAGAGCCCAGAAGGCATGCGACCAGAAGCAGCTTTTTCAGAAATCTCCAGTGAGGGTCCAAATGTGGAATTCCTCGCTCCACTGGGACGAAGTGCTGACTTTAAAAATAATAGGCCGGAGTTCCCGTCGTGGCGCAGTGGTTAACGAATCCGACTAGGAACCATGAGGTTGCGGGTTCGGTCCCTGCCCTTGCTCAGTTGGGTTAACGATCCGGCGTTGCCGTGAGCTGTGGTGTAGGTTGCAGACGCGGCTCGGATCCCGCGTTGCTGTGGCTCTGGCGTAGGCCGGTGGCTACAGCTCCGATTCAACCCCTAGCCTGGGAACCTCCATATGCCGCGGGAGCGGCCCAAGAAATAGCAACAACAAAAGACAAAAAAAAAAAAAAAAGGGCTATGAAGGAAGTAAACTGGGCGCTCGTTACAGCATTTCCAGAAAATTATTTCACATGCTGACTTAACACCTGAAGTGCCTTCATGTGTGCACACGCAGTAGACCTCTGAAAAGCGGCACTGTGATGTCTTCCTAGGTTAATGGCTGGCTTGAGACTGGTGGATGGGGACGTTTTCCCAGGCGGCTGGGAGGGGCAAGGGGTTGGGGAGAGGGCTGGGCGGGAGGCAACTGCTGCCTTTGCAAGGGGGAGGGTCCCGGTGACGCTGGGAAAAAGGCTCCCTGGGGAGGCGCAGACAGGGGCCCCGCCAGAACCCAATAAAGGGGGCGGGACTTGAGGGGCGTGGCTAGTCATTGTGACATGCGGCGGGGGAGGGGCACGCCGTTGCTAAAGGTGCGCGTGCGCTTCATTCCACTGCCATAATGGTTCAGCTCCAGCTCAGGGAACGTCTCGTCATGTCTCGCCTTTACCTTTGGTCCCCACTGCTCCTCCTTTCGTGGCCACCGTTGTGGCTTCTGGTCCAGGTAGCTCAGGCGTCGGACTGGGCCCCGGACCATGTCCCCCTGACCTCCGACCCCCCAGGGCTGACCTCTGAACGCTCACTGGGCTCGCCCCATGTGCTTGCACCCTCGGCAGAGCCGGGGGGCTTTGCTTACTTGACGGCCTCCTCTCCAGCCCAGATGTTCGCCCCGCCCAGTCAGGAGGTAACGGAGACTTTCGTTCCAGACCCAGACTTGGATTCAGTTGGTGAATTGCCTGCAAGGCCAGATCACTTTTCTGTTGACCAGCAGCATCTGAATGACAGGCTAAGGCAGCATCAGAATTTCCCAGAGGTGCCTCTGGTGCTAGGTTGGGATCAGAGTCAGGGCTTAGTTCTGCCTGTACTCCAAAGGAAGGTTGAGAAGATAGGTCCAGATCAGGCTGAAGATCACCAATTATTTGAACTACTTGTCCCGCCTCTAGGTAGCAAGAGTTCAAAACCAACCAAATTTGTTGTTTCACCCCCAAACTAGAAGAAAGATCTGTTTCAGCACCGACAGCTTGCCAAACTTAGTGTTGGAACTAGGGGCCAGTCTGAAGAAACTCAGCAACTGGAACAGTGGCAGGATAATCATTTCGATCCCGGTGTGAGTGTCTTTTATCCTAATCTACCTACAGATTTTGTAGAGGACCCAGATCTACCTACTGAGCCCACTGAGGAGGTGGAATCCTCACCCCAGGAAGAGGCCCCTGCTCAGCATCCACAGCCCACAGAAGAGGTAGAATCACCTCCACTTGAGCAGGAGGCTCTGTTTCAGCCTCCAGAGGCCCCTGAGGAAATGGAAACTTCAAGCCTTCAGGAGGCCCTCCTAGCCCAAGCTTCGGAGACACTTAAGGAGGCTGGAGGGCAGCCATCAGCACATCATAGGGTAAATGAAGCTCAGCAGTCAGGCTGGCACAGTGTCACTGTGACACCTCTGGATCTGGCCCTTACCGTAACGCCAGAGGTCACTAAAAAGGTTGAACCTGCTCCAGTCCAGCAGGATGCCTTATTGCAGGCTCCAGAGAGCCCTGAGGAGTCTGAAACTCCTCCAGTACTGGAGGAGGTCCCACCTCAGCCTCCAGAGCGCCCCGAAGAGGTTGACTCTTCACTCCAGCAGGAGACCCAAGCTCAGCCTCCAGAGCGCCCTGAGGAGGTAGAACCTTCCCCAGTCCAGCTAGGGTCCCCAGCTCATGCCCCAGGGTTCCCTACCCAGGATGTACTTCAGAGGCCAGAGAGCGATGAGCTAGAAGCTCCGCGTCATCGGCCACATCCCATTCATTTGCACTTGCCCAATGCGACACCTCAGCCTCTGGATTTGGGACTTACCATTACTCCAGAGCCTACTAAGGAAGCTGAGTCAACTACAGCCCAGCAGGAGGCCCTTCCTCAGCCTGTTGAGCACCCTGAGGAGACGGAATCTTCTCCAACCCAGCAGGAGACCTCAGAGAAGCCTCCAGAGCCTCCTGGGGAGGCCAAGCCTTTGAGTGAGCAGGAGCCACCAGCTCAGCCTTCAGAGCCTCTTGGGGAAGATGAACCGTTTCCAACCCAGCTGGAGACCCCAGTGCAGCTCTCAGAGTCTTTGGAAGAAGCTGAAACTTCTCCAACCCAGGAAGGGACCCCAGCTCTGTCTGCAGGAGAGGTAGAACCTTCTGCAACCCTGCAGGAGCAACCAGCTCAGCCTCCAGAGCCGCCTTCTGGGGAGGCGGAGCCTTTGCCAGCTCAACAGGAACAGCCAGCTCAACCTCCAGAGCATCATGAAGTGACAGTTTCACCTCCAAGTCACCATCATGCTCAGCAGTCAAATGTAGCCAAGGTCACTGTCAAGCCTGTGGATGTGGGGCTTACCATAAGCACAGAAGCCAGCCCAGAGGTGGGACCGTCTCCAAATCCGCCCAAGCCTTCCACTCAGCCGTCGGTGTCCCACACCAGTGTGGGATTTTCTACAACCCAGCATGAGGCTCCCACGCTGCCTCCACAGCCACCTGAGAAAGTTGAACCTTTGCCAGTTCAACAAGAGGCTCCAGATCAATCTCCAGAAGCTGCTACCGTTCATGAGGAGGCCCCGGGTCAGCATCCAGAGGCTCCTGGTAAGGTTGAATCCTCCCCAGCTCAGCATCCAGCGCTCTCTAATGAGTATGTAGCTGTCGCTCCAGAGCATCACATGACAACAGTTTCTCCGCTAGGTCAGGATCAAGCTCAGCTTCCGCAGCGGCCCAGCAGTGTCACTGTTAAACCTGTGGATCTTGTGCTCACCTTAAGTCCAGCATCCAGTAATGAGGTTGAAGCTTTTCCACTGCCACCAGAAACCTCGGTGCAGTCTGCGGTGTCCCCGGAGCAGTTGCAACTGTTGTCAGGCCAGCAGGAGTTTTCAGGTCAGCATTCAGCCCCAGCTCGGCCTGAAGAGGTTCCTGCGGAAACCGAACCTCCTCCCAGCCATCAGGAGCACCCAGCTCAGCCTCCAGAGGCCTCTGCAGAGGTCGAAGCTCAGCCTTCAGTAAATGAAGAGGCAACATTCTCACCTCCAGGTCCCGGTGAAGTGCAACGTCCAGGGTTGTCTAGTGCCACAGGGAAACCTTTGGATCTGGCGCTTGTCTTAACTCTAGAGCCCACTAAGGAGGTGGAAACCTCTCCAGTGCAGCAGGAGGGCCCTGCTCAGACTCTAGATCCCCCTGGGGGAATGGAGCTTTCTTTAGCCCAGGAGGAGGCCCCAGCTCAGTCTCCTGTTCCCCTTGGTGCCCCAGCTGCATCTCCGCAGCCCCTGAAGGAGGGAGAACCTTCTGCCACACAGCAGGAGCTTCAGGCTCAGCCGTCAGAGCCTCCCGAGAAGGTGGAACCATTTTTAGCCTCTCAAGGGCCCCTCCCCGAACTTCTGCAGTCCCCTGGGCATACAGAGGCTTCCTCGATCCAACAGGAGCTTTTGGAACCCCTCAAAGAGACGGACCCTTCTTCAGTCCAGCAGGGGGCCCCACCTCAGCCTCCAGAGCCACCTAAGGAGGTGGAGGCACAAAGTCCAGTGCATCCTGGGATGACGGTTCCGACGCTTGGACAGGACCAGACTCCGCCGAGTGTCGCAGTTAAACCTCTAGAACCTGCTATGGAGGCTGACCATCCCACAGCCCTGCAGCAGACGACAGCTCCTCCAACATACCTCGAGGCGACACTTCCACATCCAGAGCAGCTTCAGGCTCAGCGTCCATACTTGACGGAAGTCACAGTTCAACCTTCAGACCTGGAACTGACCGTAAGTGCAGAACCCGCTAAGGGGGATGAACCTTCTGCAGCCACGCAGGAGACCCCAGCTCAGACTCTGGAGCCACCTAAAGAGGTTGTGGTCCAGCCTCCATTGTATCAGTCTGTGACGAATGCAGCGCCAGGTCAGGACCAAGCTCCATATCCAACATTGCCCAACGCCCCGGTTCAGCCTTTGGACGTGGTGCTTACTGTGACTCCAGAACCTACCACGGAGGTTGAACATCCTACAACTCCCCCCCCAAACCCCACTGAGGCGACGCTTCCACGTCCAGAGCAGGTTCAGCATCAGCATCCAGCCTTGACTGAAGTCACGGTTCAGCCTCTGGACCTGGGACTTAGCATAACAACGGAACCCACGAAGGAGGAGGAACCTTCTCCAGCCACGCAGGAGACCCTAACCCAGCCTCCCGTAAGTCAGAGCCAAACAGTTCTACCACCACATCAGGGTCAGGCTGAGCTTCCAACGTCACCCAGTGTCACAAGTAAGCCTGTGGACCAGGAGCCTACCACAACTGCAGAACTCACCACGGAGGCTGAACATTCTACAGGCCTGCAGCAGACTACAGCTCCCCCTATAGAACACCCTGAGACGACACTTCCACATGCAGACCTGACTCAAGTCACAGTTCAACCTGTGGACGTGGAACTGACTGAAACCACAGGATCCGGTGTGGAGGCTGAACCTCCTCCAGCCGAGCAAGAGACCCCACCTCAGCCTCCAGAGCCATTGCATCAGGAGGTGACAGTTCCAGCTCCAAGTGAGGATCAAAGTCAGGAGCCTACCACCACTCTACGCCCTACTGCAGAGGCTGAACCTTCTACAGGTCCTGCAAGAGACGACATCTCCCACTCCAGAATACCCTGCGGGTGACACTTCCTTACCCAGGCCTGACTCAAGTCACAGCTCCACCTGTTAGCATAACTTCTCAGCCAGGGTCAACTGAGACAATCCTTCCTTCTGCGCAGTCTTCGGTGGTGCACTCCGCCCAATACCCCCCAGAAAAGGAGCAGTCAGAACAGAGTGTCGTCGCAGAGCACGTCGACATATGTGAGCTGTGTACCTGCAGAAATGAGACGCTGTCGTGCACTGGACTCAGCCCAAATCAGAGGCTCCGCAGTGTGCCTGTTCTAGGGCCCAAGAGCTACAACCACACCTTCACCGTCTTGTAAGAATGGTTTGGTTTTTTTTCTTTGGGGGGGGGGGGGTTGGGGCCGCCGGTGGCGTATGGAGGTTCCCAGGCTAGGGGTGGAATCGGAGCTGGAGCTGCCGGCCTACACCACAGCCACAGCAACGCCAGATCTGAGCCGCGTCTGCGACCTACACCACAGCTCATGGCAACACCGGATCCTTAACCCACTGAGCGAGGCCAGGGACGGAACCTGCGTCCTCATGGATGCTAGTCAGCTTCGTTTCCTCTGAGCCACGACGGAATTCCAAGAATTGCCTTTCCTCATTTGTTCTCTGCATCCCGCCTGGCATGGCAGCCTCTCTTCCAGGTCTTTCTCATCTCCCCAGCCCGTGTTGACTGACTTTCTGTCTTCACTTTTTGTTTGTCAGCGATTCCCTATCTTCGTTCTTCTCACTGTTGTTCCCTCTTCTCCAGTCTGTTCCATATGATTGCCCTTATTCTTTCTCATTCTCCATTTTTTACCCCATTAGTTCGTTAACATCTACTCTTCTCCTGGCTTTGCTCCATCCTCTTCACAGTAACGTGTCCCTTTCCCCATGTCATTGGTGAGAACACAACAAAGGGCTTAAGAGTGGGGATTCTGGAACCAGACTTTGTGGGTTTGAACCCAGGGCAGTCATTTATTAGCTTTTTGACTTACTTTCCGCATCTGTAAAATGGGAATTATGACAGTCACCATCTCACAGAATCGAGACGTGTTGGGCAATTTAGATGAGTTAAGACAGGTGAAGCTTTCATGTCAGTGCCTAGCATGTATTTGATTGTTAGCTATTTTTTTCCTGTGGCCAGCACCCACAGCACGTGAAAGTTCCCTGGCTAGGGCTCGATGCAGAGCTCCAGCTGTCAGCCTACAGCACAGCCACAGCGACGCGGGATCTGAGCCGCATGTCTGAGACGTACACCGCAGCTCACGGCAACCCCGGATCCTTAACCCACTGAGCGGGTCAGGGGTCGAACCCTCATCCTCATGGATACCAGTCGGGTTCATTAACCGCTGAGCCACGAAGGGAACTCCCACTTGTTAGCTATTGTTATGATTATTCAGTCCCTCTGTTATATCTAGAACGCGTCTTTGTCACCTGGCTTTCTCTATGTGGTACCCATTTTGTGCCAAATCAGGGCTAAATACTGTGAGAGCCACGGAAGTGTGGCGTTGTCTCCAGAACAGGACAGTGATATGTGGGAAGAAGAGGAATATGCCTTTAAAAGGGGCGGCGATATATAACAAGGTGTTAGAAGAGCTATAGGAAGGTACCGTAACGCATCCAGCACCGGTCCTCACTGGGGTGTGGCGGCCAGGGAAAGCTGCATGGATAAGCTGAAACTTTAGCTGGGACTTAAAGATTAGCTGTGAGTTGTTAGAGAAAAAGTAGGGGGTGGAGTTCGGGCCTCAGTGTGGCTGTAGCGGTGATCAGGATTTCATCGATCAGTCTGGCTGCCAAGAGCTGGGTCAGGCAACAGCGAAAGATGTGATTATGGAAAACCCTTGACTGTCGGCCACGGAGGTTTGGAAGTTAACGCCCTTAAGATACGGGTGCCATGCAAAGTTTCTAAGCAAGAGACACAGATGATGGAAACAAGGGGGTTATTTTCGTTTCCATATGCAGAGTGATCTAGAGGGGAAAAGGTGAACTCAGGGAGACCACAGTGAATGCTGCAGTGAAATCTAGGAGTAAAGTGAGAAGTTGGAGTGGTTGTGATGGAAGTAGAAAGGAACTGCTGAGAGCACCACGAAGGAAGAACTGACAAGATTTAGCAGTTGACTGGAGCTGGGGCGGGGAGTCCAGGAAAGGGAAAAATCTTGTATGTTGATGCGAGGGATGGTGTAACCGGTGGAAACACAGCAGTCTGGAAGGAGAACCCGTTGGAGGGAGGCGAGCGGAGTTTTGGGCCTCGGGTACTGGTGAGCATAAAGCAATCAGGAGGCTTCTGTTTGAGTGGAACTGTGCCCTAGGCAGATGGGCCTACAGGTATCTGTTTGGACTTATCCCACCCCACGCATAAGAAAACTCCCGTTACTATTTGGATGTATGTCTTACCTTCCGGTCTCTTTCCTTTTTGTTTTTCCCCAGTGAGGTCATGACTTTCCTCCTTGTTCAGTGTGCTTTTTCCTGTGCAGTATGTCTGAGAGAGATTTCCGTGCTGGTCCCTCTAATTTCTGACTGCCTTTACCCTTCTAATACCTGGAGAGATTCAGAGGCCACTGAGCCAAAGCGTGGGTGTTGCCTGACTTAGGATTTCTTTGTTTGGCTGATACTGATACATTTTTGCTATTTTTTTCTCATTGATTTGTCCAAGGAGTCATTTCAGTTTTTATTTATTTATTTATTTATTTTGCTTCTTAGGGCCATAGCTGTGGCACATGGAAGTTCCCAGGCTAGGGGTCGAATCAGGGCTACAGTCACCGTTCTGTGCCACAGCCAAAGCAATGCCAGATCCAAGCCATGTCAGTGACCTACGTGGCACAGGCCAGATCCTTAACCGACTGAGCAAGGCCAGGGGTCGAACCTGCATCCTCGTGGATACTAGTCGGACTTGTTTCTGCTGAGCTATGACAGGAACACCCAGAAGGAGTCATTTGAGGTGACTGGGGGGGGGAAACTTACATTCAGAGTAATTGGCATTATCTATCCAAGGAATTGGACAGATAGGAAGTCAGGTTCCGAGGTAATGCCTCCTTGTTGGTGCCAGTGGCCTCGCATTGCGTCTTTACTAACGGTGCCCACTTGGAAGCTGAAAAGCTGCGGAAATTAGAAAGCTGGTCTCTTCTGCATTTGAATAGTCCCCACAAGGTGGCCATGATTCTCTTACTTATCCTCTTTATTCTTTTGCTGCCTATTAAAGTTATGAACTGTGTTTCTTCACAGAGATTTCCAAGGAAACGCTATTTCTTACATTGATGGAAATACATGGAAGGCATTCCAGTGGGTTGAGACACTGTGAGTATATTCTCTCCAAATATGAATATAACATCTTCCATTGTAAGGTCCTTCTTGGCCCATAATTTTGAGGTCAGAAGCTGTGAGAAAAGTATTTCCCTCTCCATATTTCAAAGCAATCTATTGACTGAAATTCTATGTGTGTGTGTGTCTTTCTTTCTTTCTTTCTCTTCTTTCTTTCTTTCTTCTTTCTTCTTTCTTTCTTTCTTCTTCTTTCTTCTCTTCTCCTTCCTTCCTTCCTTCCTTCCTTCCTTCCTTCCCTCCTTCCCTTCTTCCCTCCTTCCTTCCTTTCTTCTTTCTTTCTTTCTTCCTTAGGGCCATACCCACAGCTTATGGAAATTCCCAGGCTAGGGGTTGAATTGGAGCTGTAGCCGCAGGCCTACGCCACAGCCACAGCAACATGAGATCTGAGCTGTATCTGCGACTTACACTGCACCTCACAGTTACACTGGATCCTCAACCCACTGAGCAGGGCCAGGGCCTGAACCCGCATCCTCACAGACACTACGGTGGGTTCGTAACCTGCTGAGCCACAATGGGAACTCCAATTTTTTTTAATTGACAGATTTGCTAAATATTATATGTAGTTTTTATTGTCCATGATGGTATCTGACTTGGAGATTTTATTTCTCAAACTTGTAAGAAAAATGAAAGTCATTTGGCACAAGAGATAGATAACGTTAGTTTCCTCTGGGGAGTGGAGCGTGCTGGTAGATTGAGGGTCAGGGGTCAGAGCAAAACCTTGGATTGTGTCCTCCATACCTTTGGAATTTTGAGCCAGGTGAGTATATATATATATATATATATATATATATATATATATATATATGCTACATAATTTTAAAAACTAAATTGAAATTTACAATATTTAAAAAGCATGTGTTTGGGAGTCTAGTGAGGTTTGAGGATTTCTAAATTAGCTTGAGGTTTGTATCTTATAAACAGAGGTTCCTAACTTGGGGTCACTGGTTACCCAGGGCAGGATTTCTTAACCTACCCCCAGTCCCCACGTATATCTCATTGGCAATCTGTAGAAGCTCTGTCCTTGGGGTAATGTTTTTAACTGTATAATAAGGTAAGGCATTCCCATTGTGGCTCAGCAGTAACAAACCCTCCTAGGATCCATGAGGATGCGGGTTTGATCCCTGGCCTTACTCAGTGGGTTAAGGATCCGGCGTTGCCGTGAACTATGGTGTAGGTCGCAGACGCAGCGTGGATCTGGCGTTGCTGTGGCTGTGGCTGGCGGCTGTGGCTGGCGGCTGCAGCTCTGATTCAACCCCTAGCTTGGGAACTGCATGTGCCATGGGTGCGGCCCTAAAAAGACAACAACAACAACAACAACAAAACCCACATGAACCCTGGAGTTATGCTACCACAAGTCAAAGAACTATGAGCAATCAGGAGAGGGGCCTGGAACAGATCCTTCTAGGAACTTCAGAGAGGGCGTGGCCCTGCCAACATCTTGGTCTCAGACTTCTCACTTACAGAACTGAGAGACAATAAATTTCTATTAAAAAAATCAATCAATAAATGTATAATAAGTTCAAGTATCTAGAAAGACAAAGGAAACCAATTATATTGAAATGGTTTTCATAATATTTTTCAAATTAATGATATATATTCAACTAATGAGTTCCTGGCGAGCTCAGTAGAAACGAATTTGACTAGCATCCATGAGAACGCAGGTTCGATCCCTGTCCTTGCTCAGTGGGTTAAGGATCTGGCGTTGCCGAGGGCTGTGGTGTAGGTCGCAGATGCTGCTTGGATCCTGTGTTGTTGTGGACTGTGGTGTAGGCCAGCAGCTACAGCCCTGATTTGACCCCTAGCCATGGGTACAGTCCTAGAAAAAGGTGGGGGGGGGGCAACAAATAAAATTAATGATATAGTAATAAATATGCTACGCTTAACTCAAAGCCCAAGATACAGTGGTAGGGCTAATAACTACTATAACTGCAGGGCAGCGATGAGAATAAATGATAGTTCAAGATATGTGCGAGAGAAGTATTAACAGAGGAATTGAGAGGATGAGAGTCTTGTGGGGGTGGGGGGGAGCACATGTACAATCAAGATTTAAAGGTATTACGCTTCTTAAGATTTATTTGGTTTATCTGACATGAACCAGGGAAAAGGAAAAATCAGGAATCAGACCTCACTTAGGAGGAGGTTTGCATTGTTGGGAAGTAAC
Source organism: Phacochoerus africanus (assembly GCF_016906955.1). Taxonomy (NCBI): domain Eukaryota; kingdom Metazoa; phylum Chordata; class Mammalia; order Artiodactyla; family Suidae; genus Phacochoerus; species Phacochoerus africanus. The sequence goes on from NC_062557.1 coordinate 18,003,373, forward strand.
AATAGTAGTGGGAGTTGCATGAATGGGCCTGTTGACGGTGCCAGACAGGGTCCTAAGCCCATTATGTGGATCCAGTTCATGCACTCGTCACAACAGCCTAATGGGGGAAGGTATCATTATCCCCATGAAGAAGCCGAGTCTTGGCGAAATGAAGCATGTTGGCTCAGGTCTCTCTCTTCATGAAGTGGGGGAGCCAACGTTTGAACCAAGGCCTTTGGAGCCCTGAGCTCCTGTGTTGAACCACTAGGCTGTATTACAGCCACCGTTTACTTCATAGCCACTGTGTTTTGGGTTCCTTACATGCACCAGTACATGCAACTGCTGACATGTTCATTAGGATGTGTGTAAAAAAAAAGATCTGCAACAAATGTGTGATATGAAATGATCTGTGATTTCTCCTGGGGACCAAATTCACCGTGTTGCTGTCCACTGTGGTTTGTTGCCTACGTTCACAGTGGAAGGAAATGCTCATTTTCGTTAGAGATTTGTGAAAATTGGGATGTAATTTGATTTCCCATCCAAGTGCGGCCCTCTGAATTCAGTCTACTCTATTCACAGACCTCTGCCATAGAAGGATAGCCCACAAATGGAAATTGCTTGCATACCTTTGCATGTGTTCAAGAAAGTTCAGTTTCCTAGGGAAAAGGACCATTGCTCTTATGAAATTCTCAAGGGATTCTTGTCTCAAAAGATTGAGATTTTATACATAAGTGTAGAATTTCAAGTGTGTAAAAAGTTAAAATATATAGAAAAACAAAGGGATGCTGGTGGTCTTCCTTCTTGACGTGAATGGTGTTACACGAGAGGATTTGTTTTGTAATTATTAAACTGAACAGCTACGTATATTTTAGGGCACATTTTCCCGTTTTTGTTTGTTTTTGTCTTTTGAGGGCCACACCTGTGGCAGCAGGGAGGTTTCCAGGCTAGGGGTCCAATCGGAGCCGTGGCCTGCCAGCCTGCACCACAGCCACAGCAACACAGGGTCCGAGCCGCATCTGCAATATACACCACAGCTCATGACAATGCCAGATCCTTGATCCACTGAGCAAGGCCAGGGATCGAACCTGCGTCGTCATGGATGCTAGTCGGGTTTGCTAACTGCTGAGACATGATGGGAACTCCCACATTTTAGCTTTTTAAAAAAATTTAATGTGGGAAAAAAGTCAAAGGGCATCGTATGCAGCCCTAACCCTCCTGTAGTTCTGTATGGGGCTTCCCAATATGGTTTGGGAAAAGAGAAGAGAAGGGCAGCTCTGTATATTAATTTTGTATCCTGCGACTTTGCCGAGTTCATTGATGAGCTCTTTAACAGTTTTCTGGTAGTCTTTAGGATTCTCTAGGTATAGTATCGTGTCATCTGCGCATAGTGATGGTTTTACTTCTTCCTTTCCAGTTTGGATTCCTTTTATCTCTTTTACTTCTCTGATTGCTGTGGCTGGGACTTCCAAAACGATGTTGAATAGTAGTGGCGAGAGCGGACATCCTTGTCTTGTTCCTGATCTCAGTGGGAATTCTTTCAGCTTTTCACCACTGAGAATGATGATGTTAGCTCTGGGTTTGTCATATATGGCCTTTATTATGTTGAGGTAGGTTCCCTCTATGCCCACTTTCTGAAGGTTGTTTCGTTTTGTTTTGTTTTTTTCTATCAGAAATGGGTGTTGTGTTTTGTCACAGGCTTTTTCTGCGTCTATTGAGAGGGTCATACGGTTTTTATTCTTCAGTTTGTTAATGTGGTGTATCACACTGATTGATTTGTGGATTTTTTTTTATAATTTTTTTTTATTTTCCCACTGTACAGCAAGGGGGTCAGGTTATCCTTACATGTATACATTACAATTACATTTTCCCCCACCCTTTCTTCTGTTGCAACATGAGTATCTAGACAAAGTTCTCAATGCTATTCAGCAGGATCTCCTTGTAAATCTATTCTAAGTTGTGTCTGATAAGCCCAAGCTCCTGATCCCTCCCACTCCCTCCCCCTCCCATCAGGCAGCCACAGGTCTCTTCTCCAAGTCCATGATTTTCTTTTCTGAGGAGATGTTCATTTGTGCTGGATATTAGATTCCAGTTATGAGTGATATCATATGGTATTTGTCTTTGTCTTTCTGGCTCATTTCACTCAGGATGAGATTCTCTAGCTCCATCCATGTTGCGGCAAATGGCATTATGTCATTCTTTTTTATGGCTGAGTCATATTCCATTGTGTATATATACCACGTCTTCCGAATCCAATCCTCTGTCGATGGACATTTGGGTTGTTTCCATGTCCTGGCTATTGTGAATAGTGCTGCAGTGAACATGCGGGTGCACGTGTCTCTTTTAAGTAGAGTTTTGTCCGGATAGATGCCCAAGAGTGGGATTGCGGGGTCATGTGGAAGTTCTATGTATAGATTTCTAAGGTATCTCCAAACTGTTCTCCATAGTGGCTGTACCAGTTTCCATTCCCACCAACAGTGCAGGAGGGTTCCCTTTTCTCCACAGCCCCTCCAGCACTTGTTATTTGTGGACTTATTAATGATGGCCATTCTGACTGGTGTGAGGTGATATCTCATGGTAGTTTTGATTTGCATTTCTCTTATAACCAGCGATGTTGAGCATTTTTTCCTGTGTTTGTTGGCCATCTGTATATCTTCTTTGGAGAAATGTCTATTCAGGTCTTTTGCCCATTTTTCCATTGATTGATTGGTTTTTTTGCTGCTGGGTTGTATAAGTTGTTTATATATTCTAGAGATTAAGCCCTTGTCGGTTGCATCATTTGAAGCTGTTTTCTCCCATTCTGTAAGTTGTCTTTTTGTTTTCTTTTGGGTTTCCTTTGCTGTGCAAAAGCTTTTCAGTTTGATGAGGTCCCATGGGTTTATTTTTGCTCTAATTTCTATTGCTTTGGGAGACTGACCTGAGAAAATATTCATGATGTTGCTGTCAGAGAGTGTTTTGCCTATGTTCTCTTCTAGGAGTTTGATGGTGTCCTGTCGTCTATTTAAGTCTTTCAGCCATTTTGAGTTTATTTTGGTGCATGGTGTGAGGGTGTGTTCTAGTTTCCTTGCTTTGCATGCAGCTGTCCAGGTTTCCCAGCAATGCTTGCTGAATAGACTTTCTTTTTCCCATTTGATGTTCTTGCCTCCCTTGTCAAAGATTAATTGACCATAGGTGTCAGGGTTTATTTCCGGATTCTCTATTCTGTTCCATTGGTCTGTCTGTCTGTTTTGATACCAGTACCACACTGTTTTGATGACTGTGGCTTTGTAGTATTTCTTGAAGTCTGGGAGAGTGATGCCTCCTGCTTGGTTTTTGTTTCTCAGGATTGCTTTGGCGATTCTGGGTCTTTTGTGGTTCCATATAAATGTTTGGATTGTTTGTTCTAGTTCTGTGAAAAATGTCCTGGGTCATTTGATAGGGATTGCATTGAATCTGTAGATTGCTTTGGGTAGTATGGCCATTTTTACAATATTGATTTTCTCAATCCAGGAACATGGAATATCTTTCCATTTCTTTACATCTTCTTTGATGTCTTTGATTAAAGTTTTATAGTTCTTGGCATATAGGTCCTTTACCTCCTTGGTCAGGTGTATTCCGAGGTATTTGATTTTGTGAGGTGCAATTTTAAAAGGTATCGTATTTTTGTATTCCTTTTCTAATATTTCATTGCTGGTATACAGAAATGCAACTGACTTCTGAATGTTAATCTTATATCCTGCTACTTTGCTGAATTTATTAATCGGTTCAAGGAGTTTTGGGGTTGAGTCCTTAGGGTTTTCTATGTATAGTATCATGTCATCTGCATACAGTGACAGTTTTATCTCTTCTCTTCCTATATGGATGCCTTTTATTTCTTTGGTTTGTCTAATTGCTGTGGCTAGGCCTTCCAAAACTATGTTGAAGAGCAGTGGTGAGAGTGGGCATCCCTGTCTTGTTCCAGATTTGAGTGAGAAGGCTTTCAGTTTTTCCCCATTGAGTATTATATTTGCTGTGGGTTTATCATAAATGGCTTTGATTATATTCAGAAATGTTCCCTCTATACCCACTTTGGCGAGGGTCTTGATCATGAATGGATGTTGGACTTTGTCAAATGCTTTTTCTGCGTCTATTGAGATGATCATATGATTTTTGACTTTTTTTTTGTTAATGTGGTGTATGATGCTGATTGATTTGCGTATGTTGAACCATCCTTGTGAACCTGGGATGAACCCAACCTGGTCATGGTGTATAATTTTTTTGGTATGTTGTTGGATTCGCTTGGCTAAGATTTTGTTGAGAATTTTTGCATCTGTATTCATCAATGATATTGGGCGATAGTTTTCTTTTTTGGTGGTATCTCTGTCTGGTTTTGGAATGAGGGTGACGGTGGCATCATAGAATGTCCTTGGGAGTATTCCTTCTTCTTCCACCTTTTGAAAGAGTTTAAGGAGGATGGGCACCAATTCCTCTTTATATGTTTGATAAAATTCACCTGTGAAGCCATCTGGTCCTGGACTTTTATTTGTAGGGAGTGATTTTATGACCTCTTCAATTTCATTTCTAGTGATCGGTCTGTTCAGTTGGTCTGTTTCTACTTGATTCAGTTTTGGCAGGCTGTAAGATTCTAGAAAATTGTCCATTTCTTCCAGATTGTCACACTTGTTGCCATATAGTTGTTCATAGTATTCTCTTATGGTTTTTTGTATTTCTGCTGTATCCGTTGTGATTTCTCCTTTTTCATTTATACTTTTGGTTATTTGGGTTCTTTCTCTCCTCTTTTTAGTGAGTCTGGCCAGGGGTTTGTCAATTTTGTTTACCTTTTCAAAGAACCAGCTCTTGGTTTTATTAATTTTCTCTATTGTTTTTTGAGTCTCTATTTTATTGATTTCTTCTTTGATCTTTATAATTTCCTTCCTTCTGCTGACTTTAGGCCTTTTTTGTTCTTCTTTTTCTAATTCGTTTAGGTGGAGGGTTAAGTTGTCAATTGGGATCTTTCTTCTTTTTTGAGAAAGGCCTGTATTGCTATAAATTTCCCTCTGAGCACTGCTTTCGCAGCATCCCATAGATTTTGAGCGGTTGTGTCTTCATTATCATTTGTTTCAAGGTAGTTTTTAATTTCTTTCTTGATTTCCTCATTGACCCATTGGTTTTTGAGTAGCATGTTGTTTAGTCTCCATGCAGTAGGTTTTTTCTCTTTCCTTTTCCCATGGTTGGTTTATAATTTCATGGCATTGTGGTCAGAGAAGATACTTGAGATAATTTCTATGCTCCTAAATTTGTTGATATTAGCTTTGTGTCCCAAGATGTGGTCGATTCTTGAGAATGTTCCATGAGCATTTGAGAAGAATGTGTATTCTGCTTTTTTTGGATGTAGTGTCCTGAAGATATCAATGAAGTCTAACTTTTCTATTGTTTCCTTTAGGATCTCTGTTGGTCTATTGGTTTTCTGTCTAGAGGATCTGTCCATTGATGTGAGGGGGGTATTAAGGTCTCCTACTATGATTGTATTCTCATCAATATCTCCCTTTATGTCTGTTAATATTTGTTGTATGTATCTGGGTGCTCCTGTATTTGGGGCATATATGTTGACGATAGTAACATCCTCTCCTTGGATGGATCCCTTAATCATTAAGTAGTGTCCTTCTTTGTCTTGCTTTATGTCTTTTGTTTTAAAGTCTATTTTGTCTGATATGAGCGTTGCGACTCCTTCTTTTCTGTTGTGTCTATTGGCGTGAAATATTTTTCCCCACCCTTTCACTTTCAATCTGTATGTATCTTTTGTCCTAAGGTGAGTTTCTTGTAGGCAGCATATTGAAGGTTTTTGCCTTTTTCTCCACTCAGCCACTCTGTGTCTTTTGATTGGGGCATTCAGTCCATTGACATTTAAGGTGATAATTGATAGATGATTATTTATTGCCATTTGAACCTCATGTTCCAGTTGATTCTATGGTTCTCCATTCTTCCTTTCTTTCTTTCTTTTTTTTTTTTTTGGTTGGATGGTCTCCTGTTATCTGCTTGAGTGTATTTTTTTTTTCATTTTTTGCAAATGCAATATTTGGTTTTGGCTTGTGGTTGCCCTGTTTTTTAAGTATGCTAACCCCTTCCCATAATTGTGTGTTTTAGCCTGATGGTCCTGTAAGTTCAAACACTTCATTACTATATTAAAATTAAGAGGAGAAACATACAAACAAACAAAAAGGGTTATTTACTTCCTAACATCCCTTGCCCACATTTTATGGTTTTGATGACTCTTTTTTATTTTTTTCTTTTTAATTTTATTTTGTTTGAAGCATGGTCATGATTAAATCTGTATGCTGGCTTATTTGAGTGACTGCTCTCTGATTGCGGTTTCCTCAGTCCTAGTTCTTCCTCTTCTTTTTTTTTTTCTTTTCTTTTTTCTTCCCTTTCCTTCCTTTCTTTTTGGTTTAGAGAAGCCCTTTCAATATTTCCTTTAACCTGGGTTTTGTGTTGCTGTATTCTTTAAGTTTTTGTTTGTTGGAAAAAAATTTTATTTCCCCTTCTATTTTAAATGATATTCTTGCTGGATAGAGTATTCTAGGTTGCATATTTTTTCCTTTTAGCACTTTAAATATCTCTTGCCATTCCCTCCTGGCCTGTAGTGTTTCTGTAGAGAAAAGAGCTGATATTCTTACGGGGGTTCCCTTGTAGGTAACATTCTGTTTTTCTCTTGCTGCCTTTAGGATCCTCTCTTTATCACTAACTTTTGCCATTTTTATTATGATGTGTCTTGGTGTGGGTCTATTTGGGTTCAGTTTGTTTGGGGCCCTCTGTGCTTCTTGTATCTTGAACTCAGTATCCTTTAGATTTGGGAAGTTTCCAGCGATAATTTCTTCAAATATATTTTCCATCCCCTTATCTTTTTCTACTCCTTCTGGAATTCCTATTATGCGTAGATTGGCCCGCAGTATATTATCCCATAGGTCTCTTATATTGCTTTCCAGTTTTTTGATTCGGTTTTCTGTCTGTTGACCGGATTGAGTGATTTCCATTATTCTATCTTCCATATCACTGATTCATTCTTCTGCATTATTCATTCTGGTTTTTACTGCCCTTAGTTCAGTTTGCATCTCTGCCAATGAATGTTCTAGTTTTTCTTGGCTCCTCCTTATATTTTCTAGTTCCTTTCTGAGGGTATCTGCATTACTGTTCATATCTCCTCTTAATTCCTTCAGTATTTTCACTATTTCTCTTTTGAACTCCAGGTCTGTCAGACTGCAGAGATCTGTTTCATTGTTGACTGTTTTAGGTGAGTTCTCCTGTTGGTTTGACTGGGGGTGGTTTCTCAGCTTCTTCATCTTGCTTGTTGTTTTCTTTCTCCTGAGGGAGTTGTACTCTCCGTTATCGGGCAGTGTTTGCCTTGTCACTGCCGTGGAATATTTCCTGAGGGCTGGCGTTGTTGGTCAATCTTTTTTTGAGGCAGTGTGGCTTTTCTGGAGTGTTGATGGGGCTAACGGTGTTTCTTTGAAGCAAAGGAGGACTTCCTGAGGGCAGACAGGACTGGGAGGTCCACACCACGATGGTAGCAGATTTCACTTGGTCATGCAGATCTTGCTCTGGTGTTTTTAGGCTGTGGGGTTCTTGCAGGGGGTTGGCGGTGTTGGGCAGCTGTTCCTCAGGAGTGTGCAGCATCCCCTGGGGGCTGGAGCAGCTATCTGGGTCACTGAGAACCTAAGAGGCTCTTCCCTAGGGCAGCCCAACTCAGAGGGACGGCCTGCGAATGTAGGTGGATCTTTTCACAGTCTGGCCAAGCTTGTTGCAGCTTTTCTGGGCTGCAGGGGGTCCTCCAGGGGGCTCGTGGTGCTGAGCAGCTATTCCGTGGGAGTGGGGCACCCCCTGGGGGCTTGGGTGGGTAGCAGGGCCGTTGGAAACCCAAGAGGCTCCTCCCCAGGGCAGCCTGACTCAGAAAAACTGTCCGAGAATTAGGCAGATCTATTCACGGCCTGGCTAGGCTTGTTCTAGCTTTTCTGGGCTGCAGGCCTTTTCTCGGGGGCTGGTGGTGTTTGGTGCTGCTCTGCGGAAGTGTAGCCCCTCCAAAGGGCAAACAGGCCTGTGCAGGGACAGCCCCTGTGGTGGTAGGCTTCAGGCAATTGTTGAGGCCAGCCCTCCTGGATGGCAGGCAGCCCCAGGTTCGGCCAGAGCATAGGAGGTGATGGGGGTGGGGGGAGGGGATGCACTGGGAAGCACAGCTTTCGGCTAGCTAGCGGGCCTGTAAGCTTGCTGTGGCGTGGGGGGTATTCTATGGGGACCCACCCCTTCTTCTCTCCCCTCCCCAGCACGGGCACAGACCAGGCTCTTCTCCCAGATTCCCTCTGATGCGGCTTTCCACTTCCCCGCCCCTAGAGTATTGCTCCCTTCCTCTGCGACAGCTTTGTTTTCTAGTCTCCCAGGCAGTCTCTGCCCCGTCAAATGGTTTCTAGACCTCCCAAGCAGTTTCCGCTCCGCCCCGCCCCCCAGCCCGTTCTCGGGGACTATCCTCTGGAGCCGAGGTCTTGGTGCCCAGCCCCCACCCAGGCGTCCCCCGGCCCTTTCCCGGGGACTAACCTCTGGAGCTGAGGACTCGGTGCCCAGCCCCCACCCAGGCGTCTCAATTTTTGGTGACTGTGCCCGTAGTTCAGACGGTCCGTTCGGTTCTTGATCGGCTTTTCCGTACTCCAACTTACTGCTACACTCTTCTCTGCATCTGGAGATTCCTCCGGTTCATTTGATCTTTCCCCCGTGTAGGTGACTTTCCAGGGTGCGGGATCCCTTTCTCCTCCGCAATTCCCTTTCGGGAGCGCCCGTCCCGCTCAGATTCACCTTCTCTCACTCTCCTCTTTTCTCCCGTTCTGCCCAGTAATGTCGCAAACTTCTTGCCGTTATTGGAGTTTAGGTTCCTCTGCCAGCGATTGGTTGCTGTTCTGTGCGAGTCACTTATTCTGTAGATGTGCTTTTTTTGTTGTGTTTGTGGGAGAGGGCGAGCGTGTCCCCCTACTCCTCCGCCATCTTGTCCTCTCCTCTGATTTGTGGATATTGAAGAACCCTTGCATCCCTGGGATAAATCCCACTTGATCATGAGGTACAATCCTTTTGAATGTATTGCTGGATTCGGTTTGCTGGTATCTTGAGGATTTTTGCATCTGTGTTCCTCAATGAAATTGTCCTGTAGTTTTCTTTTTTTTTTTTTTGTGGTATCTTTGTCTGGTTTTGGTATCAGGGTGATGGTGGCCTCATAGAATGAGTTTGGGAGTGTCCCTTCCTCTTCCATCTTTTAGAATAGTTTCGGAAGGATAGGTGTTAGCTCTTCTCTAAGTGCTTGATAGAATTTGCCTGTGAAGCCGCCTGGTTCTGGACTTTTGTTTGTTGGAGAAGTGTTTTTAATCACAGTTTCCATTTCAGTACTTGTGATGGGTCCGTTCATCTTTTCTGTTTCATCTGGTTTAGTCTTGGGAGATTGTGCTTTTCTAAGAATGTGTCCATTTCTTCTAGGTTTTCTGTTTTATCGGCATATAGTTCTGTATAGTAGTCTCCTATGATCCTTTGTATTTCTGTGATGTGCGTTGTTACTTCTCCTTTTTCATTTCTAATTTTATTGCTTTGAGTCCTCTCTCTTTTTTTCTTGATAAGTCTGGCTAAGGGTTTATCGATTTTGTTGATCTTGTCAAAGAACCAGCTTTTCGTTTGATTGATCTTTTCTGTGGTTTTCTTCGTTTCTATTTCATTGATTTCTGCTCTGGTCTTTAGATTTCTGTCCTCGTACTAACTTTAGGTCTTGTCTGTTCTCTCTCGAGCTGCTTTAGATATAAAGTTAGCTTGTTTATTTGAGCTTTTTCTTGGTTCCCGAGGTAGGCTTGTATTGCTATAAACTTTCCTCTCAGAACGGCTTTTGCTGCACCCCATAGGTTTTGGAGTGTCGTATCTTTGTTGTCATTTGCTTCTAGGTATTTTTAAATTTCCTCTTCGATTTCTTCAGTGATCCATTGGTAGTTTAGTGGCGTGTTGTTTAGTCTCCACGTGTTTGTGGTTTTTGCAGTTTTTTTCTTGTTGTTGATTTCCACCCACAGAGCGTTGTGGTGGGAAAAGACGCTTGACGTGATTTCAATTTTCTTAAAGTTACCGAGGCTTGATTTGTAGCCCAGGATGTGATCAGTCTTAGAGAATGTTCCATGTGCACTTGAGAAGAATGTGTATTCTGTTGCTTTTGGGTGGCATGTCCTATTAAGTCCATCTGGTCTAAGGCTTCATTCGGGGCCTGTGTTTCCTTATTGATTTTCTGTCTGGATGATGTGTCCATTGCTGTAAGTGGGGTGTTAAAGTCCCCCACTGTGATTGTGTTATTGTCGGTTTGTCCTTTTAAGGTTGTTAGCAGTTGCCTTACATATTGTGGTGATCCTATGTCGGGTGCGTAGATATTTAGAATTGTTATATGTCTTCTTCTTGGGTTGATCCTTTGATGATTAGGTAGTGACCTTCCTTGTCTCTTCATTTTAAGATCTATTTTGTCCGATATGAGTAGTGCTACTCCAGCTTCTTTTGATTCCCATTTGCGTGGGATATTTTCTTCCATCCTCTCGCTTTTGATTTGTATGTGTCCCTGGGAGTGAAGAGGGTCTCTTGAAGACAGCATATATGTGGGTCTTGTTTTGTATCCATTCAGCCAGTCTGTGTCTTTTGGTTGGGGTGTTTAGTCCATTATTAACATTTAAGGTAATTATTGGTATGTGTGTTCTTATTGCCATTGTGTTAATTGCTTTGGATTTGTTTTTGTTGCTCTTTTTTCTTCCCTTCTTCTCTTGTTCTCTCCTCTTGCGGTTTGATGACGATCTTTAGTGTTGTATTTGGGTTGATTTTTCTTATTGTTTGTGTATCAATTGTAGATTTTTGATTTGCAGCTGCTGTGAAGTTTTGATAGGAGAGTCTAAACATATGCGAAATTGTTTTAAGTTGTTGGTCTCTTAATTGCAAGTGCATCTCCAGTGTCCTGCTTCCGTACCCTCCCCTTCTCACCATTTCTGACTTTGGTGGCATAATTGTGTGTGGATGATTTCGTATCTTTACTGTATGTTATACCTTTACTGGTGAGCCTTGTCATTTGTGGTATTTTTGTTTCTGGTTGCGGCCTTCTCTTTCCTGCCTAGAGAAGTTCCTTTAGTATTTGTTGTAAGGCTGGTTTAGTGTTGCTGAATTCTCTTAGCTTTTGCTTATCTGTAAAAGCTTTTGATTTCTCCTTCAAATCTGAATGAGAGCCTGTCTGGGTAAAGTAGTCTCAGTTGGAGGTTTTTTCCTTTCATCACATTAAGTGTATCGTGCCACTCCCTTCTGGCCTGCAGAGTTTCTGCTGAGAAATCTGCTGATAGCCTTATCGGGGTTCCCTTGTATGTTATTTGTTTCTTTTCCCTAGCTGCTTTCAGTCTTTTCTCTTTGTCTTTAATTTTGGTCAGTTTGATTAATATGCATCTCGGGGTGTTCCTCCTTGGGTTTATTTTATATGGTACTCGTGGTGCTTCCTGGATTTGAGTGAGTGGTTCCTTTCCCGTGTTAGGGAAGTTTTCGGCTATTATCTCTTTGAATGTTTTTTCTGTCCCTTTCTCTCTCTCTTTTCCTTCTGGCACCCCTATGATACGGATGTTGGTGCATTTAACATTGTCCCAGAGTTCTCTGAGACTCTCTTTATTTGTTTCCCGTCTTTTTTCTGTTCTGCATCAGCGATTTCCACTAGTCTGTCCTCCACCTGGCTTATTCATTCTTCCGCCTCCTGTATTCTGCTGTTGGCTGCTTCTACATGAATTTTTTATTTCAGTTAATTGTATTTTGCATCTCTTCTTGCTTAAGTTTTATATCTTGTAATTCTTTGCTCAGTGTTTCCTGTACATTGTCCATCTTCGCCTCCAGTTTATTTCCAATGTCTTGCATCATCTTCAGCATCAGCAGTCTAAAGTCTTTTTCCTGGAGGCTGAGAATCTCCTGATCACTTGGCTGTTTTTCTGTTTTGTTTTGTTTTTTTTTCTTTCTCCCTTCTCTGGGTATAGTTGGCTGTCTTTTCCTTTTTATAGGTTTTTGGTGTGGTGACCTTTTTATAGATGGTAGAGTTGTAGCCTCTCTCACTTCTGGTGTCTGCCCCCCTTGTGGCTGAAGTTGGTCTGGGGGCTTGCAGTAGGCTTCCTGATGGGAAGGAGTGGTGCCTGCCCACTGGTAGGTGGAGCTGATTTCTATCCCTCTGGTGGGTGGGGCTTTGTCTCTGGGTGAGATTAGAGGCAGAGGCTGTGTGCCTGGGGGGTCTTTAGGCAGCCTGTTTACCAATGATGGCTGGGGCTGTGATCCCACCTGGATTGTGGTTTGGCTTGGGGCTTCTCAGTGCTGATGGGCGGGTCCAGATTTTTCCCAAATGGCCACCTCCAGAGAAAGGCACACTGATGAATATTCCCAAGAGCTTTGCTTCCAATGTCCTTCCCCCACAACAAGCCACATTCACCCCCTGTTTTCCCAGGAGATCCTCCAAGAACTGCAGTCAGGTCTGATCCAGAGTCCTCTGGAGCTTTTGCTTTTCCCTGGGACCCAGCGCAGGCAGAAGTCTGTGTGCACCTTTTAAGAATGGGGTCTCCGTTTCCCCCAGTCCCGTGGAGCTCTTGCACACAAGCCCCACTGGCCTTCAATGCCAGATGCTTGGGGAGCTCTTTCTCCAATGCCAGATCCCCAGGCATGGGGACTTGACGTGGGGCTCAGAACTCTCACTCCTGTGGGTGAGTCTCTGTGAACCAGTTCCTTTCCAGTCTGTGGGGCGTCCCACCCGGGAGGTATGGGGTTGCTTCTATGGCATAATCGCCCCTCCTACCTCCTGATGTGGCCTCCTCTTTGTCTTCTGGAGTAGGATATCTTTTTGAACGTTTCCAGTCCATTTGGTTGAAGATTGCTCAGCGTTTGGTTGTAATTTTGTTGTTTTTAGGAGAGAAGTTGAGCTCCAGTCCTTCTATTCCGCCATCTTAATCCCGTCTCCGCTGGGTTTCCCACTGTCAATCCTTTGGGTTCTGCAGTTCCTGCCGGTCAGGCAAAAGTTGCTGTCTTTCTGAGGCTCCTGCTAGCTCTGCAGCATGGCGGAGACGTTTCCCCAGGACTCTCAGCTCTGCCTCGGGAGCAAGGGGTCCCGGCAGGTGCTCTTCCTTATCCCACACTCGCCCCAGAACTCCAAGTCCTACACTCAGCCCCTGAGCAGCCTTCGGGGTCACCCGATGCCCCTGCCAGCTGAACCAGGAGGCGGAGGCGGAGGCGGCAAGCCCCAGCAAGGAGCACAACCAGCTCTGCAAGGTTGATGCCAACCAGAGCTGAACTCTAACAGAGACTTTGTGGTCTAAAGAATAGACGTTAACTATGTGATTTGGTGGGAAGATTGGATGGGTTGGGGTGTGTGTGCGAGAGAGAGAGAGAGAGAGAGAGAGAGAGAGAGAGAGAGAGAGAGAGATGATGGGGGGGAGGGGAGAGGGGGAGAGAGAGAGCAGGGGAGGGAGAGAAGGACACAAAGGAGGGCATGAGAAGAAAGGCTGAAATGAAAATAAGAGTAGGGAGTTCCCTGGTGGCCTAGCAGTTATGGATCTGATGTTATCACTGCAGTGGTTCTGATTACAGCTGTGGTGCAGGTTTGATCCCTGGCCTGAGAACTTCCACATGCTATGGGCACAGTCAAAAATTTTTTTGAAAATAAATTATATTAAAACAGAGCAGAGATCACCATCCCTAAGTTAAATAAGACTTGGGTTGTGAGGGAACATGGTGGAGGATGTTGTGAGAAAAAGAATACATGTGTGTCTGACTGGTTCACTTTGCTGTAGAGTAGAAATTGACAGACCACTGGAAATCCATTATAATGGAAAAAATAAAAATCATTTTAAAACAATGGGGGTGGGAGTTCCTGCTGTGGCACAGTAGGTTAAGAGTCCTACTGCAGTGGCTCAGGTGTCTGAGAGGTGAGGGTTTGATCCCCGGCCAGGCACAGTGGGTTAAAGGATCCAATATTTGGCGCAGCCACGGCGTAGGTGGCAGCTGCCACTCAGATTCAATCCCTAGCCTGTGTGTGGCCATAACCATTTTTAAAAAAATAATAATAAATAAAGAGAAAAGAATTAGGGGAGTCCCATCGTGGCTCAGTGGTTACCAATCCGACTAGGAACCATGGGGTTGCAGGTTCAATCCCTGGCCTTGCTCAGTGGGTTAAGGATCTGGTGTTGCCATGACCTGTGGCGTAGGTCACAGACGCGGCTCAGATCCAGCATTGCTGTAGCTCTCGTGTAGCTACAGTTCTGATTCGACTGCTAGCCTGGGAACCTCCATGTGCTGCTAGTATGGCCCTAAAAAGATATTAAAAAAAAAAAAAAAGTATTACAGTGTTTAGGTGTCACCATTGCCCATGTTTTCCCCACATCTGGGAGTCGGTCCTATGTAGTAAATAGTTGTAGTTATTTTGCATTTTGATCCAGAAATAACCTTTTCATTTTTTCAGAATTCTCAGGGATAATGCTTTGACTGAGTTACATAAGGATTCCTTTGAAGGCTTGCTGTCCCTCTGGTATTTGTAAGTTAATTAGTTAATCATATGTACTTATGAGTTCTTATCTATACAGTAGAGTATCTATAAAGTAATTAATGGGTTCTAGATAGATCATCTCAACAATTTCTCCCAGCCAGAAAATTGTACAATTCTGTAAGTCTGCGTAGGGCCCCAGCCCATCTCTAGTAAATATCTGCCGGGCATTTAAATTTTTTAAATTATGGAGACAAGATATAAATAGAAAAACACTCTTTGGTTGTAGAGGAAGAGTGGTAATGAGGCCTGAGCCATTATACTCAGGCACATGAACCTTAGAAGTGTTCCTCTATCATCCATTAAAATTGAGTTTATGATCCATGGGTCAAATCTGGCCCTTGGTCCACTTTTATTTATAGAGTCCACAAGTTGAGGATGATTTTTAACGGGCTGTGAATGAAAAAAAGCGAGAGAGAAAGAAAGAGAAATATGCAACAAACTGTATGTGGCCTGCAAATCCTAAATATCTGGCTTTTATAGAAAGGTTTGAAAAAGTTAGTATAGTAAGACAAGAGGAATTAAAGTTAACCTCTCAACTTGTCACCTATAGGACAAGAAAATATACAGCATGTCGATTAATATGAATGCCACTAACTCATAATTTTGGTAATTGAACCTAAATGAACATTTAAATATTTAAGCAGATGAATTATGTAAATAGTATTGTCAAGAACACATTAAGGTGGAGTTCCTGTCATGACTCAGTGGTTAACAAATCCAACTAGGAATCGTGAGGTTTCGGGTTCGATCCCTGGCCTCGCTCATTGGGTTAAGGGTCCGGTGTTGCCATGAACTGTGGTGTAGGTCGCAGACGCGGCTCGGATCTGGCGTTGCTGTGGCTGTGGCGTAGGCCGGTGGCTACTAGCTCCGATTGGACCCCTAGCCTGGGAACCTCCACATGCCGCAGGAGTGGCCCTAGAAAAGGCAAAAAAACAGAAAACAAAAAACAAAACCAATCTATAAAAAAGCCGAAAAAGAATGTGTCAGGCCCTGTGCCTAGTGTGGTAAACATAAGGGTGGGTAAGACAGGATTCCTTCTAGCCACTGGTGATCTCACCGGAAAAATATACATGTAAGTGCAGACCGTACTAGAGAAGCACTGAAGGATGACAGAGTGCTGTAGAGGCCCGAAGAGGGAGCCATGAAGTAAGAAAACTGCACTTCTTTTAAAACAGTCATTTCCTCCCTATTTCTCTTATTTACTCCCCAGATGTATGTTTATTTTGTAAATATTAGCGTTTGCTTTATGTCCATGCGTTGGCTTAAAAGGGAGAGACGAGGAGTTCCCGTCATGGCGCCACATAAAGGAATCTGACTAGGAACCGTGAGGTTGCGGGTTCGATCCCTGGCCTTGCTCAGCAGGTTAAGGATCTTGCTTGGCTGTGAGCTGTGATGTAGGGCTAGGATCTGGAGTTGCCATGGCGTAGGCTGGCAGCTGTACTTCCGATTAGACCCCTAGCCTGGGAACCTTCATATGCTGCGGGTTTGGCCCTAAGAAGCAAAAAAAAAAAAAAAAGACAATGCACACGAGCACGATCTAGTCCATACTTTTAGGTGTTTATGCTGAGAGGAACTGGGCTGCAAAAGAGGCTATCTTCCAAAGAAGAAATGGATCAGGGCAGTGAGCGCTATGAGTTGTTTTGGCGCATGGAAGAGGGAAAAAAGATCCAAAAAATTAGGATCAGGGGAGATAACTGTTTACAAAAACAGTGCTGTTTAAATGAGACCGGAAAGGCCCTTGGGTATCATGAGACATCGTGGGAAGAATAAGCTTGCAAAGGCAAGTGGGAGAAAGGCAAAACACGGGAAAAATCCTTTTGAGTACCTGTAGAGTACAAGTGGGAGAGTGGGTGATTAGAGCCAGATCCTCTAGGGTTTGGGAGGCTGAGCCAAGGATAACCCGCCCTGTCACGTTACCAGAGCAGAGCTCTAGAACAATCTTTAGCCTGCAATCCGTTGGAGGCTTGTTAAAACACAAGCTCCAGGGAGTTCTCGTCCTGGCTCAGTGGTTAACGAACCCGACTAGCATCCATGAGAATGCAGGTTCGATCCCTGGCCTCGCTCAGTGGGTTAAGGATCTGGCTTTGCCTTGAGTTGTGGTGTAGGGTCACAGTCAAGGCTTGGATCCCGCATTGCTGTGGCTGTGGGGTAGGCTGGCAGCCGTACCTCCTATTGGACCCCTATCCTGGGAACCTCCACATGCCGTGTGTGCGGCCCTGGAAAGACGAAAAGAAGAGGAAAAAAACCCCACAAGCTCCATCCCCATAGTTACCGATTCAATTGGTCCAGAGTAGCGCTGAGTACAATGTATCTTCAGTGAGTTCCCAAATGATGCTGATATTTGAGAATCACCTGGGTAGAGTTGATGTGGCGATTGTGTACAGGATGGCTTAGAAAGGGAGAGACTAGTGATGCAAACACCAGTCAGAAGACAGTTATACCCACCCAGATGAAATGAGAGACTAAGCTGGAATCATTAGGACGTAAGATAGCTACGGTCAACAGTGAGTATTTTCAAGTGAAAGTCAGTATGAAAAAAAAGTATAGTACTGGGTTAGTTTGGAGGTACATGTTAATGAGAGGAGTACCTTCCTTTCAAGTTGTATCGAAGGATATGTTTTTATTTTATTTTATATTTTATTTTATTTTATTATTTTATTTTATTTTATTTATTATTTTATTTTATTTTATTTTAAGGGAGGGCCGCACCTGCAGCATAGGGAGTTCCCCAGGCTAGGGTTCGAAGGGTCGAATTGGAGCTGCAGCCTCCAGACTACAACAGCAAGGCCAGATCCCAGCCGTGTCTGTGACCTACACCGCAGCTCACAATTCCCTAACCCACTGAGTGAGGCCAGGGATGGAACCTGCATCCTCCTGGATGCCGGTGAGATTTGTTTCTGCCGAGCCACGATGGGAGCTCCCAAGAAGGATATCTTTGATTTCTTCTGGT
Organism: Phacochoerus africanus; assembly: GCF_016906955.1. Lineage (NCBI taxonomy): Eukaryota > Metazoa > Chordata > Mammalia > Artiodactyla > Suidae > Phacochoerus > Phacochoerus africanus. The sequence goes on from NC_062557.1 coordinate 18,020,850, forward strand.
GTTGAATTGGCCTAGAAAAACATGATGAAACTGGAATATTCTTTTTAAGTGTAAGAAATTATATGTGGAGGTTAAAACTTTGAGCTCATAATCTAGACTTCGATGAGACCATGAAAGGTCATCTAATCAAGTCTTCTGCTCTCGGGAAAGCTTACCTCCAAGATCTATCAAGGTCCATAGTTGTATATTTTGCTTGTGAAGCTCGTGAAGGTGTGACACTTAAGAGAGGTGAAGAGAGGGTTAGGGGCTCTGGAAGGCTCAAGTCACATTTCCTAAGGTTTAGCGTTGAGACAAAAGCTGCTTATTCATTGGTATCATTCTAAGCTCTACTGGCTATTCCTACTAATTGGAAATGTACTAGCTAATTGAGGCGCTATTTTCCTTTTCCTTTTCCTAGGGACTTATCCTGCAACAAAATACAATCTATTGAAAGACGTACATTTGAATCGCTACCTTTTTTGCAATATGTGTAAGTTGCAAATATCAACGTCATTATGTTGGAATTGTTATAAAGACTATCTGTTTAATGAAAGTAACTTGTTACTCATTTTGGAATACTAAAATTGCTACAAAAACGATGGAGGAAATCTCTTTTTGTCTCTAGTAAAGATTAGCCTGGGAATTATTGCACATATCGGAGTGACTAATCATAGAGCAGTGTCTCTCAACCAGGGTGATTTTGCACGCAGGCGACATTTGGCAATGTCCGGAGATAATTTTTGGCTGTCAGAACGGTAGATATACTGCTGGCATCCAGTGGACAGAGGCCAGAGATGCTGCCCCACATCCTGCAGTGTACAGGAGAGCCCCCAACAAAGAACTATCCAGCCCCAAATGTCAAGCGTGCTGCCCTTCTCTGGGGAAATAAAGATCACGTAGCACAAATATTTGTTGAACCTTTGCTCTTTTGTATCTAATGCACCACATAAATAATCATGAACGTGTATAAATCCCGAGCAGATGTCTTCCGCAGTGAGAGTTCTTTAATGTGTGGAGGGAGTATTGAGGTTATGTGTCATCCTCTATAGATTAGGAGTACTGCCAATGGTTAAATGTTCAGACAGAATAAATGTTTTTTCCTCTTGTGCTTGTGTCTTTTTTGTAGAAATCTTGGTTGCAATTTAATCACAGAGGTGAGCTTTGGAACGTTTCAAGCCTGGCATGGAATGCAGTTTTTACACAAGTTGTAAGTGCAATAGAAGATGAATACGTGTAAAAAGAACCCTATGCATTAAAACCTAAGACAGGCGTTCCTGCTGTGGAGCAATGGGATCAGCAGCATCTCAGGAGCGTTGGGATGTAGGTTCGAGCCCTGGCCCAGCACAGTGGGTTAAGGATCCTTCATGGCTGCAGTTGCTGCATAGGTCACAACTGTGGCTCGGATCTGATCCCTTGCCTGGGAACTCCATATGCCACGGGGCGGCCAAAGAAAGAAAAACAAAACAAAACAAAAAATCAGGAGTTCCCGTCGTGGCGCAGTGGTTAACGAATCCGACTAGGAACCATGAGGTTGCGGGTTCGATCCCTGGCCTTGCTCAGGGGGTTAAGGACCCGATGTTGCCGTGAGCTATGGTGTAGGTTGCAGACGCGGCTCGGATCCCGAGTTGCTGTGGCTCTGGCGTAGGTCGGTGCCTATAGCTCCAATTGGACCCCTAGCCTGGGAACCTCCATATGCCATGGGAGCAGCTCAAGAACTGGCAATAAGACCAAAAAAAAAAAAAAAAATCCAACAGGTATTTGTTAGCTGGGCCTAAGTCCAGTATGAATTCCAGAAGGGGTCCCTTTATTTTCCAAGTGAGGAAACTAAGGTACAAAGAGGCCAAGAGACGGGTCTAACTCAGCAATGAAGTGCTCTCCTTTCCATAGTACTGGTCTTGGGCATGGGCAACCAGAGACACCAAGCAAAACAGCCAGGTTAGCATTGTCACGGACTCCCATGGCTAATCCCAGTCCCGCTGCTCCAGTATGCGCATGGTCCGTGAAATTCTCCTTTTGAATTTAACTTTGCTTCCTGCTCCTGGGCAAAGTCCTAGCTGCTTATAACTGAGTACGCAGCACAGAGCTGCCAATAACTGAGTTTAGCACAGAATTCTTCAGGGAGCAAAAGGTGTGGCTGCTTCCTCAACCATTAGCTTCTTTGACGTGGCAAAGCAGAACGAATTCCCGAACACCCACCGCAGGCAGGCCCTTCTCTCCCCACCTCCCAGAACGTTATTGTTCAGAAAGTATATACCTCGGACGTGAATTCTCTTGGCCGATAGCAACCTTCAAGATACGGAAAAAGATGTGGTTTGTGTTCAGCTGTAGTGTGGAAAACTTAAAGAGAATACATACATACATACAAGGATATACAATTTTGTATACTTTCTTTCCTGACTGCTCTTCAGTAGGAGATGTGGACATTCTGTGATTTCTCTGTGACTCCAGGGAATGAGAGCGGGTATGTTCAGGGGCCTGAATGGGCATTTTAGACCTACGGTGAAGAGCTGCTTCTAAACCTGGCTTTGGAAAAGACTCCCTTCGCTGAATTCAGAAATCCAGTTTCACATAGTTCACTTCAGGTGAACTAATGCAGGGGTCGAGGGTGGTCTGGAGCTAGAGGATCCGTTCCTGCGGATGCCTGTCTGTGGTGGCCTCCCTCATCCCCTCGGTAATTTGCTGGTGCCGACCTTGGGGAAGGAGCTCCAGGGTCAGTGTTTTGTTTTGTTTCGTTTTGTTTTGTTTTTGAACTGACACATCTGAGAGCAGGCCCGTTGGGTCCCTGAAGCAGGAGGTTGTAGTAGCAGTATCAATACAGGGTCTTAAGCGCAGCACATTTTCTGAACATTTTATAACACGGGGAGTCCCTTATGAGAATCCGAGTAACGTAGGCAACACGGGAAAATGCATTGTGGAATCACAGTTGATGAAAGTTCACGAATTCATGCCAAATGATTTACCGAGGGCCATGCCCACTGTGTGTCAGCACTGTAGTAAGTGCTGGGGTGTGAAGAAGACTAGGACAGGGACTTTGTCCCTGAGAAACGCTCGCACTGGAAGGAGAGAGATGGATGTGGATGGGGAAACGTGAAAGCCCTGCAGCCGGGTGGCCAGGTGTGGGTGGGGGCCGAAGGAGAAAGTGGGTCGTGCATTAGGAAAGATTCCTGAGGAAGGGGCACCAACTGGTTCCTCTGGAATTTCTGTGTTCACCCCCCCACCCCGTTTCAGGGCCACACCTGTGGCATGTGGAGGTTCCGAGGCTAGGGGTTGAATGGGAGCTATAGTCACTGGCCTACCCCACAAGCACGTCGACTTGGGATCCGAACCATGTCTGGGACTTCCACCACAGCTCACGGCAACGCCGGATCTTAACCCACTGAGCAAGGCCAGGGATCAGTCCCGCGTCCTCATGGATGCTGGTTGGGTTCGTTAACGGCTGAGCAAGCGGCGGGAACTCCAGCACCTACTCTCCTCTCCTCTCCTCCCAGCTGCCTCCTCGTCTTCCCCCCTGTATCGTGAGAAATCTTCCTTCTCTCAGAAGCATAGCGAGTCTTCCTCTGCCCCACAACAAGTACTTCTGTCCCAGGCACCATGCCGTACTACTCCTTCCTGTACAAGGAAGACAGTAGTGCTTGGTATATAGTCAGTGCTGAGCACGTGTTCCCTCACATAACATCTCAGGGTTCTCATCCCAGCAACTCTTGTGACGCAGATACTATCATCCCCGTTGTGGGGATGAGGAAATGGCAACTCGGAGACGTTGGATAACTTGCCGAGATTCACACCACTAACAAGTGGCAGAACCACTTAGGAGCTTTGCCAGTGATTTCCTATGCAGCTCTGCAGGTCCTTGTCAAAGGCGGTAAATGGTGGCAGTGTGGCTTTTTGTGCCTTGTATCCCGACGTTGGTTTCTAACGTGAATAGGACCTTTAGGGCAGGGAGTTCTTTTTCCCTGTGAGAATTCCTTGCTTCTGGCACTCCTGGTGTGCCACCTCTGGGCACCCCATCTGCACCGGCCACTGGCCAGTGCAGCTGTGATGTCATTACTGCTGAGCACCTACTCTGCCCAGCCTGTGCCAGGTGCGTTGCACATGCTCTTTCATTTAATCCTCCAACTGCCTTAGGAGGTAAATGGTCCTGAGACTCAGAGATGTTTCTTGCTCGAGTGACTTCCCCAGAAGGTGACATCCAGAATTCAACTCCAGATCTGCCTGATTCCCCGGCCCTTGCTTCTTCCACTGTTCCCGACTGCCAGGGACTCTTCCTCAAGGCTATTCTCAGAGCTTTGATTAAGATACAGGTTCACCATTTCGGATTCTTTAGCCTTTGTCCCTGAGAGAGGGTTTATGTGGTGCAGTTAGAGGTCTCGGATTGAGGAGCCTCCCGTGGGGAGTCGTGTTCTCATGGCTGCTGAAGCTGCGTAGATGGATTAGGGAAAGGGGGTGCTTCGTCCCCAAGTGCTTCAAACATGTTGGAACAGGGTCAGGATCTCTCTGCTTATTTCTTTGACTGCCTTCTGCCAAGGACCCAGTTTTCCCTGCCTGCCCTGGGATTCTAGCACAGATAGTTTTGGAGTTTGCCCTGTTTTTAAATGTTTGTTCACTGCCTTCTTTGGATGGTTTTCAGCTTCAGCTGTTAGGATTTCAGTACACTCAGGGCAGTGATGACATGATTCAGCCCTCAGTTCTTCTCAGTCTCCTCAGTTCACCGAAAGGAAATGTAGTCCATCTGTCTGGACTTGTACAGAAGAGTTTGGAGAAAAAAAGCAACAGGTAAGAAATGTTCCCTTATTTTGGAGTTCCCGTCGTGGCGCAGCGGAAACAAATCCAACTGGAAACCATGAGGTTGCGGGTTGGATCCCTGGCCTCGCTCCATGGGTTAAGGACCCGGCTTTGCCAGGAGCTGTGGTGTAGGTCACAGATGGGGCTCGGATCCCGCATTGCCGTGGCTGTGGCACAGGCCGGCACGTGTAGCTCCAGTTCGACCCCGAGCCTGGGAACTTCCATGTGCCGTGGGTTTGGCCCTGAACAGCAAAAAAGTAAAGTTAGTTATCTTATTATTGAGCTGTAAGAGTTCTTTGTATATTCTGGATGTTCTGGATACTAGACCTTTATCAGGTAAATGATTTGCAAATATTTCCCCCCATGCTGTGTGCTGTTCTTCACTTTCTTGATAGTGTTCTTTGAAGCACACACATTTTTGATTTTTACAGGGTCCAATTTACCTGGTTTTTCCTTTGGTTGCTTGTTTGAAAGAAACCGTTGCCTAGGACAGGGTCCTAAAGATTTACTCCTGTGTTTTCTTCTTAGAATTGTGTGGCTTTAGCTCTCACACTTGGCTCTTTGATCCACTTTGAGTTACTTTTCATATGTGATGTGCAAGGTAGGAGTCCAGCTTTGTTATTTTGTGTGTGGGTGTACAGTCGTCCCAGCACCATTTAGGACTCTTCTTTCCGCATTGAAGTCTGCTCGGCACCTTGTTGGAAGTCGATAGACCATAAATATGAGGATTTATTTCTGCACTGTCAGGTCTGTTCCGTTGATTTCCATGTATGTTCTCCTGCCAGTACCACCCTGTGACTGCAGTAGCTTTGAACTGGGTTTGGAAACCAGGACGGGTGAGTCCTCCCACTTTGGTCTTTACCCACATCGCTTTGGTCATTCTGGGCCCCTTGAATTGCCATGTGGATTTTAGAATTAGCTTGGCAGTTTCCAGAATGAAATCAGCTGGGATTTTGGTAGGCATCACACTGCAAACATAGATCAATTTGGGAAGTAGTACAAATTTAATAATGCTGTCCTCGGATCGGTGACCATGGCGTCTTTCGTTTATTTCGATCTTCAACGTCTTTCAATGATGTTTTGCACTTTGCAGCGTGGGTCTTGCACTTTGCTGGTTAAAGTTTTTTCCTAAGTATTTTATTCTTTCTGATGCTGTTATACATGGAATTGTTTTCTTCATTTTGATTTGGCTTACTTATTACTCGTGTATAGAGATATAGCTAATTTTTTGCCTATTGCTCTTACATCCTGCAACCTTGCTGACCCCATTTCTTAATGCTCATAGTTATTGGTGATGCAGGTTTTTGCCCCAAACGGTTACCTACGCCTTCATGCAACTGCCCTGTTAGAACATTGACCTGCAAACATTTTCCAAAATGCCACCCGAGGAGAGGCTTTTAGCACCAGGCAGCTCTCAGTCAGGTCAAAGGCGAGCCTTTCAAGTGAGGTCTTCCAGGGAACCACCAGACAGGTAAAACAATGGCGGTGCCTTGGGCATGAGTCTTCGAGGGAACTCAAGCTCTGTTCTGCTCCCTCTGGTACTGGGAACGTGGGCTCTGTTTCAAGGCCACCACTGGCCTGGAGAGCAGAGGTCTAGGACATGTTAAAACAACACATCTCACTGTTCTTACAGAAGTTAATTTGTTTTCCTTAACTAAATTGCTCCCCAGTTTGCTGCAAGCCTGTTGGCTACATTTCCAGAGTTCTAAACAGGTGATTCTGACCCCTTTGGCCAATTTTGTGGTGGTTGTTGTTGTAGAGGGATGAACTTTCAGATGTTACTCCTCTGCCTTTTTTAATGATTTGCCTGCCACATGGTTCCAAATCTCTAAGGAGTTCCTGTTGTGGCTCAGTGGGTTAAGAATCTGACTGGTATCCATGAGGATGAGGGTTCGATCCCTGGCCTTGCTCAGTGGGCTGAGGGTCTGGCATTGCCATGAGCTGTGGTGTAGGTCATAGATGTGGCTTGGATCTGGTGTTGCCGTGGCTGTGGTGTAGGCCGGCAGCTCCAGCTCTGATTCGACCCCTAGCCTGGGAACTTCCATATGCCATGGGTATAGCTCTAAAACAAAGAAAGGAAAAAAAAAAAGAAAAGCAAAAAGGATACACACGGGACTGTGTGATGGGAGTATGGCTTTTACCAGTTTCTCTCGGACTTATCTCTTCTTCTTCGTCTCCAAAACCAAGGATTTGGTCCTATTTTTGTTTTTAACTGTGCAGTTTAAACCATGAAATTAAAAAAAAAAAATTCTAGAGGTGGAAACCACCTTGAATTATGGAGGACACTAAAACTAGCATTCCGTGGAGTTCCTGCTGTGGCACAACGGGATTGGTGGCATCTCGGGAGCGCCGGGTTGCAGGTTCGATCCCCACCTGACAGTGGGTTAAGGATCCTGCAGCTGTGGCTTAGGTCATGACTGCGGCTCAGATCTGATCCCTGGCCCGAGAAGCCCATGTGCCGCATGGCGAGAAAAATTGGGGGTGGGGGGGAAGAAAAACCCTAAATAGCATTTCTTACAGAGCAAGGACTTCCTGCCAGGATAATCACTTCTAGGGTCTTTGACCTGAAAGGTTCTTTGGAGTGTTTTTTCTTTGCTATCCACTTTTTTTTTTTTCTATTTCTTTCTCTTTATCTCCTGGATACTTGGGTAGTTTCCAAAGAAAGAGTGCTTTATGGGTTCTAAGGGTGATTTATAAGTAAAGACAGAAAATGATTTTTTCCTTCAAGTTCCAGACCCAAAAAATGAATATAAACTTTTGGGAAAGTAATTGAAAATGCAGACAATTTTAATTCCATTCCATTTTTTTTCATCAGAGTTCTCAGCCATAATCCTTTGACAACAGTTGAAGATTCGTATCTTTATAAATTACCAGCGCTGAGATACTTGTAAGTATCACAACCGTCTCATGGGAGATTGAGTGCTTTGCCTAAAAAGTGACAATTTAAATTTTAAGTGGTGTGAGTTCCTGTCCTGGCTCAGTGGTAGTGAACGCGACTATTATCCACGAGGATGCGGGTTCCATCTCTGGCCTCGCTTAGTGGGTTGGGCATCGGGCGTTGCCATGAGCTGTGGTGTAGGCTGCAGACACAACTTGGATCACTAGTTGCTGTGGCTGTGGCGTAGGCCGGGAACTTCCATATGCCGCCCCCGTGGCCCTAAAAAGACCAAAACGAAAACATAATAATAAGAATTTTAAAAGGTTGTAGTGTTCAGCACCAAGGTCATTCATTTGACGATGCCAGTCAGTTTAAATTTCGTCGGTAGGAGCTCTTTGGAATTACCATCTATGGCAAGTAAGAAGCCAGAATTGAAGTAATTACATGTTAGGCATTTTTTTCTTTTTTAAGTCTAGAATTTTTGTCCTTGTGTTTATATCATGCATGTTTGGGCTTTTCCTTCAGAGACCTGGGAACAACACAAGTGTCACTTACAACGGTTGAAAGTATCCTCATGATGACCCTTGAATTGGAAAAGCTGTAAGTTGTTGATTTTTCTTACATTTATTTTCACTTAAATTTTTCAGGTTTGTTGTGTTATTTTCCTCAGTCAGATTTTTTCATGTGTCATTTTCATTAATAAGAGTCATGACTAGCGTAGGAAACTTCAAATAATGTACTTTCATTTCTCCCCTCCCAGCCCTTGTGTCATTTGTGTTGTTTTGCTTTGCTGCTCTTTGTGTTTCATTTTGGACAGTTTCTCTGCCTCAGTGTTTCCTGGTCCTTTCTTTTGCAGTGTCTAACCTGCCATTAAGCCCATCCTGTATCTTTTTCATTTAGAAATTGGCTTTCACCTCTAGAAGCTCAGTTCGGGTGTGTTTTACGTCTTCTATGCGTCTCCTTAACATTTTCAGTCTGGATTTTTTTCACACATGCAATACAGTAATAATAACTTTTTTCCTATGTATTAAAAATTTTAATGTTCTTTTCTGCTGATTCTAACATCTGTGCAGATTATGGGTTCGCTTTGATTGAGTACTTTTTCTCCTCCATATGGGACATATTTTCCTGCTGCTTTGCATGCTTGGTGATTTTTCACATAATTCCAGACATTGTGAATTTTAGTGTATTGTGTGCTATATATTTGTATATTCTTCTAAAATGCTTGAACTTTGTTTTGGGTGGAACAAAACAGTTTATCTTTTTAGGTCTAGTTTTTTGTTGTTGTTGCTGTCACTTTTTTTTTTTTTTTCCTTTTAGGCCGCACTCACAGCATGTGGAGGTTCCCAGGCTAGGGGTCGAATCGGAGCTACAGCTGCCGGCCTACACCACAGCCACAGCAATGCCGGATCCAAACTGCGTCTGCGACCTACACCACAGGTCGCAGTGACGCCATATCCTTAACCCACTGAGCAAGGCCAGGGATCAAACCCGCAACGTCATGGTTCCTAGTCGGATTCGTTTCTGCTGCACCACAACGGGAACTCCCTAGGTCTCGTTTTTAAGATTTGTTAGGTATGACCACAAGTAGCCTTTAGTCTAGAGCTCATCATTTGAACCTGCTGAGGGGAGTTGCCGTCGTGGCTCAGTGGTTAACTGAATTCAACTAGGAACCATGAGATTGCGGGTTGGATCCCTGCCCTTGCTCAGTGGGTCAAGGGTCCAGCATTGCCATGAGCTGTGGTGTAGGAGGCAGATGCGGCGTGGATCCCGCGTTGCTGTGGCTCTGGCGTAGGCCAGTGGCTACAGCTCCGATTAGACCTATAGCCTGGGAACCTCCATATGGGGCAGGAGCGGCCCTAGGAAAGGCAAAAAGACCAAAAAAAAAAAAAAAAAAGAAGAAGAAGAAAAAAGAAAAGAAAGGAAGAAAGAAACTGCTGAGACAAGTCCTTTCTGAGTATCGTAAGGTTTTCCCGTCTGGCTTGTAGGAACAGGTACTATTTCCCATGCTGTGTGATACCCATTTATTCTGATTAATCCTTTAATGTGGTTCTTTTCTTGGCCTCAAGGAATTCCTCACACACCTGCACTGACCAACACTTTGCTGAATAGTCCAGAGATCCCTCTGCATGTCTCCAGAGTTCTCTGTCTGTGCCTTTCTTTTCTCTCTAGTACTCTGCTTTGTGAACCCCTGTTACCTTGGTTTTCCCAGACTCTCAGCTCCATTTCCTGAGTCAGGGAGTCCATCAGTCTCTGACTGGGTTTCTCTTCCCTGTCCGATGACCCGAAAACTCTCTCAAAGAAGTGAGCAGGGCAATCATAGGGATCACTTCCTCATTTCCCATCTCTTGGGGATCACTGAACCTTATTGCCTGAGATGCGGTTTCTTGAAAACTGTCTTTTCACATCTTTGGCCCCTTCGCAGCATATGGGGTTCCCAGGCCAGATCGGATCCGAGCTGCCGTTGCAACCTAAGCCACAGCTGTGGCAACACTGGCTCCTTAACCCACTGTGCCGGGCTGGGGATCGAACCTGCGTCCCAGTGCTGCCAAGACGCCACCTAATCCCATTGCACCTGAGCGGACACTCCACCAATAACATTCTTTAAGTCTGTTTTGTTTTGATACAGAGTCCAATCAGAGATTAGGCATCTCATGTCATATCTTTGTTTCTTTTAATCTGGAGTATTTCGCGGGTATTTTTTTTTTTTTTCAGTCTTTTTGAAGAAGCTAAGCCAGTTGTCTTGTGCATTTCCCTACAGTGTGGATTTGTCTGTTTCTTCATGAGATTCAAAGTAAACATTTTGGGGAGGAATGCTTCGTAGACACTGTATCCTTCCTACTTCCTCCCTCTGGGTGGCCCAGTGCTATGTTTGATCACTTGTTTAGGGAGCTGTCTTCCATATCGCTCCATTGGAAAGTGATTTTCCCCCTTGGTAATTCATAAATAATCTGTGGGATCAGTGAGGGTCCTACTGTCAAACAGCTCTTCGCCCAGCTGTGCATCAGTGGTGATCCTTGTCTGAATCAGTTATTACATTGGTAGTTGCAAAATGACCCTTTCCCTTTTGTTTGGCTGCCCGCACAGCAGATGGAAGCTCCTGGGCCAGGGATCAGATCCGAGCCAGAGGTGTTCCAGCTGTGGCAATGCCAGATCCTTAACCATTGCTCTCGGCCAGGAATCGAAGCGGCGCCTCCACAGAGACAAGCCAGATCCTTAACCCACTGCACCACAGCGGGAATTCCCAAGAGGATGCTCCTAACTCTATCATTCCTTATGCATTTATTAGCTAATACTACTCTGTAAAGAAGAGCTCTCCCTCTTGTCTTTTCACTTATCATTACGGACTCGTGTGCCCTTCTTTAACTTAATGCTGTTATACCTTATTGTCATGCTCGCATTCTTCTTTTGAATGTTCAGATTGTCCAGATCTGGCCAATACAGTCTCTGTTATTGTTTAACCACACAGTGTTTCTTTATTTAGTACCTTCTAATATATTTGCTACTCACAACTAGGAATTGAGAAAGGGACTCCAGAAGCTGGGGACTTGTTCAGACTCCTCCTAGAAATCTGCCCTCTTGCTGTGTACTACTGGTAAACTCACAGTGAGCTTTTGGGTTGGGAGGAGATACTTCCGAATTAAACTACAGGCCAATGTCCCCCAATTCTGATACGTATCACTTTTTTCGTCTAGGCACACTATATCTACTGCCATCCTCATCCTTCCGTTGGGTACCTCTGTCCTCCTGCATGTTTACTTACAACAGCCAAGAGCAGCCCTTGACCAGCTAGTCCCTATGCAATGCTCCAGTTCATATGCCCTGTGGTGGCTGTGGCCTGCCTCTCCTACCTGCTCAACTAACTCCTCTACCACAAATTTAATTCTCTGCATTTCCGTTTATAGGATCTTGCCTAGCCATATGGCCTGCTGCCTCTGCCAATTTAAAAGTAGCATTGAAGTTGTCTGCAAGACAGTCAAGCTGCATTGTGACAGATGCCTGAAAAACAGCGCGCGTTGTGGTGAGTCCGAATTGCCTGGTGATACATTTTTAAATGTTTATTTAATGTTTATTTTTAATCAGTTATGATGGGTTGTTGAATGAATGGTGTAATTGCAATAGTTTTATTCATTCAGCATTCCAGCTCCCTAAATTTCTAAGAACTACTCCCTTGCTAAAGGTCAGATTCTTGGTTACATTATTAAGCTAATAACAGCTCAGTTACATTAGCTGCCTGATGTAAGTGACCCACATAAAGGAGCAAGAGAAAGAAAGGAATGCAGAGGGGAAGGGAATCAACCTTAATGGCCACATACTATGTTCGGTGCTCCCTGCAAATGGAACTTATTCCTACAGTGCACCACAGTGTGTAAACTGATTTTAGATACGTTAAGTCTCAAGTACCCTTTGTCTTCTACAACAGGCGTAAATGTAGTTCTGATTAGTTTGTTTGTTTTGTTTGCAGTTGTATGATAGAGTGTAAGCAGTGCCCTTTTATGGTTTATGGTTTACCTGAGAGTTTCTGGTTCCATAACCCGAAGCTGCTACCTAGCCCTTCGAATGGGTAGGAGAGCTCTTTTATTCTTAGACCGTCCAGCTCTGAACTTGCTCTAGATCTCAAGCTTTTCTACCCACAAAACACTCGGGTGCTTTCAACTATTTTTCTGTATATTAGATTTATTGACACCCCCTTAACAACTTCAAAACCTGCTTTCCTGCCCAGAGGGCTCGAATACGCGTCTCCATCCATGATCTAGAGCACACTGTAAAGGACACGTTGCTACTTAGATGAAGACCATGTTGCTTCTTTTTCAAAACAGTGTTTTCAGTTTTTTTAACCAATTATATTGCTCCCTTCTCCCCCAGAAGTGGGCAGAAAAGGCGTGTTTGATCTGCCTTTACAGGTGAGGGAAAGCAAGGTCAGAGGCGTTCAGTGTCGTGGCCTAGTGCTCAGACCCCTGTCGCCAGCTTTGGGCTCTCGGCCAGTCTGGGCTCCTCCTTCCTCGTGACCCTTCCCTCCTCCCCTGACCCTCACCACCGCCACCCCAAACGCTTTTAATCCTTCTGGAGGAGAAGCCCAGCTACACAGTGGTACACATTACCTTCCCGTAGTGAGCAGCTTTGGATGGTTCCGCAAGCAGAGCTGGAAATAGTCGAAGTGAAATGAAATGAAAGCAAAGTAGGCTTCTGGCAGAAGTTGCTTTTTCCCTCTTGCCTTTTAGGACCTCACGTATTAACATTCCACGTTGGCATACAGCCTGGAAAAAGTCTCTCAACCTGCACCCCAGATCCCTGCCCAAATTTTAGCAAAGAACCAGGGTGGACATAGTGTCTTCTTCTGTGTAGAACCTTCGGTTGTGAGGGCTGGGATATTTGGAAGCAGGGGCCGGGCAAAGGACTCGGTGGGTAGATGGAGAAGGACAAGTACAGGTGAGGACCTGTGGGCCGCAGGTGTTGTCGCGGTCCCCTGTGATAGCAGCAAGAACACAAGCACAGTGAAGAGGTGGAGAGACGGGGCCAGCCCCTCTGCTTCTGAGGCAGGAAGGATGGGGTGTGTGAGCCTGGGGGAGGAGTCACAGTAGATCCGCAGGGCCCAGCTGAGTCCGGGAGTGTTTGTCTTCCAGCCCTGGCTTTTCTCGAGTCCTGGGCAGCTGGCCCCTGGGGTCCAGTGGACTAGTCCTAAATGTAGTCGCTGTATTTCACGTTATGGAGCTCTCTGAATGAAGAGGCACTTTTTGGGAAGCTGTCTTCTGCCACCGGTTGTTGTTGCCAGTCGTAGGTCTAAGTGTGGGTTTCTCTGTCTCCTCTCTAAGTGGCCCTCGGAGGTTTGCTGATGCCTAGTGTATTTGCCTGGGATACGTGGCTGATGGGACAAGGGCTGCCCCATCAGTCTTCCATGTTCAGAACCAGTCTCTTCCTTTTTGACAGGTAAAGAAACATCTCTAGGGCACGCAGAAGGATCATTCATGAAGGTGCTACAAGCCCGGAAGAAGAACACCAGCACCGAGCTGATTATTGAGCCAGAGAGGCCGTCCTCAGGCAGAAGTCGTGTCAGCTTGTCGAGCTTCGTGGATGAGCAGCCGGACTTTAGTGACGAAAGTGATGTTATCAGTGCACTCAACTACATCCTGCCGTATTTCTCCGAGGGAAATCTAGAAGATGCAGAATCCACATTGCTGCCATTCATCCAGCTTCTCTTTTCAAATGTAGCAGAGGCAGACATCCCACCGGGCCATTTGAAGACCCCCACCGGGAACCCCTCTGTTCAACCTGAATCCAGTATTTCAACTTATAAAAATAAATTGAGGCAACTCCGTTTTCTGGAAAATTTGATAGATGCAGAAATTCAAGAAAAAATTGATGACGTTCTAAGGAAAGAAAAAACTGCCATGCTTATACAGTCCAACGTGTTAAGTCCCCAACTGAGACGCCACATCCTTCGAAAGAAATTGGAAACCGCCCGACAACAGGAGAAGAGCCTCGAAGAGGTTGAGAGCGCAGAAAAAAGGCCGCCGAAGGTGAACAGGGTCCTCAAGGGCCCCAGGGGCATAAAGAAAAGGCACTTCAGAGAAATGAGAAGGCAGAGCACCAGGAGAAAAGAGAATGCCCAGCCACTGGTGGAGAACGCTGCCAGAGGAAGCAAGCTCAGGGGGCCCTCCGCCAGGGAAGTGGACCAGCTGCACGTGGCCCAGAGGCCCGGGAAGCTAGTGGCAAACTCCTTGGAAAAAGAGGCTTTACTCTTAACGGAACGTAAAGCGGAAGTCTCTTCTTTCCTGAAACAGTATTCGAGGGGCAGGCCTGCTGCTTCTATCCATCCAGAAGCCCCAGGAAAGGTCAAAAAGAAATCAAAGGACTTATCATACACTCTTTTGGTTTTAGAAGACGCTAATGCAATGTCACATCCCAGAAAGATGTACTCCTTCCGCAAGTCTCATTCTCCTTTGCTTCACAGATCGGCCGTTCCCAAAAAGGGCCAGGGGGTCCCAGACAAAAGCTCAAGCTACAGATCACTGTTTGCATTGAGGCCTCCGTCCTCTGCAGTGAGGAACCTCATAAATTCCCCTTCACTAGAGGCTTCGTCGCCTTCAGGAGAACCCAGTTCTCAGGAAAAGGCTTCTCCACAATCCTTTTCTCCTTCAGAGCCTTCTACAGAAAACAATACTCCACAGGTTGTTTTTGAAGAACTTGCTACTGCTTCAGGCACAACTACTTTGTCGGGCACTCTCCCTGCAAGCACCACCCAGAGCACTCTTCCTTCAGGATATTCTGCTGCTCCTGCAGACAACGTTATGCCCACTGTTCAACAACACACCCACAAAATACAGTGGGAGTACCACGGTGTGGGCACTGACGTGGCCTCTATGCCCACAAGCTTCATTGCCCCAGGAGTTCCCTCCCCGGGGACTCGGTTTGAAGCTCAGCTGAACCAGCAGCTGCAGTCCCTCATCCCCAACAATGACGTGAGGCAGCTTATTTCGCATGTTATCCGGACGTTGAGGACGGACTGCTCCGAGCCCCAAGTGCAGCTGGCCTGTGCACATCTCCAGGACAGGCCTCCTGATGAAGCTTCTCAGTGAGCAGCAAGAAGCCAAGGCGTCCAAGGCAGAATGGGATTCGGACCAGTGGAAAACCGAGAACTACATCAACGAGAACACAGAAGCCCAGGGGGAACAGAAGGAGTCGAGTGAGGTGAGCTGGACTTTTCATCCGCTTAGGACAGGCCCATAAAGTGCCCACGCAGGAAGACCGGGGGCTCCTAGCCTGTTTCTTGTCTCAGCCACGAGACCGGCTAAGCCAGTGCCCTCCCTCTTTGCTCATTTAGGGCATGTGGCACTGTTCCTAGGGTAGACGAGAGGAGGGCCTAACGCACAAGATAACTAGGGTTGTAGAAGGAAATGCTGGCCATGAGATTAATAACACTTTGGGTTTGGTCTGTTCTTAAGAACCTATGAGCTGCTCGCCTGAAAGGATGGGGTTTTAGCACAGTGTAAGGATAATCAGCTATTGAGTTCCCCTGCGGTAGCAGCAGGTTAAGGATCCAGGGCTGTCACTGCTGTGGCTTGGGTCACTGCTGTGGCGCAGATTTGATCCCGGGCCCAGACCTTCTGCATGCCTGCCTGGCGGAAAAAAAAAAAAAAAGAAGGAATAGTTAGCTATTATTTAGAAAAGGTGTAAAAATAGTTAGCTTTTATCCTTTCTATCCCCTTGGTTTTAAAAAATTGTGCTTTGTTGTTTTAGCTCCCCAAAGAAGTTCCCGGATATGGCTATAATAACAAGCTCATCTTGGCGATATCTGTGACTGTGGTGGTGATGCTTTTGATTGTAATTTTCTGTCTCATCGAGGTAAGGACAACAACTACGTCAGATTCAGAACCTGCAAACTGAAAAGCACAGCCACCGTTCCACTTACTACCGCTTGAACCCCCTCTTTAGTCACGCGGACTGAAATACGTGGGGTTCTTTTACTGAAACGTATATTCCCAGGATTTTTAAAGGAACTTCACTCCCAGGAGGTCTCTGTAGAATTGAACCCGAGATTAAAAAGGCATTAGACTAGTTGGACAAATTCAGTTTGTAAGAAGACCAGAGGTGACATGCTATTCTTGCATATTTTCTCTACCAAATGTCAGCTGGCCAAGTGGCATTTGCAAATTGTCTTGGATATAAATAGGGTTGCGTGGAATTTCTAGGTTGATCTGCGGAAAACTGACATCGTTAGAGCATTCTAGGCAGGTGGTATCTGATGCCATGTACGCGTGGCCGTGCGATGTCCTTCGGAAGAGTTTTAATGTGTTCATCGCATAGGTCTTAACACATTTTTGGTTGAGCTTATGTATGCCTTTTTATTGATATTGTCCATAGACCCATGTGTTTCCAAGACTTTTGCAGTGTCGTGTTTTCATACTCTGATCCGTGGAAGAAAATGGATACATGGTAATAGAACAGCTACCTAACGGCTTGAGGGGGAAAATAATAGCAGGTCCCCATTTCTCACCCTAAGTAAACATATTTCCATAAATGTGAAAAAAAAAAAAAAAGGGTACAAGAGTATCAGAAAAAAAACGGAGGCAGTATTTTTTTTATAGTCTTGTGGCGGGAAAGTGCCTTCGGAGCCTGATGCCTCAAGCAGAGCCTTTGATAGATTTGACCACCGTGTCTGTGGCACCAACTTAGCGCTGATTTATGCCAAGCGCAGGGTGAAGAGTTTTCCATGTGGTGTCTGATTGAATTCCAACAACCCTGTGAGGGTGAGATCAGCACCCCCTTTTATAGATGACGGAGATCAACTTCGGGCCCCGGTGGCCAAACCAAAAGCAGAAGCCAGTCTCACCCGACTCTGCTTTTCTGTCTTGTCTCCTTGGAGACGGAAGCCCTGGGAAAGATGGGAAACCCTGATGTGTAATTAAAGACCGCATTTATTTATTTATTACGAAGAGTTTTATAAGTCAAGAGGAAGGCAAGAGTGCAGGGGAGAAGGAGGCAGGGGCTGGGAAGAGTAGGCGGTGTGTGGACAGTCTGCCGCCGTGTCTGCCCGTCCTCTCCTCAGGGCTTTTGGGGAGCAGGTTTTGGTAGCCAGGCCGCTGTCTCCTCATGTCATAAAAGGAGTCTAACATTTTCTTCAGGGGCTTTTATAATCTGCCTAGAATCTGTTGGGGTGGACGCAGGGGATCTAGCGTTCCCCCCTCTTGGGAAATCCACTTGTTGTAAGATCTTTCACTGCATGGTTCATTCTTTCTTCACTGACCTGAAATGCTGTCTTTATCCGGACTCTAGTCTGCTGATGCAGTTATCTTTTCCTGTAGAAGTAGCAGTAGCTCACGGCTTCATTCCAGCTGCTCCCGTATGTATTTTATACCTGGCAGGGAAGAGTCCTGCTCTTTGATGTTATCAGCGGGCTCGATCGTCTGTTGTTTAGCTAGTTATTTGTGTTCTATGGGGAAGCTGTTGAGGCTTAGATGTGGATCTCCTGATTTTGTGTGGCGTCATCTGACTGAATTCTCATCTTGCTGCCAGTACAACTTCGGTGGATTCTTTTGGTCTTTTTTAGGTTGCCCATCGCCTCGCATTCAAGTGTGTCTGTCTTCTCCGTTCCAGTGTTTCATTGTCCTTACTGCGTTGATTAGGACCTCCTCAACAGCGATCAGTAGTAGCCGTCACGATAGGCTTCTGACTCTTGTTCTGGACTTGAAAACAATGCTTAGGTTTCTTGTGGATACTTGTATTTTCTTTTCCCCCTTCTGAGAGTTTTTGTTGGGAATTATCTGTTGAATGTTGTCTGAAGCAGTCGGCGAAGTGTACTGCCAGCGGCATGCAAGATGCTAAGTTAGGGCCTTGGGACGAGCCAAGGGACTATTAAACAGGAGAGAATTCCTGGCCTCGGAAGTGATTATCATGGAACTGGTAGACTTAAAATAAAACGGAATGAATAAGGATTTGGAGAAAATTGTTGTGATGGCTAATCATGGTCATGTTTTCTTCCAAAACAGGTCTGTTCTCGTAAGAGAGCGTTGCGGGAAGGGAACGTAGGACGCAAAAGGTAAACGCTGGTCTTTTAAGACAGAGTTTTTTGGAACTAGGGAACGTAGAACTCATCTCTTTCAGTCTCCTCGTTTTACAGGGAAGAAGCCACTGACGGCAGGAAGAATGTTTCTTTACCCTAATACTTTATTCACCAGCAGAATTAGCTCCCGGCCAAAGCTGAGTTCGAATGAGACTGGTCCAGATTCATCCGCTTTCTCTAGTCCTTTGAGGAACGAGGGTGGAGGGGGAGCGGTTTGGGTTGTCCCCGTTCCTGCTGGTGGTGGGCATTGGACCAGGAGAGGCTTCTCGGAGGCTCCGGGGTAGGGAAGGCCGCGTGGTTTTGGGAGTTTGGGGGCTCCTAGGCCCCCTCCAAGTGGATGACATGGAGCAGATAACTCCTTCCTGTACAGTGGCAAGCAAACTTGCCTTGTCGTCCTGCTGGCCTTCCGGCCCCCACCCTCTATCCGCTTTATCCAAACCTCATAGAGTTCTAACTGGAGGAAGCTTGAGACACTAGTTTGTCTCTCCCTTTTACAATAAGGAGGAGGAGAGAGAGCAAGGGAAAATGTCTCGCCCCATTGACTCACCGCTAGTGAGTATGAAAAAGAAGACGGGCCCTTTCCCCTGGGGACGTCCTGTTGTCCACACCATGCTTGGGCTCTTGGCCTCATTTTCGGTCACAACTCAGGACACACATGCTATACGGACCTCCGTCATTTCTAAGCCAAACGTATCGTGCCCTCTGACTCTTTTTCTCTATTCTGTTTGCATTGAGAAAAGAGTATTTTATGTTTTTGTGCTGGTCACGGCCTTCAAACTGATCTCACAATTCACTCACACATCAGTGAGAGCCTGCAGTTTGAAGGTCAGCAAGCCTGGGAGTTGCCATCGTGGCTCAGCGGAAACGCCTCCAGCTAGCATCCGTGAGCACGTGGGTTGGATCCCTGGCCTTGCTCACTGGGTTAAGGATCTGGCATTTTGGGAGCTGTGGTGTAGGTCACAGACCTGGCTTGGATCCTGCATCGCTGTGGCTGTGGCTGTGGCTGTGGCTGTGGCCAGCAGCTGCAGCTCCGATTTGACCCCCTAGCCTGGGACCTTCCATGTGCCGTGGGTGCAGCCCTAAAAAGGAACAAACAAACCAACGAACAAACAACAAAACAACCAAAGGCAGCAAGCTAGATAACTTTCCTAGGTGGACTCAGGTGTTTGCTTGGTGGGGTTCAGCTTCTGGGATAAAGCACCTAGGAAACTAGCATCACCTTCCCCCCCACCGCCAGCAAATGACACATGGGGAACGACGTCTGAAGGGGACTCGTGTAAAATGCGTCTAGAGAGTTAATGTTCTTCCGCCCAGCATGATTGGGCAGTGTTTGCACTGCCCAGGGGCCCTTGGGTAAGGGCCACAAAGCCGAGTGGGGCTGAAAATCCTGCCTTTACTCCGTGCGAAGCCACATGCCAAAGGCTCCCCAGAGACACGGAGGGGCCGTCTGGGACAGACTTGGAGACCTTCGGGAAGGCCGGCGTGCTTGGAATTGTTCTCGGGATCCCGGATATGGGGTGCTTGGGCTCGTTGGGACTGGGGGCTGAGGTATCCACTTAGTCCTGGTGGGACCAGAGCGAGCACGCCGCGAGGGAGGTGGGAGGGGCACGTGCCACTCACTGTGTGTGTTTTCCTCCAAGGGGCTTTTTCGGCTTTCTGCTGCGTAAGAGACGCTCGGGGGAGAGCGAGAGCAAGGTAAATTTGAGGAGGACAGAGTGCTGTGGCCAGAGAAAGGAGGGGAGGTGCAGACTTAATATCTCCCTTTCTGCGTTGCAGAGGGAGGGCTTTTTTTGGAGAAGGCGGCCACTCTGGCTTCAGGACATGTACAGACCTCTCAACGCCACACGCAAGAAAAACATGGCCCAGAAGCTACACGACAAGGAGTCTTCTGATGAGGAAGAGGTCCTCCATGAGGGTGCGGGGTAAGTGAGGGGGGACGATGTAAAGTTCTGGTCTCAAAGGAGGGAACAGGAGTTCCTCTTGTGGCCCAGCGGGTTGTGAACCTGATCAGTATCCCTGAGGACTCGGTTCCACCCCCGGCCTCGCTCAGTGGGTTAAGGATCCGGCGTTGCCGTGAGCTGTGGTGTAGGTCGCAGATGAGGCTCGGCTCTGGCGTTGCCGGGGCTGTGGTGTAGGCCGGCTGCTGCAGCTCGATTCGACCCCTAGCCTGGGAACTACCGTGTGCCACAAGTGGGGCCCTGAAAAGCCACAATAAAATAAGGAAATAAGGGAACGTTTCCCTGCCGCTTCTGAGAGTAAAAGCCTTGGCATTATTCTTCTTACTCCAGGGAGGTCAGTGAAGCCCCAGCAGATGTGGTTCTGACCATAGAATCGGACGTGGAAGACCTGGGTGAGGAGAGTGACGCGGCACCTGAGGTTCCCCCCGAGTGAGCCCCGTCCTGGCTCAGGCCGCCTACAACGTGTGTGTATAGCACCAGATTCTAGGAATTGCTTGTAAAATATTTTTGTTGTTGTTCTAGTAAAGTGTACATTCACAACCAATTCTAGCCATGTGGTAAGGAATTAGAATGTAAGCAGCCGAATTATTTCTATGCCAGTGACAAGGGCCGCTGGCAAGAAACTGCAGAGCTGACGCTAGAACCCCTGGTGGTAGCCGGTACTTGCACAAGAGGAAATGCGGGCCAAGGAGGGGGAAGAGGAGGAGGAAGGGCGCTTCTCTCCCTCGTTTCCCCAGTAGAATCAGTCCCTGGGAACTTGCGAACATGTCATCCTCAAGGGGCGTAGAGCATCAGGTCAGATAACAGCGTGTGCTGGTGCCCTCTCTCCTGGCTCATCAAGTACCAGTTGTTTACAGCATGTTTCCAGGCCGGAAAAAACAGAAGAAGAAGAAGGTGTGAGAGCGGCCACCGCCCAAGACGGCTCTCCTCAGGCCTCACAAGGGCCTCCCTGGCCTCTCCTGACCTCCCTGAGGGTCTGCCATGGGCTGCTCGGCGCCCTCCAGCCCAGCCCAGCACCAGACCTTCCCGCTTCCTCCCTCACCCAGCACAGGCCTCCGGCTGCAAGATTCCAAGGGTTAGGTAATGACAGTAGCTGCAAAGGCTCTTCCACTGCTGCAAAGAAAGTCATTAATCAACCACAGTTAGTAAGTCGATGAGAGTTAAATACCTTAGTGAGAACAAGAAATTCTGAATGAACAAGATTTGGTCATCTGCCAAAAATGGCCACGAACAGTGCCGTTGGTTTAGTAGCATGAGGTAAAGAATGGTGCAAACTGCAGGACAATAGCACAGGGTCCCCCGGAGGAGCAGAGGACCCGGGAGACAGCTAGGAGCTCATCTTTACTATTTGCCTGCTCGGTGCCAAGCCCTGGGTTAGGCCTTTTACGGTCTTATTTAGCCGACAACCCATGGAAGCATATCTTGCTGTCCTCCTTTGACAGACAGGGAAGAGGGTTTGGAAAATACAGGTAACCTGCTCAAGGGCCCAAGGCCATACATCCAACATTTCGCGCTCGGATTGTAGCGCGAAATGTTAGACCCCAAACCTGCAAACCGACACACTGCCCTGGGTGTTAGACCCCAAACCTGCAAACCGACACACTGCCCTGGGTGTAGGGATGCAGAGACATTTAAGCTGCGGTTGCCACCCAAGAGTCACTAACAGGGGTGACAGTAATGGGGGGGAGGAGGATGGCAGCAACTGTCCATTGAGCACCAGGCACAGTACTCGGCGCTTTGGCTACACGGTTGGGTCGCAAGAGCAGCAAGTCCTCGTGTCGCTCAGACGCTGTGCTGAGTGGAGGGTTTGACTCCAGTAAGAGGTGGACCCAAAGGCAGGGAGCTGAAGAGAGACCAAGGAGGAAAATCCTTGTACTGTGGGGCTTACCAAAGTGTGGGCCAGGATCCCAGGTAGCGCCAGCTTCCTTGGGGGGATAGTTCCCTTCTTTCAAAGTCAGTACGTAAAGTGAGGCCTAGGGAATGTTTTTTATATCCCACTCCCTCAGATTTGCACAATTCTTTATTAGCCTCCAGTGCTACCCTACCTTATTTTCTTTTGTTTGTTTGTTTGTTTGTTTTCTTTTTAGGGCTGCACCCTCAGAATGTGGAGTTTCCCAGACTAGGGGTCAAATCAGAGCTGTAGCCACCGGCCTACACCACAAGCCAGAGCAACATGGGATCTGAGACGGGTCTGTGACCGACCCCACAGCTCATGGCAATGCTGGATCCTTAACCCGCTGAGCGAGGCCAGGGATCGAACCCGCAACCTCATGGTTCCTAGTCGGATTCGTTAAGCACTGAGCCATGACGGGAACTCCTACCCTACCCTATTACTGAATTCACATTCCCAGAAGTGAGTTCCTCCTTTGTGCACCTAGCCCTGGATTGAGCAGTGTTTGAGCCAGAGCCCAGAGGTTTCACCTAGGCAGGCTGTGCGCGAGCTGTCTCCTCTTGAGTCGGGCCACACCCCCAGATGTAGCCTGGAAGGGAGGGGGTGCCCAGGGTCAGGTGGTACGAAACAGCACTGCCCAGGACTGCCTCTGTCTCCACCTTACCGATGGACAGACTGGCTCGGAGCCCGGCTCCTTGCTGAGATCTAAGTGATGGAAGGAGAGAGGGCGCTACAAGGCCAACAGCCACCAAACGAATGACAATCCTCGCTGATCCCGATGACGTGTGTTAGAGAAACCAGCCAGTGTTTAAAGTACTGTGAGATGAGCCAACGTGTGATTAGGGCAGAAGTGACGCAGAGAAGAGAAGTGGCAGGATTCAGAGGCGGGAAGAGTGGGAAAGTAGGGAGAGTCCATGAACGAGGTGGAGCTTGAGCCGGGCCTGGATCCTGTGCCCCACACGGTGCCCGGTGCTGGGGAAAGAGTGGTGAGGGCAACGTCTGTGCCCCCAAGAGGCCCCTAAGACCTGAGGATAAACAGAGATGACAGTGAGTTGACGGGACAATGGCAGTGTACCAAGGAGGGGTTCAGCTCCTGCTTGGCTGGAAAGGAGCAAATGCGAGGGATGGCTTGGAGGAGGGGAAGAGGAAGAAGGCCAAAGAGAAGCTTTTCAGGCTGACGAGATGAAAGAAAGGCCTTCTAGACGGAGGACGGTTCCGAGGCGAGGAGCGTGAAACCGTGGGATGAGCTTGATCTATGTGGTCTGGGGCTCCCAGGCAGGAAGCACAGGGAGGAAGGGGCAGGGGCAGAGGCCGAGCAGGTGAGCGGGGACCACACCTGAGGGGCCTGGCAGCGGCCCGTGGACTTGACCAAACTGAGCACAAACTTCTATGTTCTAAGCAGAGAAGCCACAGGATCAAGCTTGAGTTTTAGAAAGAGGACTTGGATGGTGGCCTGGAAGTAGAGAGACAAAGCGGTCAACTTGGGCGTTCAGACCAAGTGGGAGAAATGGGGCACCAGACCCAAAGTTTTGAGGCAGCTAAAGAACGTGTATGTGGATACACTTGCGTGAGACCTGAAAGGACAAGAGCTTAGTTAGGTTCAGAGAATGAAGGATTGGACTTTTGAGGGTTTTTTTGTGTGTGTGTGTGTGTGTGTGTGTGTGTGTGTGTGTGTGTGTGTGTGTGTGCTTTCTAGGGCCATACTTGTGGTATGTGGAGGTTCCCAGGCTAGGGGTCAACTTGGAGCTGTAGCAGCTGGCCTACAGCCACAGCAGCATCAGATCTGAGCCACCTCTGTGACCTACAGCACGGCTCACGGCAACTCCGATCCTTAACCCACTGAGCAAGGCTAGGGATTGAACCTGCGTCCTCATGGATGCCAAGTCAGATTCGTGCCTTGAGACTTTTTATGGTAAATGCCAAATGATGGTAAGGTCCAGGTGTGGCCTGGGAATGGGGATGAGTGAAGTAAGTGTGGGGAATGCAGGAAGCAGTGGGGAATCACTGGGGTCGTCGTGGAGGCTCCTTCCTTTCCCTTTCGGTAGCTCAGCAGAAAGCCCAGCAGGTCCCAGTGAGCTCGATGGAACAAATAGGCTCCCTGTTCTAACACGCCCATTTGTCATCCAGCAGTGTCCCCTGCTAGTGGTGCAGAGGCTCCTGCCTGAGCCTCCCTGTGAACGTGGCTCCCTCTGGAGCTCCAGCCGTGGGACACGCAGTGCAGCTCAGTCTGGCCTGATCCTCGTCTCTGAAAGCCTGGGGGATCGTGTGCCTCTCTGCCATTGCTCTGCTTTAAGTTTGCCCCCCAGACAACAAAACCCTACTGGATTATAGTGCACATTTAGTTCTACTGCCCTTTTTATGGGACAGGGTGTCGAGGAATTTTGTAGCCAGGAAAATCCATGAGTTGCTGGCATGGCAATGTTGTGGTAAAGGCGAAGGCCTGGAGCCCGGGGCCAAGGTCCCCAACCGTTATGAGGACGTGATTTGTTAATATATCATCTCAGAGGGTCTTGCGTCTGTCTGCTTCAACCCCTGGATCAGGCAGTGTCTTGATTGTCTGGGGGTATGTAACCGATCCCACCGAAACAGAGGCTTAAAGCAGCAGTAAACATTTATTGCTCACCATTTCTGTGAATCAAGAACTTAGGAGTGGCTTGGGCCGTTGGGCTTTGGGTCTCTCCTGAGGTCCTCAGGATCTGGGGCAGGGCTGAGTCATCTGACAGCTTGGCCGAGGCTGGGGGGTCCACTGCCAAGGTGGGTCACTCCTTTCCATGCTGCCCGGGTGGTGCCAGTTGTTGGAAGGAGGCCTCGTTTCCTCCCCGTCTGGGCTTGTCTGTCCACGTGCTACCTGACGGATGTCCGCACATGGGGGCTGGCTTCCTCCAGAGTGAGCTACGGGAGAGCCAGAGAAGTTATCCTCTGCGGGACCGGGTCTCAGAAGGCACACAGCATCACTTCTGTCGTCTAACATGAGGGGTTAGAGGTCAGTCACTCAGGCCAGCTCTCATTCAAGAGGAGGGGATTTAGTCTCCACCTTTGCTTTTTCTTCTATTTCATCCCCTCCCCCCCATGGCACATGGAAGTTCCCAGGCCAGGGATGGAGTCCCAGCTGTAGCATCACTGGATCCTTAGCCCACCGTGTCCACCAGACCAGGGGCAAAACTGGCACCTCTACAGAGACAAGATCGCCCCACTGGCCTTCAGGTTATTTTACCATAGCTGCTTTCCATAGACACAAAACTGCCACTGCCACTCAGAAGTGAGGAACCTTTGGGAAACCACTCATGAGGTCACTGCAGCCCCACAGCCCCAAGGCTGGCGACTTGACAGGGAATGTGGAGTCTGCTGCAGAGGAGGAAAGAGTGGCTTCCAGCTCCTTTCCACCTTCCAGCTGCACACAAGCCCATTTTGTTGGCAGAACCTGCTGTCCGGAATCTGTGAAATGTGGTTCCCAGGCTTCTAGCACCGGCAGAGAAGGGGGTAGAAGTTGGTGTCAGGAGCCAACCAACACTATCCAACCTGCCTCTCCGTATGCGGCTATGGCAAAGACGCCCCCCCCCTTGCACTTGGGCGTGTCTTGGAGCCCCAGAGCCCCGCTCGTCGTTTTGTTTTGTTTTTTGTTTTTTTGGCTGTGCCCATGGCCTGTGGAAGTTCCAGGATCATGGCTCCAGGGATCGGACTCGTGCCACAGCAGTGACAAAGCCCCAGTCCCTTAACCTGCTGAGCCACCAGGGAACTCCACCTATTATTATTATTTTTTAAAATAGGCTTGTGGGCATCCACGTCTTTGTAAAAGCGGGGCATGGGGGGTTGTCAAAAGGTAATAATGTGGTGGACAGCATAGCTAGCTGAGTCACAAAACTGGAAAGTTTCACTCCAGCTGGACAGCAGGTGAGGTACTAGATGCTGGTGACATGCAGTCAGCCCCAGAGATGACGGGTGGAACACCTGGAGTTGGTCCTTAGTTGATCTCTGATCTCGGGAAGGTTCTCCCAGGAGTGGAAGCTGGGCAGACTGAGGGCAAGGCAGCAGTGTGAAAAGGCTTATGTGGCCAATGGCTACCTTACCGGACAGTGCAGATAGCCTGTGTTCACTCTACCCACAATGTGAGGTGGCCAGAGTGTGGATTCCAGGAGGGGTGAGGATGGGGCAAATAGTCCTCTCTGTCCAGGATGTGACTGAGTCTTGGTTTGGGATGCGCAGAGGACTGTGATTTTATGTTGCATCAATGGTAGACCATTTCTTCCTTCTCCTCCTGTGATTACTTGGCAGAAACAGACTGACCTCCTACAGGCCAGCACATGATGCCACGTATTCAGCGCATAAGCTGCAAAGAAACTATGCCATTTGGAGCTGGGGTTTGTAGCCAGATCTGTCTGATGCTGACTCCGGTATCCCCTGCCTTCCATAGGGACCTCACAGAAGAAGGGGTTTATACAGGGTAGACACCGGAACAGGTTAGTGACATGCCTTTCTCTAGAGGCCATTTGAAACTGGCGAGATGCACAGTCCCTGAACTAGCCTGAGAGGAAGGCGGTCGAAAAGCCCAGTCCTAGTCAGGGATCTACATGCACTTAGGGTCAGTTTTAAGAACAGTGAGATTCACCAGCAGAGCCCCCCGCCCCAGCTCCACAAAGCGCCTTGGCGCCTCTCACCATCTATTCGTCCCTCTCACGGGGCAAAAGCAAAGCTGGCCCCAGATGCTCTGTGTTGATTGTTTCTTGCCCTGCAGACTTCGCCCTTTACGGAACAAGCGCTTAAAGGGAGTCCTGGTTAACGCTAAAGAATGCCGCCATCACCACTGAATTCCAGGCACGGAGCATGTGGATGGAAAGTGTATTTTGGAGTGTCCGTCATGGCTCAGCCGTTAACGAACCCGACTAGTATCCATGAAGACGTGGGTTCAATCCCTGGCCTCGCTCAGTGGGTTAATAAGGATCTGGCATTGCCGTGAGCTGTGGTGTAGGTCGCAGATGTGGCTCGGATCCAGCGTTGCTGTGGCTGTGGCATAGGCTGGCAGCTACAGCTCTAATTGGACCCCTAGCTTGCGAACCTCCATACGCCACAGGTGTGGCCCTAGAAAATACAAAAAAAAGACAAAATGGAAAGTAAATAAACTTTACTAAAAGTCAGCTAAGTCACACTAGCCACATTTCAAGTGTGAAAAGGCTTATGTGGCCAATGGCTACCTTACCGGACAGTGCAGATAGCCTGTGTTCATCATGATAGCTCTATTAGATGATGCTAGCACGGAATACGCCCAGAAGGACTCACAAGAAATGGGTCATGGTGGTTGGTTTCAGGGCAGGGAACTGTGAGGCTGCAGTGCCATGTCCCCTTCCGTACCTTTTGAATTTTATACCATGCATTTGGATCGAGTAATTAGAAGATAGAGTTCCTGGGGCGGCTCAGTAGGTTAAGAACCCAACTAGTATCCGTGAGCACCTAGGTTCATTCCTGGCCTTGCTCAGTGGGTTAAGGATATGGTGTTGCCTCAAGTTGTGGCGTAGGTCGCAGATTCGCTCGGATCTACGGTTACCGTGGCTGTGGCGTAGGCCGGCAGCTGCAGCTCCAATTCAACCCCTAGCCCAGGAATAACCATATGCCACAGGTGTAGCAATAAAAAGAAAAGAAAAAAGTTTTTTAAAAAGTTAAATAAAAACAAAAAAGCCCTGGGAATTAAGAATCCCCATATGGGTCACTGTCCTAGGACAGTGAGTCCCAGGAGACTTCCTTTGCATTCAGCCTAAAACAAAAGAAGTACATGGATATTATGATCTCACATTTAAGTTTTTTCACAGTGTAGACTTTGGGCTCCTGCCACCCTCTCTCTGCTCTGTGAGCTCACTGACAGCAAAGTGAAGCAGTAAGTAGCAAGGGGGGGGTTTCAAGGCGAAACAACCAGCTGTCAAGCACTGCCGACAGCCCTTTTTTTTTTCTTCCAGGAGAAAGGTGTGCAGATGGTTGTGATTGTATTCAGCACGAATAAGCGGCAGTCCTAGGACCCGCTGCTAGTATAAGTTATTCCTGGTTCCGTCACAGAGAGAAGCGCCCTGCCTCCTGAGCGAGTTTGAGAATCGGGGTGATAGGGAAAGAGGATCCTGCTCCTCCCCTGTATCCAGGCCAGTTAAGGAGGGAATGGGGGCGGGGGAACATGCAGCCGAATGATGCTTTTATTTATTTTTTGCCTTTTCTAGGGCCGCACCTGCGGCATATGGAGGTTCCCAGGCTAGGGGTCTAATCAGAGCTGCAGCTTCGGCCCGCCCCACAGACACAGCCACTCGGGATCCGAGCTGCACCTGCAACCTACACCACAGCTCAGGACAGCACTGGATCCTTAACCCACTGGGCGAGGCCAGGGATTGAACCCACATCCTCATGGATCTTAGTTGGGTTCATTAACTGCTGAGCCGAGAAGGGAACCCTGAATGATGCTTTTAGAGGAAGACTAGACATAGACCAAAAGGCGACAGGAGGTTAAGACGTTGCTCTGCTCAAGAGGCAACCCCTGGAGCTGTGGGTTTCCAACCTGTGGCCACAGGCCCTGGGAAGGCCAGTTACAGCCGGGGGGCCTCGCAGTGCATGTGTGCACCGAGCACTGGTGCACAGCCAATAAGCACCGTGTCTCCCACACACAGAGTGACTGTGTCGCTAGCAGCGAGCACACGTGGAGTGTGTGCGTGTGGTACCTCGTGGAGATCTTGCGGCTACCTGTGCGTGAGGTAGATCTTACTCCCCCCACCAACAGATGAGGAAACCGAGACTTGGGGGTGAGATGAGGGGGTGGAAACCTTGCCCAGGTTCACAACGGTAACATGTTAGTCAGCACTCTTTATGTTCCAAGTGGAAGAAATCCAACCAAGTACCGCAGATGGCATACAGTCTGTCAGTCATCTCCCCAGGAAGACTGCGGGCTTAGAGCCGGCTGCTTCCGGGGCGCAAACCACGTCGTCCTCTCCCCATCTGTGCTCTCCTCTGCCGTGGCTTCCGCCTCCAGAGGACTCGTGCCCCATGACCGCGAAGATGGTCGTCAGTCATTCCAACGCCGGACCGTTTTCTTCCCTTTTCTGTTTTTATGGCTGTACTCATGACACATGGAGGTTCCCAGGCCAGAGACTGAGTCAAGCCTCAGCTCCTTTCACCCACTGCTCCAGGACAGGGATCGAACCCGCACTTTTGCAGGGACCCAAGCGGCTGCAGTTGCAGTCTAAACCCACCGTCCCACAGTGGGAACTCCGCACACCTTTGTTTTTATTTGGTTTTTCTCTGGGTTTTCTCATTGCTTTGGGCCATGCCTGTGGCATGCGGAAGTTCCCGAGCCAGAAAGAACCCACATCCCAGCAGCAACCCGTGCCACAGCAGTGACCGTGCCGGATCCTTAACCCACCGAGCCACATGGGAACTCCCAACTCCACACCTTTGGACCATGTGTCCAGCAGGAGACCATGACTGGCCAGCCATGCTCAGTGGGGCCTTAACCAGTACTTCAGAGCCCACTTAATCACAGGGAGCAGGGGAGGCTCAGCCCAAAATCGAGGGGAGGATCTGTTACCAGAAGACAAGGGGGTGAGGTGGCGAATGGAGGATTAGAGGTTGAAGCTAGATTGAACTAACTTTGAAGCCTCAACTCTTCTTCTTTTTGGTGCTATACTTGTGGCATATTTAAGCTCCCTGGCTAGCTTTTGAATCAGAACTGCACCTGCTGGCCTATGCCACAGCCATAGCAACGCTGCATCCAAGCTGCATCTGTGACCCATCAGCAGCTTGCAGCAACACCAGATCCTTAACCCACTGAGTGAGGCCAGGGTTCAAATTTCCATCCTCACAGACACTATGTTGTGTTCTTTTTTTTTTCTTCTGTAGCTGTGGTGTGTGGAAGTTTTGGGGCCAGGGATTGAACTTCTGCCCCAGCAGTAACAACGCTGGGTCCTTAACCACTGAGCCATGAGGGAACTCCTATGTTGAGTTCTTAACCCCTGAGCCACAACAGGAACTCCCAAGCCTCCACTCTCAACCGGTTTTCACATGTTCTGAGATGCCATTGTGGTAAGTAAAACACAACCCACTTGAAAGCAATAGTGCCTTCCCGGTAATTTGTGGTCCTTATGCATTTTTGGCCCCGTTAATGGATACTCAAGTTGGAACTAACTATCAGGAGGAGGTCCAAAGACCATTCTGTTTTCGGATGTGAGCTAGGGATTCTTAACTGGGGATGTGTGCCGACAGAGCGAGAGTAAGGAGAGCACGAAGAGCAGGGAGCCAGGAAAAGGCCCAACCCAGGAGGCAGCGAGGGGAAGTCCCAGGATGGCGGCTGTGTGACTAGCGGGACAGACCCTGGAAGAGCGGGCTCTGAGCGAGACGAGCGCTAAGTGCGAAGCCAGAGCCCTGGAGGAGAGCAGAGGACGTGACAGCAGCAGATAGTGCAGGGAGAGGGGAGGGGAAGGGAAACACCCAGAATCCCAGGACGGGAAGCGAGTGTAATTATTAAGCTTGACGGAGAACAATGTCTACATGGCCACGATTTCATAAACACTATCCATTTTCATCTGGAAATAGTGACATCCTGAACCTCAAGAATGGACTGGGGGTGAGACTGTAAAAGAAGCAGCCCTCGCCCATGTTACTAGGAATTCAACAGACAGGGACTAAAATGGATAAATCGAGAATTGGATGTGCAAAGAGATGAGGAGAAAAGCACCAGAAAACAGCTAAAACTCATTCCCTTGGAGTTCCCTTGTGGCTCAGCAGGTTACGGACCTGGTATTGTCACAGCTCAGGTCACTGCTGTGGTGCAGGTTCAATCCCTGGTCCAGGGGAGTTCCCATAGTGGCTCAGTGGAAACAAATCTGACTAGTATGCATGAGGACATAGGTTGGATCCCTGGCCTTGCTCAGTGTGTTAAGGTTCCAGTGTTGCCAGATGCTAGGGCATAGGTTGCAGATGTGGCTTGGATATGGTGTTGCTGTGGCTGTGCCATAGGCCATTGGCTACAGCTCTGATTTGACCCCTAGCCTGTGAACCGCCATGTGCCCTGGGTGTGGCCCTTAAAAAAAAAAAAATGAGAAAGACAATCCCTGGTCTGGGAAAATCTGCATACTGAGAGTGCAACCAAAAAGGGTCGGGGGGGTGGGGGGGTGGGACCCCAAAACCAGCTCCCTAGAAGTAACCAGGCCCACTGTGCTGTCTTAGGAAGTGAGCAAGGAACTGGTCGGGGCAAGGAGCTGCCGTGTGTCCTGTTTTATCACCATTTCATTTCACTTAGTACTATTTACTACTCATTTCACATAATTTCATTTCAATCATGCAAGTAAAACAACTTTGGGTTTTTTTTTCCCAGTTCATTATTTTGTGATTTTTCTCTTCCCAATAAGTGGTAAAACTGACAAATAATTTAAATTTTTAAATCCTTTTTTTTTTTTTTTTTTTTAATGGCTGCACTCAAGACATATGGAAGTTTCTGGGCCAGGGACTGAATCCAAGCTACATCTGTGACATACACCGCAGCTATGACAACACAGGATCCTGTAACCCACTGTGTCAGGCCAAGGGCTGAACCTGTGCCTCTGTAGCAACCTGACCTGCTGCAATAGGATTCTTAATCCACTGCGCCACAGTGGGAACTCCTAAATCCATTTTTAAAAAGAGAGTGGGAAGAACAAGCATCCTACAACAGAATCCAGGAGAGGAGTTCCTGCTGTGGCACAACAGGAGCACTGAGACCAAGTTTGATCCCCAGCACAGTAGGTTAAGGGTCTGGTGTTGCTGCATCTGCGGCAGAGATCACAGCCATGGCTTGGATCTGATCTCTGGCCTGGGAACTCCATATGCCGTGGGGCAGCCAAAAAAAGGAAAAAGAAAAGAAAAAGGAACCAGAATACTAGCTATTCCAGTATTGAGAGAGATGATTACATTAATACTAGTTTGATGATTTCAATCAGATGCCATCAGATGCCATCAAATGCCAAGCAAGGTTATACCTGGGGTCTAAACAAGAATAGATCTCCCTGCAGTGCTCAGAAGAGCAGTGAAAGCAGGGACCTGATTAGATTGGGAAGATGAGAATTACCTAGAACTGTAATAATAATAGCTAGTCATCTTCCAGAGCTTACTACAGACCAGAAACTGTCCTAATGATATTATTTCATCTGATGTTTTCCCCAGTGTACAGATGAGGAACTGAGGTTCGGTGAATTTCTGGAACTTCCCTGAAGTCACACACTCTGGCCGCCTCTGCCTGAGGCCAAGGGGCCAGAGGGCCTTGTGACTCACTTCTCTCTTCTGAGTATCGATCAGATTCAATTCACAAGTTTCTATCTTCAATGCCATCCCCAGGGGCCTATGAAAAATCACGACCCTGTAGCAGTTGTCTTAGCCACTTGTGTTGCCCTGGACCCTGCACTGTTTTAGGGAAAGCCCAGCAAACACTACGGAGTAGAGCTGAGATTCAGATCTAAGCACGCCTGGATTCAAAGCTCGTGTGCTCTGCCACTGAACTACCTCCTCCTCCAACTAGAATCAGAAAGAGCCAGGTGAGAACCCAGGTTCTACCCCTTATGAGTTGTGTGGTCTCGGGCCCCCAAGTCACTTAACCTCCCTTATGTGTACTATGGGGATAACGGGGGTACCCACCCTTCCAGTTGTTTGGCAAGGGCAGATCAAAATTCCAACCTGGCAAACAGTAGAAGCTTCTATCTCCACAACTGTCAAACCCTTACCCCTCATCTCCCAGGTCGGGACAGAGAATCTCACGTTTTATTATGCTCCAGATCCATTGGCACTGAGGGCAGGGGACGGGAGGGATGATCGAGCCCAAGTTTTTGGACGCCAGCCTCTAGTGACTCTTCAGGGTGAGAGTGGGGTTCGGGAATCTGTATATTGGACCTGTCCCCAGGGAATTCTGATGCCTGTGGTTCTCCTCCCTGACTTGGAATAACTCTGGACAGGGCTTGAGATCTAAGCTTTCAGATCAGTGGGAGGCGAACTGTCTTTGCAAAGGTTTTGAGCCCTTCCTGGCCTCCCTCCCACTGTGTCTGTGTACCTCCCTTTCCCTCTGACCTAATCACGCTTTCTCTCCCCTTTCCTTTTCTCCTCCCCCTTACTCTTCCTTTCTTACTCCCCAGCGTCCCTTCCCCTTCTTGGTGCACCCTCCCCTGAGCTCAGTCCGCAGCCCTACCCACCAGCCAGTTCTCTGCCAGTCCTTTCCTCTGCGATGCCCTTTCCTCTACTCCCTGGGAAGGCTCAGATCAAAAGGCACCTCCTCCAGGATGCCTTTCAAGCTCTCTTGTCCGGTTCCACAGATCTTTATGGGGGCTCTTATTATTGTTCAAATTATGTGGTAATGTGAGATTCTTTTTCTGGCTGGAGTCTACCTGATGGGCTCATGGTCCACGTATGAAATCTTGGAAATCAGGAGCTCCCGTCATGGCTCAGTGGAAACGAATCTAATTAGCATCCATGAGGATGCAAGTTTGATCCCTGGCCTTGCTCAGTGGGTTAAGGATCAGGCATTTCCATGAGCTGTGGTGTAGGTTGCAGACCTGGCTCAGATCCCCCATTGCTGTGACTGTGGTGTAGGCCGGCAACAACAGCTTCAATTGGACCCCTAGCCTGGGAACCTCCATATGCTGCAGGTGTAGCCCTAAAAAGACACAAAAAGGAAGGAAGGAAGGAAGAGAAAGAAAAGAAATCTTGGAAGTCATGGAAATGTACACTCTACTTCACTCTCCAACCGCCCCCTTCTAGGAACCAAGAGTTTTTCAGCCTCGAAATGGGGTGTAGAGCAAGATAAAAGAGGAAGCTAAGGAGTTCCCGTCGTGGTTCAGTGGTTAATGAATCCGACTAGTAACCAAGAGGTTGTGGGTTCAAACCTTGGCCTAGCTCAGTGGGTTAAGGATCCGGTGTTGCCATGAGCTGTGGTGTAGGTCGCAGAGGTGGCTTGGATCCTTCATTGCTGTGGCTCTGGTGTAGGCTGGCGGCTACAGCTACGATTGGATCCCTAGCCTGGGAACCTCCATATGCTTCGGATGTGGCCCTGAAAAAGACAAAAAAAAAAAAAGGGAAGCTAAGCCCTCAGGCTTTGCACAGAGACTGAAAAACCTGGGAAGTAAGAGAAGACTGGGAGATGGAAGGCTCCTGAAAAGTCAGGCAACAGATTACTCTGTGGGGCTGGCTCCAATTGGACCCCTAGCCTGGGAACTTTCATATGCTGCGGATGCAGCCCTAAAAAAGAAAAAAAATTTTTTTTTGTTGGAAAGTTCCCATTGTGGTTCAATGGAAACAAATCTAACTGGCATCCATGAGGACACAGGTCCGATCCCTGGCCTTGCTCAGTGGGTTAAGGAGCTGTAGTGTAGGCCGGCAGCTGCAGCTCCGATTTGACCCTTAGCCTGGGAACATCCATATTCTGATGGTGTAGCCCTAAAAAGACAAAAAAAAAATTTTCTTCACTGGAAGAGCTGAGGGACATTGCATGCTTCATTTGCAGGGAGGGTATGCCTATGGTAAGCCAATGAAGCTCTTGCTATGCCAATTATGACCAGAAACTCTGTGCTTTTGCCAAGGCAACCAGATTTCTGTAGTATATCCTTTACTTTTCACCTTGTTTGAAATTACTTTATGGAGTTCCCATTGTTGCACAGTAGAAACGAATCCAACTAGTAACCATAAAGTCGAAGGTTCAATCCCCAGCCTCACTCAGTGGGTTAAGGATCCAGCATGACCGTGAGCTGTGGTGTAGGTCACAGACTCGGCTTGGATCCTGCGTTGCTAAGGCTGCGGTGTAGGCTGGCAGCTGTAGCTCCAATTTGACCCCTAGCCTGGGAACCTCCATATACTGCAAGTGCAGCCCTAAAAAGCAAAAAATAAAAATAAATAAAAATAAAATAAAATTAACACCAAGGGAATACTTTGCCTCTATGTCCTTGTTTCTAATCTTCCTGCTCAACCATTAACCCTAGTGAACGTAACCAGCAGTCAGACTCATTTAGCCTAAAATCAAAAAGGGGGCGGTTCCCACTCCTGGGAATTACGGAAGGGGCAGACTGCATACAGTGCGGGGGCGGGCACACCCCCAACAGCCCGCTTTTATAACTGGAAGTGAAACCAAACAACTCAGATTGGGACTTGAATCCACGTGCTAGGACTCAACTGAAACCCAGATTGGGACTCAACTGGTTTTTTTGTTTTGGGGAGCAGGGGAGGGTTTTAGCCCAGAAGTTCCTGGGCCCGGATCGAACCCACGCCACAGCCATAACCAGAGCCACAGCAGTGACAATGCTAGATGCCTAACCCGCTAAGCCACCAGGGAATTACAGTGAAGCCACTGTTGTTTAATTTAAATCACACACCTGGTCTCAGGACTTCCTGAAGTCCTGGTTCTTTATATCTCAGTGTCGAAGGAATTCAGTGAAAGGAATTCAGTGAAAGACAAAGTGAGAAGTAGATTTTTTTTTTCTTTTGTTGTTGTTATTGTTGTTGTTGTTGTTGCTATTTCTTGGGCCGCTCCCGCGGCATATGGAGATTCCCAGGCTAGGGGTTGAATCGGAGCTGTAGCCACCGGCCTACGCCAGAGCCACAGCAACGCGGGATCCGAGCCGTGTCTGCAACCTACACCACAGCTCAAGGCAACGCCGGATCGTTAACCCACTGAGCAAGGGCAGGGACCGAACCCACCACCTCATGGTTCCTAGTCGGATTCGTTAACCACTGCGCCACGACGGGAACTCCCAGAAGTAGATTTTTTTGAGAGAGATAGACAAAGTATGGGCCGTCTCCGAAGGTGAGAGGCCTGGAAGTATGAGGTGACTTTTTATTGGCTGAGTAATTTCATGACTAGGAAGATTATTCCAACAATTTTGGGGAAGGGGTGGGGATTTCCAGGAATCGGGCCACCGCCCAATTTTCAGCCTTTTATGGTTGGCCTTGGAGCTGTCTTGGTGCCTATGGGTGTTTCATTCATGCTAATGTATTACAGTGAGCATATAATGAGGTCAAGTTTCACTGGAAGTGGAATCATCAGCCATCTTGGACCTAGTTTGTTCTAACCAATTTTTGTCGTATCCTCAATTGCTATGTCTCTTTTAAAGGTTATGCTCTCCCCCTTTCCTCCTATTTCAGAAAGAGTCATTGGTGTTACTTGAAAACTGGGTTTGGAGTTCCCATTGTGGCGCAGCAGAAACGAATCCGACCAGTATCCTTGAGGAAGCAGGTTCAACTCTGGCCTTGTTTAGTGGGTTAGAGATTCAGCATTGCCGTGAGCTGTGGTGTAGGTCACAGATGCAGCTCAGATCCCGCATTGCTGTGGCTGTGGTGTAGGCCAGCAGCTGCAGCTCCAATTCGACCCTTAGCCGGGGAACCTCCATATGCCACAGGTGCAGCCAGCCCTAAAGAGAAAAAAAAGAAAAGAAAACTGGGTTTGCCTCTTGGTGAGTGTTGAGCCTATAACTGAGCTAGGG
The DNA here is from genome assembly GCF_016906955.1 of Phacochoerus africanus. Taxonomy (NCBI): domain Eukaryota; kingdom Metazoa; phylum Chordata; class Mammalia; order Artiodactyla; family Suidae; genus Phacochoerus; species Phacochoerus africanus. The sequence goes on from NC_062557.1 coordinate 18,057,352, forward strand.
CCCTGTGGGGCTACTAGGCACACAAGCTTTTCTTGGTTTTAGGGAATAACTTCAGCCTCCATGAGTTCCAAAGGGCAGTTGCTAATCAGGGAAGGGAGGGGATGCAGAGACCAGGGAGGAGCAGTCAAGAGACAATAGTGCCCTCTCGGCAAGGTCCCGGTTCCTTCTCAGGGAATAGACACAACACTGTCCTTGAGCCTTTCTGCAGAACTAAAACCCCCAACAAATGGAAGAATTCCTTGATGAAGCATTCTTTATTCAGGAAGAAGGGGGACCACCAGAACCAGTCCCAGGGCCACTAAACACCAGCTTTGTGAAACAATGCAATCAAGCTGGCCTCTACCCTGATCCTTGTCTACGGCCCTATTTTTCACTCCCAAACTATAAAACCACCTCCTAATCTTTCCCAAAGGAATGTCTTTAAGGCATTAGCCTACTGTGGCCCCCTTTGCCTGCAAGCAACAATGCTATCTTTTTCTTCTTCATCCAAAACTCTGTCTCCATTTGATGAAGGCCAAGTTTTGGCATGGGCAGACAGAGGCCGAATTTCAGCAACAAGCCAAAAGACTGTCACCGAGACTATTGGCCTAGAATCATACCCCTACCCCTCCCTCAAATGGAAACCAATCACTCTTATCTAAGTTTCAGGAGGAAGCTGCAAAGAAAAAAAACAGAACTGGTTAGAATCAACTAAGCCCAAGATAGCAGAAGATTTGACTTTCAGTAGACCTTGAGCCTCATTATACACTCATTGGCTCATTGTAATACATTAGCATACTAAATGACACACCTACCAGCACCTTGACTGTTGACAATTGCCATGACAACAACTAGAGTAGCCCGTACAAGTAAAAAGGAGTGCTGCAGCAGTTCTAGGTCCAAACCACACCCTTGTTCTCTGATAAGTCATGAATATACCTCCCTTTCTTTCTAAATTACTCCCCTTAATCCTCAATCCTCTGATATATTTGGTGTCTCTAACTGAATTGGTTGCGAAGTTGATTTGTAAACTGATTTCCCCATTTTTCCATTCTTTGGCCATTGAATAAAGTTTGTGCTGTTCCAGCCTCAGCATCAGTTTTGTTATTGGCTGTGAGAATCTGAACGGGGGTGGAGAGGAACCTCCTTGGGGGAGACAAGGGGTCTCAGCTGGGCTAGGACGCTGGCCTGGGTCCAGTTAACCAATTCAGTTACACAGCCAAACCAAAGATCAGAAGAAGGAAGGGTTTATTACTTGCAGCAAGTAAGAACATAGAGGAGAATTCTTTGGTGGCTCAGTGGGTTAAGGATCCACTGTTATCACTGTAATGGTCCCTGCTGTGGTACAGATTCAATTCCTGGCCTGGGAACTTCTGCATGCAGAAGTGGGTGTGGCCAAAAAACAAAACAAAAAAACAGAGGATCTTCCCCAAAGCAGTGTCTCCCTGAACAGCAAAAGTGGGGGCACTTTGGGAGTTCCTGTTGTGGCTCAGTGGGTTACAAACGCAACTTGTATCCATGAGGATACAGGTTCAATCCCTGGCCTCACTTAGTGGGTTAAAGATCCAGCGTTGCCATGAGCTGTGGCAAAGGTTGCCGGTGCAGCTCGAATCTGGTGTTGTGGCTGTGGTGAAGGCTGGCACCTGCAACTCCGACTTGACCCCTAGCCTGGGAACTTCCATATGCTGCAGTTGCGGCCCCCCCCCCAAAAAAAAAAATTTCATGAAGGAGCTCGGGTGGTGGATGTGTTACCGGAATCGGGTTCTTTTTCAAGGAGCCGAAGAATGAACTTCGAGAACACACACAGGCAGCAAGCAAGCAAAAGGTCTTTTTTTTCCTTTTTGCTTTTTGGGCCGTACTAGTGGCATATGGAAGTTCCCAGACCTAATCAGAGCTGCAGCTGCCGGCCTACACCACAGCCACAGCAACGCAGGATCCGAGCCACGTAAGCAACCTACACCACAGCTCAGGGCAACATTGGATCCTTAATCCACTCAGTAAGGCCAAGGATTGAACTGGCATCCTCATGGGTACTAGTCAGGTTTGTATTGCTGAGCCATGACAGGAAATCCCTAGATTTTTTTTTACAAATCTTAAACCATGGACATTAATCAGGGAATATATTGAAGCCCATGTTTCTACACTAACTACCTGAATTATTATTCTGCCTCATATGCACACTCACAAAGGGGCTTAGGCAGAGTAGAACTCAACATAGAATTGGGGTAAAAGTTGACAGAGTCCAAACTTTAGTTGACTGAAGTCACGAGGGTCAGAAAAGGTCGACATCACCTGTCTGGGGTCCTAGCATGTAGTTAACCACCCTCCACCAGCGTGGGAGTCTTCTTTCTTGCAGTACAACTCAAAGATATTTATCAGATTGTTATGCGTATCCCTTGAGAAGGAACTAGGACTTGATTTTATGGCTGAACTGTTGTTTCTTGACTGCTTTTCCTCTGTTCCTGCATTCCTTCATTCCCTTAAGGTCATTAATTACTGAGACCAGCTTAAGGGTAAGCATTGTGGCCAGGCTTAGATCCTAAAATGGCTTAGGCCTAAAATGGCTTCTCTTATGTCAAAAACCTGTATCAGGTTCTTTCTTCCCCGGACCTCCTACCCTATCTGCTTACACTGGAACCTCAACCTTCTCAGAAATATGAAGGACACTTTTTCTGAAGAGGCCAATGGAGGGAGTTCCCATCGTGGCTCAATGGTTAAGGAATCCGACTAGGAACCATGAGGTTGCAGGTTCGATCCCTGGCCTTGCTCAGTGGGTTAAGGATCTGGTGTTGCCGTGAGCTGTGGTGTAGGTCGCAGATGCAGCTCAGATCCTGCGTTGCTGTGGCTCTGGCGTAGGCAGGCAGCTACAGCTCTGATTAGACCCCTAGCCTGGGAACCTCCATATGCCTCGGGAGTGGCTCTAGAAAAGGCAAAAAGAAAAGAAAAAAGAAAAAAAAAAAGAGGCCAATGGAGTGGAGATTAGTGGAGCTGGCTCCCAAGAACTGGTCTGTCCTCAACCCTCCTCAGCCTTGTAGCGACACCAAGTTCCCCTGGACTTACCTACAGTGATACCTCTTCACCCCTGCCCCACACTCAGGCCCTAGGCTCCCAGTCTATCAAAGCCTGCATGTATTAAATGTCTGAAGCACTGCAGACATTCCCTGCTACTTTTGACCTTTCCTTCTGAGTTCATTTAAAAGAAATATATCGTTTCTATGATGGAAAGCAAACAATTACAAGGCTATATGAGAATATCTGGACGCTTGAACTTGTGCAGCACGGGGCTGACGGCAGGTTACAGAAGAATGCCCAGGGGACCTCAAGACGCTCCCTTGGTATAAGGTGTGGTTAAAGATGTTTTTCCTGAGAGCCACCGGGAGGGAAGGAGGCTCCAAATTGGGCCGGGGTTCTGCCCACCGGGCAACGCTGATGCCCTGGGAGAGACAAAAAGAGGGTAGGCGTTGGTCCCATTTTACAAGTGGGCAATCTTCTCTGAAGGATGCCGAGAGAGACGGCACTAATTCTACACAGATGGTGCTGAGGCTAGATGAGGTCAGAGGCCAGGATCTCGTCTGACGCAGGCTCTGCCAGAAGCGGGCGGTAAGAATGCATCCCGCCTGGCATCAGCGGCCGTGCCTCTCTGCGCCCGGCTAGGGTTCCGAAGTCCGGACTCTCCCAAACCGCGTATCCGCTGTGGGGCCTGGGAACACTCCGGCTTCGGAGAGCGCTGGTTCCGCCCCCACGGCTCCTTCGAGCCCCTCGATTGGCTCCGCGGGACAGGGGCGGGGCCAGACGCAGGTCTGACGTGGTGTCGTCAGGCGCCTCGGGAGTCGCTTCCTGTTGTCAGTGGCAGGGAGGCCGCAGCGTCCCGTCGGGGGATTAGGGGCTGCAGCGGCCGGGAGTGCCCGGTCCCCCACCCCGCTCCCTTTGGTGAGTTAGGGCTGAGGGGCGAGGTGGGCAGCAGAGGGGCGGCGAGGCCCTGACGCGAACGGGAGAGAGGACAGCAGCCCTCTCCGAGATCCCAAACCCTTGGTTGCCTTGAGAGACTGCCCTGCTTCAGAGCTCTCACCCTTCCCAGCCCGCACCCCGCACGCCACTCGAACCCTAGCCTTCAGTCCGCACAGCCGCTGCTGACCTGTCCGCTCCATTTCCCAGCGGTGACCTGACCCCAGCCCTTACTCACAAGCGGTCTTGCGTAACTGCAGCCTCACCCTTGACCTCACTCTAGCCCAGTTCCAACCTCGACCTCAGCCACATCCCTCCACCTCCCTCTAACACATCTCATCTTCATCTCTCAACCCCTTTGGCCGTCCTCTTGCCACACACGGGCCTCCTTGAGACCCACCATTCTGATTTATCTAAAAATCAATTTTCTTCTCCAAAGCTTCCCAAGGTCTGCCCATCCTAAACACTGCACTTCTGCCCCACTCTCATTTAAGACCCACCACCAAAGTGGGCTCACCCTTTTCTTTTTGCTAACTCTGATCTCAGTCCTCTCCCAGGTCTTACATGTCTCTTCTTGTCCTCACAGACTCAGCCCCTAACTTCCTAGCCCACCCAATACTTCCGTCCATCTTCAACCACCCTGAGGGCGCCCCCATCCCTAAGTCTTTGCCATACTGCCCCCAACTCTTGGTACCCCAGTTCCTACCACCCTCATCCAGTCTTATCAAGAATGAGGTCTGCTGGAGTTCTGTGGTGGCTCCGCAGGTTAAGTGTCTGGTGTTGTCACTGCTGTGGCTTGGGTTTGATCCCTGGCCCCAGAACTTCTGCATGCTCTGGGCAAGGCCTAAATAAATAAATGAATAAATAGAATGAGGCCTTCTGCCCTCCATCTCTGCTGCCCCCACCTCAACTCTACATTCCCTTGGTCCAGTCCCCATTCAATCTGAGCATTTAGGGCAGAGTCCCCCGCCAACCCCACTAGTGGCTTCTCAACAGCCAAAATGCTCAGAGCCCAGCAGTTAGAGTCTGAGCAGCGTCAGGGTACATGCAGGGTCTGAGGTGGTAAATAAGTGTGGAGAAGTAGAGCTCTCCCACTCCGGGCAGGGGTTCTTCCTGGGTGTCTGGTCCCCTGTGCCTGCCCGCAGGGGTTCTGTGTCTAGCATTCGTATTAAATGACTTGTGCTGGCTGCTGGAAGGGCAGATATCACCCAGATACCCAGAAGGTGAGGAATGGCCACTCACCTAGCACACTCAGCCTGGGACTGTGGAAGCCATCACTTCCTTTTGGGTGGTTTTCTGACCCAGGAGAAACTTAAGGAGGACCTCTGTGTGGGGTTGGCCATGGCCTTGTGCGTTGTCCTGGCACTTGTTAAAGGATTCTCACCCAGTGCTCCTCCCAGCCGGAGCTGATGACAGACTTGTCCTAATGCCGAACACAGGGAACACAATAGATGCCAGAGATGATGCTGCAGGTTGTGAAGAGGATAGGTGAGACAGTCCTGAGGAGGCCCGGGCCAGGGCGGGTACAGGGCCTGTTGAATCACTTCCTCTTTCTGCAGGTGCTGGCTCTTTGCGATTTGGTTACCCGTAAACTTGGCAAGCCAGGATACTGAGCTGAGGCAGAGGGACATTCCTGAGGCACCCAGGCCCCATGCTCAGCATTTATCATCTCCTGGGCCTTTGGGGTGCATTGTCTCTCAAATTCTGGTGACCTGGCTTCAGAGAATCGGCCATTTGGCAGCAAATTTAAAGGGCCCGAAACAGGACCCGTTGTTTTTGCTTGCCATTTATAGTCTTGTTCCTTTGAAAATTGAATGCCCTTCTCCCTTCAGTATCCGCTCCCGCCCCCCACCCCCAATTAAGGTGTGATATGTCTGAATGGTTTCAGCCTGTTGGCTGTGTGGTTTAATGGCCCCACCACTGAAGAATTGTTACCTCAGCTGTCCATGGTCTGTGAAATGAAGAGCCTTGTTTATATTTCATTCATCTGTTCATTCAGCAAATATTTTGAGCACTACTGTGTATCATACATTCTTCTGAGGCCCTAGACACAGTGGTGAATGCGTCGGCGAAGTTCCTGTGTTCATTAATCAGAGTTTGGTCCTTGGTAGAATCCTAAGGGGAGTGGGATAAGAACATGGAGCAAGTGAATGGAAGGAAGAGGGAGGAAAGAAAGATACGCCCTGTTCACTGACTTCACCTTTCTGGCCTCACTCACTAGCCTTTGGTTTGGGAATCACAGGCTACAAGTTTCTCACCCTCCAGCTGGTATCCAGTTGCTTTAAAGGCCAAGTTCCCCCACCACACTCTCTCCATCACTCTCCCCTCCCCCAACACCCCCGCCCCCACCAGGATCGCAGGACACTTGTCCAGAAATCCAGCTTGCTTCAGGTAGAAGGAGGTGCGGGCTACTCATTCAGTGCTCACATGTCTGAAAGATCAGCTGCCTTTCAGAATCAGAAGATAAGTTTGTCATTCTTTTCCATCTGATTACTTTGTCATTCTTTTCCAACTGAAAACCATGACTCATCAACTGGTACAGCAGCTGGATGGCTTAAACGTCAGGCTGTTTGTTCTGAAAAGCGAGGTATAGGATTGGGTTCAGGCCCTGAAGAGGAGGCAGTTGGGAAGGTCGGACAAGTCTCTAAGGAGGAGAGGTTGCTGTTTACTGATGGATGGAGAGTTTCAGAAGTGGTGAAGCCAAGCCATCTGTTTCTTCTTTTAATGTAAGTCTCATTTAAGCCACTCTTTTCTTTCTTCCTTGGTCTCTGGAGGAAGTGAAATTGGACTTGTATAGAAGGCCAGGCAATATGATGAAGAAAAACAACCAGAACAATCCTTCCTGTGTGTTGGAATATTTCAGAAAGGGTGGCTGTGAAACCTGGGTACTGTGGAAAGGACGTGGCCTCAGCTGGTTGGGACTACACACCTGATGGGAGAGATTGTTTCTTGTTGATTTTCAGCCTTATTTGATAAAATAGAGCTTTTGAATGCTAGGTTAATTCTTACTTAGTCTCTTGGAACCGAAGACCTGAGAGAGTTTCATCTAGTGAAAGACAGGGACTTAGAATGAGGAAACCAGAGAGTTCTGTCCCACATCCACGGCACGTGGAAGTTCCTGGGCCAGGCAGGGATTGAACCTGAACCACAGCAGTGACAATGCCAGATCCTTAACCTGTTGAGCCACAAGGGAACTCCCGGCCTGGGGCTCTTTTCCACTGAGCCTCAGTTTTCTCCTCTGTAAAATGGGGATAATCATCCTCTCACAGGATTGTTTTAAGAATTAGATGATATGGGAGAAGCTTGGAGAGTCATGTCAGGGTGAATCAGTACTTGGGGGGAGAGGAGACTTCTCGTGGTGAGGAGTTGCTCAAAGGACAGACAGATGTCACCTTTTCTGCTAAACTCTGGTGATGTTTAAAGAACCATTCGATGATGTCGCCCACGTTCTCTCCTTAGTCTTTTTGGCCTCAGTCTCCTGGAAGCCCTACCTCTCTTTGGTTTGCTTCTTGTTGTCGGTGAAGAGTGTTCTGAGGACAGGGAGGGGAACCAGTCCCACGGGATGGTAGACGGGGGTCTGAGCTGCCCAGCAGAATAAGGGAGTGCTGACCCAGCAGTCAGGAGACCCACAGCCACGTTCCGGTCCCGTCAGCAAGTTCTCAGGTCATAGAGAGTCACATTCTGCCTCTGAGCTGGGCTCCTGCCTCCCTGAGGCATGATGACGCAGGCGCCCAGAGCTAGGTGCTTTGGCTTCTTGCAAAGAAAGGCGGGCCCAGAATCGTGGCCTGAACCCCAAAGCCTCGGTCCTGTTTTGTGAACTATCAAGTGGCTGTTCTCCTTCTGGACTCCTCTGCGCTGCCATCAGTCATCTTGTGGCTTCTCTGACACTTGGTTTTAGATGACAGGTACTCAGCATCAGTTGACTTGGGTATTTTCACAGACCCTTACAGGGCTGGAGCACCCACCTACCAGCCGGCCTCCCTCCCTCCAATGAGTATTCTTTGCAGTTAGTTGATGAGGCCTTCATGGACCCAGGCTGTTGTTTAGATTGTCGAGGTCCAGGCCTGACCTGCTGCTGGCTGAGGAAAGGGTGCTTCTGGAGCTTGTGGCCCTATCTAGAAGGACAGGCCTGAGGGGAGGCCTTTGGCTGCTGGAATTACTGAAGGGGATTGGAGCCCAGGGTCCTGGAGCCAGAGAACCTGGACTTGGCCTGCTGGGCTGCACAAGAGGGCCTGGAAGGAGCATTATCTGGAGGGACCGTTCGCAGCACGTGTCCCTTTTCCCATCCCCCTGGAATCCCTGGTAAGTGGGAGGGGGATGTGGTGAGGTGAGGAGGCCAGTCGGGGGCTGAGGCCAGGGGCCGGTGTTCTGTGTTCTGTCACACCTTGGCTGACCAGCACCAGCTCTGCAGGGTAATGCCCCGCCCACCCCCACCCCTGGCCATGCCCTTACTTGCAGAGGTTGGCTCTAGGTCCTGCTTACCCTCTGCCAACTCCAGGGCCAGGCATTGAGTCAGAGCATCTTCCTTCCACCTTTTAGGACCACACTGCTTCTCTCACTTCCAGGCGGCCTCCTGTACTTTCCCACCAGGCTGACGTCCCTTGTTCCCTTGCACCTGCTCACTGGGCCCCCAGCTGAAGAGCCCCCCCGCCACCGCCTCCCCTGCCCCCTTGCCCCCCTCCCCTTAGCCCCAGGCCACGCCCCCATCTTCCGGAAGGGAGATGTTGGATTGCAGTCATTCAGGAATCTGGGCTCTCTCCTGAGCAGGAATTGGCGTTGTCCTGCCGGTGGGTCGGAGGGTCATGGAGCAGCCGTTTACCAGCCCTGGGATCTTGAGAATTTCCTTGACCTGGGTCAGCTTCTCTTTCTTATCTGTCAGACTGAGGTAATAAACCCCCCCTAGGGTGGTTACGAGGAATGAATGAAGCAATGTACGTAAAGGGTACAAAAGCCGTTTAGCCTGCCTTGGTTCGATTAACTGCTTCGGGTCATGAGTTCTTGAGAGCAGTAACCTTTTTTTCTCCCCCCTCTTTGGTGTCCCCTCATGCTTAGATGTGTGACCACTAAAGATTTATTTAGATATGAGTCTGCCTGTCCAGTCCTGGTTTCTATAAGTTGCTGGGGGTGGGGGGTGGGGGGTGGGGGCAGGCCAGGCAGCACCCCCCTCAGAATCAGACCAAAGTCCCCGCACCAAGGAGAAAGCCAGCTGCCCCTCGTCATTTACCTAAGCACTGACTTCAGCTACTTGTGCAGACTCATTTAGGCAGTGGATTCTTTGCCTGTAGATTTTGTTGTTGTTTGTTTTTTATGGCCGACCCAGTGGCACATGGAAGTTCCCATGCTAGGGGTCTAATCAGATCTGTAGCTGCCGGCCTACACCACAGCCACAGCGATCCGGGATCTGAGCCGCATCTGCAACCTGCACCACAGCTCACAGCAACGCCGGGTCTTTAACCCATTGAACAAGGCCAGGGATCAAACCGGCATCCTCATGGATACTAGATAGGTTGGTTACTGCTGAGCCACAGTGGGAACTCCTTTGCCTGTAGATTTGAGTGGCCGCATCCGCTAGGGTTATAGATGCTGTTTAACCTTGGTAAATATCAAGCCCTTTGCTCAGCATTTTCCACCTTCAGTGTCTCCATTTAAAAGGTCTGATACATGTCCCAGTGTGCCTAGCTGGTCAGTGGCAAATGGAGATTAGAACCCGTGTTGTTGCCCTTTAGACATGTCCCACTGCTACTCAAGCTAGACCCTTGCCACCCAAAGGAGCAGCAGCTGGGTGACGTGAGAGCCCTTCCTTTTGAAGCCATTTCAGCTGTGCTTTTCCCCACTGAGCAGGCTGACCTTGGACTGGGACAGCAGTCAGGGACAGTTGCCAGGCCCAGGCTCTGAATGGGAACTGTGAGGCCCTGCTTCCTGGCCCCTGTGGGTTCTCGGCACTTTCAGCTGCACCCTCAGCTCTGTGTCTAAATAGCCTTTCGTCCCCAGCTTTTGGTGCCAGCGTTTGGTGTGGAGTACTCAGGGCCCCTTACCTCACGAGATTCAAGCGCTCAGCCATTTTTTCCTTCCTTGTTTCCATCTTTAAAATCTCTTTCAGTTTTTAATTTTGTATTTGAAGTCCTTTCAGTTGCAGTTTGAGTAAGAGGAAGTTGGCCGGGGGCAGTGATTGCTCGTCTGCTCGCCATTGTCTCGGCAGGTATCATGTGATGCCCTTGGGGAGCTGCTGCTCGAGTGGAAATGCTCTCAGTGGTGGAGAATGGACTGGATCCCCGGGCTGCCATCCCGGTAGGCGACAAGGGAGGACCAGGGGTGGGGGAAGGGGTGTGCGGGCTGGCCGTCTCATTGGGTCTTCTCACTTTGAAACGAGTCCACACTGTCCAGAAAGAGAGGCCTCGGGTTGAGAAAAAGTTATAGCAAAGGCAGGCTCTGAGGGGATCCTGCCCTTTCTGGATGATCTTATTGATGCTAAAATGGGGATTTCCACAAAACAATGGAGATTTAATGTAGATTACCTGAAGACCAGGGATTTCTCCAAAAAAGATACACATTGACCAATAGGTACATGAAAAGATGCTCAGCATCATCAGCCATTTAGACGAAGGCAAATCAGAACCACAATGAGATACTTTTTCATGCCCACTAGGATGGCTATAATCAAAATGGCAGATAATAAAGTGTTGGTGGGATTGTGGGACCGTTAGAACCTTCTTATGTTGCTGGTAGCAATGGAAAATGGTGCAGCCATTGTGGAAAACGGTTTGATAGTTCCTCAAGAAGTTCAATGTAGAGCTGCATATGACCCAGCAATTCCACTCCTAGGTGTACATCCAAGAGAACTGATAATATATGTCTACACAAAACTTGTACGTGAATGTTCATAGTGGCCTCATAGCCAAAAAAACAGGGGGAACAACCCAAATATCTATTAATTGATGAATGGCTAAATAAAATGTGCTATATCTGTGCAATGGTATATTTCTTGGCAATAAAAAAGAATGAAGTACTGATAAATGCTACAACAGAGACAAACCTCGAAAAGATTTGCTGAGTGAAAAAAAAAAAAAAGCGAGATACAAAAGGCTGCATATTATATGATTCACTTTCTATGAAATGTCCAGAATAGTCAAATCTATAGAAACAGAAAGGAAATTTGTGGTTGCCAGGAGCTAGGAGAGAGAGGGGAAAAGCAGGTGACTGTTAATGGGTACAGTGTTGCTTTGGGGGCAGTGAAAATGTTATAAAATTAGGTAGTGGTGGAGTTCCCGTCCTGGGTCAGTGGAAACAAATCAGATTAGCATCCATGAGGACACGGGTTTGTCCCTGGCCTTGCTCAGTGGGTTAAGGATCCAGTGCTGCTATGAGCTGTGGTGTAGGTTACAGACGTGCCTCAGATCTAGCCTTGTTGTGGCTGTGGTGTAGGCCGGCAGTTACAGCTCTGATTTGACCCCTAGCCGGGGAACTTCCATATGCTGTGGGTGCGGACCTAAAAAAAGAAAAAAAGAAAAAGATAAAATTAGATAGTGGTGATGGTTGCACAGTTCTGCGAATACACTAAAACTATTGAGCTGTATACTTTAAATGAGGGATTTTATGCTATGTAAATTCTGTCTCATTAAAGCTGTTCTAAAAAAAAGAACATTTAACTTTTCAAAGAACAGTGGCATTAATTGTGTTGGCTAAAATGAAAATGAAACAGTGAAATATTTGTCCATAATCCTATCACCTAATAATTCAAACCAGTTTTTCTGCCATCCATTCCAGTCCTTTTTTAAACCCTTGAGTAATTTTGAGGTACATACCTACATTATGATAGAACTTTCTTAACCCTATAATTCTAAAGGACTTTATGTATTTTTTATAATTTATTCGTTTAGCAAAAACATTGAGTACATAATGCCAGGAACCAGGCCAAGTGTTGAGGACACAAGGATGAATAAAAAACTAGCCCTGCCTTCAGAATCATCCGTCCAGTGCTATAAATCGGGAGATACTATTTCCATTTAACAGATGAGAAAATTGAGGCTCGGAGAGGTTAAGTGAAATATCTAAAGTCACCTAGCTGGTGACCGACAGAGCTGAGACTAAACCTGGCCTCTGACTGCCAAGTCTAGGCTCTTTCTTCATGTAGACCATGCTCCTATTTCTTAGTGTTTTTCTTATTCTAAAGAAGCACTTTTTACCTCTTGACTTACTGACTCTCTGTGGAATGTCGGCCACGTGAATAAAGTAGAAAGAAACACCCCGTCCTACGTGAGCTTACACCCAAGCTCCCATGGCGCTAACTATGATAGAGCCAGTATTTATTGTTCTGGGTTTTTTTTTTCTTTTTGGCCACACCCATGGCATGTGGAAGTTCCCAGGCCAGGGATCAAACCGGTACCACAGCAGTGACAAAGCCAGATCCTTAACCCACTGCATCCTAAGGGAACTCCTGGAGCCGGTATGTAAACACCAGATTTATATGTCTATCAGCTCACCGAAATTTGGTTTAAAAAACAAACAAGGAGCTCCCTGGTGGCTCAGTGGGTTAAGGATCCAGTATTGTCACTGCTGTGGCTCAGGTTTAATCTCTGGCCAGAGAACTTCTGAATGCCCCAGGTGCGGCCAAAACAAATAAACCACCATATATATATATATATATATATATATATATATATATATATATATATATATACATCTTCTGTCTTTTTAGGGCCATACCTGCAGCATATGGAGGTTCCCAGGCTAGGGGTCGAATTGGAGCTGCAGCTGCCAGCCACAGCCACAGCCACAGCAACGCCTGATCCAAACCACAACTCACGGCAACACTGGATCCTTAACCCACTGAGCAAGGCCAGGGACCGAACCCGTGTCTTCATGGATACTAGTCAGGTTTGTTAACCACTGAGCCACGATGGGAGCTCCAACTACAAATATCTGTGCAAAAAAAAAAAAAATGACAGCAGTATCCGTGTGTGTGCTATATGTGTGTGATTTTCTTTTCTTCTCTCTCCTTTCTCTTTATTTTCTATTGTTAGCCTGTGTATAGTTTTGCTATATAGATGCATAGATTTGTGCATGCATGTGGGCCTGTGTATTTGGCATTAGGCAGAGTTACATTGCAGGGGTTGCCATGGGGGATGTACTAAAGGCCTGTGTTGTGTCCGCCGCTGCCCAGGTCATCAAGAAGAAGCTAGTGGGCTCCGTGAAGGCGTTGCAGAAGCAGTACGTGTCCTCGGACACGGTGGTCACTAGCGAAGACGGAGATGCCAACAGCATGTGCAGCGCCCTGGAGGCCGTCTTCATCCATGGCCTGCACGCCAAGCACATCCGAGCCGAGGCTGGAGGCAAGAGGAAGAAAAGTGCCCACCAGAAGCCTCTGCCTCAGCCTGTCTTCTGGCCCCTCCTGAAAGCCATCACCCACAAGTGAGAGCTGCTGGGTGAGGGGGTTCGCAGCAGGGGAGGAGCTTCAGAGTGTGGGACACTGGGCTTTTCCCTGCGTAGGAAGGTCTCGGAGAGCCTGGAGTAGAGAGGGGCAAGGCGGAGTCACTGTTAGACCAGGCCTCAGTGAGGCCCTTAGGCAATGGTCCGGGGCAGCGCTGAGCCCCTGGGTCAGAGCAGGAGCCACCTTTTAACCACATGCTGGCCAAAAATCTTTACTGTCTGGCCCTTTTCAGAATTTTTCTGTGCCTTAGAATGTTTGCACACCTATGTGCTAAAGTA